>NC_091464.1:58546530-58875315 GCF_027789765.1 Dendropsophus ebraccatus | reverse complement strand
GCTGTGTAGAGAAGTCCTCATACAGAAAGGAGGTAAAGTGTCACTTTAAGGCCATTTCTGGTCCGATCCTGAAAGGGTTAAACACCACAGACCTCTAACGATGTTAGATAAATAACCTAGAAACACTATAAAACACCAGGGATATCCGCTATTGGAGTCCATGGATAGTACTCTTACCCTGTAGCTACAAGACTACGGTCTTAGGGGTTAGTAATAGAATTCCTAGTAATTTTTCTATTTACAAATGTGGGCTGCACAGAAGTACATACAGAAAATTGGATATTTGTATTATATTTATGTATTTCTTTGTGTGTTTTAGAAAACTATACCTACCCTGGAGAGACAAATCACAACCAAACTTCATGACGCCGAGAAGCATTTGAAGATGATCGGTGCAGGCGTCCCGGAGGAGGAGTCAGAGAAGCTATTATTTCTCATAGACGTAAGAACGTGTATACAGACTAGAATGTAGCATACGGCTGCCCAATAATTCCATATATTATATATTCCACCCCTCATTGGAGATTTACAGTTTGCATCATTTGACTTAATTTATATTGTCTGGACAGAGAGTCAGACATTTTGTCGATGGAATCACTGAGGTCACACAAGGAGAAGAAGAAGTCTCAAGCATGGATTTTAAACTTTTTACTAACATCCGAAAAAAATTCTATGCCTGGGAATCGGCCCTGAAGAAATCGGCGGATAAATGTAGGTGTAAATCACACATGCAGAACAAGGCAACATACTGTATCTAAACATGCTGCAGGCAGTGATAACTGTTGAGAGTGCATTTTAATACTAGATGCTTATGTGGTCACTTATCCTGGGGGGATATGGATCCAAGAGGTGGTTTGAGGGTCTCAACCAAATATTCTGCCTTGGGAGCCCCACCAACTTGTAAGGCCTCTCTTCAGATCAACTGACTGCTCTCATTTCTGGCTCATAGAGGGTGTCCTGAGTGGCTGACCCCCTTTTATATGCATGCCAAAATGGATAGCCACTGGCAAGCATTCAGACACATTGGATTGATACATGATCATTTACTTTTCAGTCCCAAAGGAATTAAGAGCTGACATAAATCATTATGAGAACCAACATCGTGGTCGGGAACTCACAGGATTTGTCAACTACAAAACATTTGAGAAAATAGCAAGGAATCATATCCAGACATTTGAGGAGCCGGCCATTAACAAGCTAAATGAGATCACAGGTAGGAATGAACCATGGACATGGGGGGGATTGTCAAATACTTTCTGGATATTGGGTCAAACAAATAATTTGAAGATATTATGTCAGGTTTATAAAGTATCATAGCAACAGGTAGTGCTGTGACCTTATCTTCGTCTTTTGTCTTGGGAAAGTTAAGGCCATAATGCTTGGGGTAAGCGAGTGCCGTTCTGCTAGCTTGGCAATCTCTAATCAAGCCTACTACATGGCTCAACAGGACTTTACTAAAACTTTTTGTGCAAATGCACTCTTTACAGCACAAGATAAAGTTAGACTTTTAGAGTGGATGAGTATTTGGTCACTGTCCCTTTAAGATTCACCTTACGAACAGGTAAACTGAAGGGAAAGTCTCTAAAGCATTTGGTATACATTTTGCTAGTGGGAACACAGGATACGGGTGGGATACACATAGTCCTATCTGCTGATGAGCTTCTTCACAGATTGGCTTTACATGTAGCCATCAAGCACTAACTCCAACCATAGGCCTCAGAAGAGATGTGTAGGCGTGTAGGCAAAGGGGCCCTTTTCCAGCATTTTTCTCTCCTTAAAGTAGAAGACTGGTAGAAATTTATCCTCATGGTTTGGACTGGAACAAGGCAGTGAGTTACTTGTAGCAGACTTGACTTGCACTGGGTTCAGAGGCATTGAGGAGGCTGGAACTTCTCTTTCTCTTTACCCTTTCTGATCCTAGAAGGAACACTTTCAAATTAAAGGGAATGTGACATCAGAAAATGACTTATTGCTTAAATTATGTTTTTATGTTAAACATATTTTAAAAAATTATTTGTGATCTTATTTTCTAAATTTCCATTTTTCTATCTATATTATAAAATAATCCTGATATCTTGCAGTTTTCTTTCTCACAATGGGTTTGAAATTAAGCTTCTGTTTTGTCTGTGGTGATGAGAGGAGGCTGCTGTAAATTGATCTGTACAGCATTGCAGTGACATGTGACAAAAGTAGATAGAGCAGACAATAGCAGCTCCCTGTGGAACGCCCTCTTCAAAGGTCACAGAGCATGCAGTAATTTTTTACATTCATCTCAAAGGGTAAGACTCTGTTGTCATTGATGTCCAAGAGTCTTGCTGTAAAGCATATCCCTAAATGGCAAGATAGAAACAGATTAGAAAAAAGAAGGCCTTTAGTATCTGCCTTTTATCAGTAAAAGAAAATGTAGGTGACACATTCCATTTAAAGTGACTCTGTACCCACAATCTCACCCCCCCCCCAAACTTCTTGTACCCTCAGATAGCTGCTTTTAATCCAAGATCTGTCCTGTTGTCCATTTGGCAGGTGATGCAGTTATTGTCCTAAAAACAACTTTTAAACTTGTTCAGTGCAGTGTTCAGATAGCTGATGAATAGGAAAAATTGGCCACACCAATTTGACACAGGGCTGCATATTTTAAAAGTTGTTTTTTAGGACAATAACTGCATCACCTGCCAAACGGATCCCAGGACAGATCTTGAATTAAAAGCAGCTATCCAAAGGTACAAGCGGTTTGAGGGGGGGGGGGGGCGCGGGGGGGGGGGGGGGGGCAGATTGTCGGTACAGTCGCTTTAACCAACTAACTGGTCTATCCAGGAGCTGGTGGCCATGTGACATTTAGGGTTTTGACTTCTCCCACAGCTGTTCTAGAGAATTCTAAGCAAGCCTAGCTGTGAAAAAAGCATCACGTGACAAAGGCATCATTAATCATACAAGGCATATGCAAACATTAACCCTTACACTACAGTGCAATGTTTTGAACTTACAGTCTACTATACAGGTTAGCAAAAGTGTTGGTTCTTTACAGCCACGTGACAACTGTTGATGGTTGTAGCTGAAATAATAAGGCTAGGACACTACACACTTCTGTGAAAACAGTGCTGTGTGTTGGATGTTAATCCACAGGAAGGCAACTCTAGTGAGGCAGATGCCACTTACTCCAAATATGGGAATCAGAAGAAGTCCCTGGATCAACATTAAACCTCCAAAAACATGGGCCCCCTTGTGCTCTGGCAGCTCACCTTAGACTTGACAGGTGGCAAAGATAACAAGTACTAAAATAAACCCTAAACTTTACTACATAGATTTTGTTAAGATATAAGATATTGACTGTGCAAATCTTCCTTTTGTAGAACTCGTCAGATCAAAGTTCAATTATACGGCAATGGAGCACTTCACCCATTACCCGAATCTTTACAGATGTGCAAAGGTAGGATTAGTAGGGGAAGTCTTAAATGTAAGGAAACAGTTTTGCAGATGCCTGTTAGGCCATGTTACCAATATGGTAGCATCATCTTGTATTAAACTTCAGTTTTCGAATGGAAAGGTTATTTTCTGCTTAGAGGTCAGTCTAGTAAATGAGATGGGCAATACTAGTAATGTTACCAACTTATCTCCACCCACCCACTCCTTCCTGAAGCCACACATGAGAAGAGAAACCACAGGCCCTGTATGTTGTTACCCATCTACATAGAGTTCCTGCTAAATATAATGGTCTTTTAACTTACATTTCTCAAGGTGAAGCTAGAAGAGATTTGCAGTGAACAACAAAAGGAGGCTGAAAAAGCTGTCCGTACACAGTTTAAGATGGAACAGATCATATACTGCCAGGACACGATGTATGGTGGATCCCTAAAGGACATACGGGAGGAAAAAACTGGGCAGACTTCAACTAGTGGAAGTCTTTTTAAACAAACACCAACACAGATACAGATGTCTGTTGAGGAGATGTCCCAACACGTTCAGGCCTATTTCGAGGTGAGTCTTTTATGACATGATCAGAAAAACATCAATAAACAATATAGGGGAAAAATCAGAACCAAAAATTGTTCAAATTGTTGTGGTGCTTCCCTACTGTAATGCAATCTTTATGACCTGCCAAAAGGGGGGAGAGAGTGATTTAAGAAAATTGATTCAATGTAATTTTTTCCTCATAAACTGAGATTAAAAGTTATCAATAACTTTGCTTAAATAGCTTAAAGCACTACGATACATGGTAAGCTGCTTAAAGGGTTTATCTGGTTAGGAATACATGAATAAATAATCCCCCTCTTGGAGACATCTATTCTATACTTACTATTACCTTTTCAGTCTCCTTCCCCCATTTCTTAGCCTGCTGCTTTTTGCTCAAGACACAGAAAACTTTGAGCCGTTCACTCCAAATCTGCTCTTAATATAACTACTATAATACGGCTCCTATATACAAGAATATAACTACTATAACATAATCAATGGATTAGTAGATTGGATATAAGTAGACTATTCGCGTCATTAACATTCAACCTCTTTTCTGTCCTAGAACACGACTGCTCGGTTATCGAACCAGATCCCCCTGATCGTTCTACACTACATGCTCCATGAGTTTGCTGACAAGCTGCAGGCCCAAATGCTGCTACTGCTCCAGGAGAAAGAACGCCTCAATATGTTACTAATGGAGAAAGAGGACCTGAAGAGGGAGCGGCAGAATTTAAAGGAACAGATCAAACGTCTCCGCGCAGCCCATCAGAGATTAGCCAGATTTCCCAGCTATTAATTATCCTTTATAGCTCAAAAATATTTATCTGTAGTTAGTAGCAGCAATAACATTAATGAGGTGTCCCAGAATCCCTTCCCTCTTCTTCTAACCATTGGCTATGGGTGTATTTTTTACAGTTGCCAATAATGGTGCCACCTACAGGTCACACCTTAAAAGGGGTTACTCAAACAAAGGTCTTTCTTTTGGAAAAACTTCCTCTTCTTTCCATGGACTGTGTGGGGTATTATAGTCCATTTCTAATTAAGTGAGCTGCAATACTAGATACACCCTACAGTCAAGAATGGTGCTCTAACTAGACAAAAAAAAACCATGGACAACCACCTTAAGGCTATATTCACATACTGTTGAAATTGAGTGGTCTCCATTTAATGGCAAATAATTGGTGCTATTTTAAAACAACGGCCATTATTTGCTGTTAATGGCCATCCACTCAGTTTCAACAGTGTGTGAACATAGCCTTTCTGTTTTTTCAATCCACTTCTGGTTTTAGTTGCAAAATACTGAGCAAAATGACTGTGTGGTCCATTTACACAGAGCGATAATTTGCCCAATCGATTGTTTAATTATTTTGAAGCAACGATTTGATTTTTAGAACGATCTGCGTTTAGACGAAGAGATAAACTGTTAGAAAAAATCGTTATTGCAATCGTTTTGAGAACACTTAAGCCCATCTCACACACAGGGTGAATCTGTTTAGACAAAGCGATCTGCGAATTTTCAGCAAACAACCAGTGATGCTTTGAGAACATTTTGAAAGACCACGATGAACGTTTTCTCGTACATTGTGTTTACACAAGACGATTATCGCTCAAATGTGTGACTTTAAATATTTATCTGCTTCTAAAGCAAAGTTTTGTAGGGCTCTTCTTACCCGGAGCCCTTTACAGTCTTCCCCTTTTCCCTCCCCTGAGGGACAGCTAGTCGTGGGGGGGTCTGGTTAGTGGAACACTAGCATAGAAAGATATATCACTTTTATAGAGTAGGTGTTTATATGTATTTATTGTGAAGAAATTATATTAATAAAAGTTCCCTTAGCCTTGTCTTATGCTTATACCTCACAAGTGATAATTGAGAGTGCAACCTTTCCCCTGTGGCGGCCACTGCAGGAGGAGTTTGGCTAAAAACAGTATTGTCACTTTAAAAAAATTACATGATATACAGACAATCAAATTTTTGATCGGTCAGCGTCTGGGAGTTCAAACCCCAACTAATCAATAGATATAGAAAGGAAAAGTGTGTGGCTGAATCACACACCTGCTGCTGCTTAAAGGGGTTTTTGAGCTAAAATAGACACATGAGCTATCCACAGGATATGTAACCAGTTATTGATTGTCGGGGTGCCAACACCCAACCCTGACTATGTGACCGTGAACAGTCTTAAATATAGAAATATGTTTTCACTAGTTAAAACCACATATCCAATAACCACAATGTATGGTGTTAAAATTAAGGATGGTCCGAACCTGCCGAAATTCGGGTTCGTATGAACCCGAACGCTCAACATCAGATTCCCGCTGTCTGCCCACTCCGTGCAGCGGGTGGATACAGCGGGAGGACCGCCTGGAAAACTGAGATACAGCCTTTGGCTATGACTGTATCCCAGTTTTCCAGACGGTCCTCCCGCTGTATCCACCCTCTCCACGGAGGTGGAAGACAGCGGGAATCATTGCCGAGAGTTCGGGTCCGTACGAACCCGAACCTCGGCAAGTTCGGACCAACCCTAGTTAAAATGCATTTGTTTTCATGGTAATATTCACAAAAGAGATGCAGCTTAGGGGCCTGGCCCAAATGGTGCAATTCAATTAAACAAAGGTTTTTAGGGTACAGCCATGCATGCTGTGTGCACTATGGTTTTCCAGTTGATTATGCACGTAACCATCAAGCTTGCACTCGATTGTACCCTTATCATGTGCAGTGATACTAAGCAGCCGCACGCCTCTCATCAGTATTTCCCACCTGTTCATCCTGACCCATAAAACATAGTGGCTTCTCTTCACCTTGCTGGGAACTAGGTTTTATAACCTGCCTGTGTCAGTAAGTATGGCTTTTTCTGTACACTTTAAGTCCCATCCCATGTTCTGTGATTTAAAACTCTAATGGCCCGTTCACACTATGGATTTTGCGCGGTAATCCATCCAGCTATGTCTTTGAAAGGGAGGGACATGTCAATTCTTAGAGCGGAGGCCCTAACTCCCAGCATGCTCCAATTTTCTCCAATTTGTTTTCTGCAAGACTCTGACATAGAAGCAATCATGGTGCGTTTCTCTGGACATATGAAGCAAAGCTTGAAGTGCCTGGACCCGATGTGTGAACCACATTCTGATCCAAATGGCATTGCACACATTACTGACCCGCAATGGTTGTCTCCATCAGTGGCGGATTAAATGTACCCTGGGCCCTGGGCTGTCCGCCCAACCTGGGTCCCCACCCCCTCCCTCTGCTCCGTCCACAGCCGACCCCAACTAGACAAAAAAATACACTAATTTCTTTGTAGTAAAATATTAACTATTGTCATCCAAGCAATAAAATAAATAAAGAGCAAATATTACCACCATACATACTACCACCATACTGTTACAGACCAAACCCTGTATACTGGGACCAATACTGCCAATAACATCAGTATACAAGGGCCAAATAATACCTTCATACATATTACCATCACACTGTTACTGCCCAAGTCCAGTTAAGTAAGCTTGAGGGGGGGGGGGGACAGTATACAAGGGGCAAATATTACCGCCTCACCATGACAACAACCATCACACCATACTGTTACTGTCCAAATCCTGCATACTGAGTTGGGTCCTAGGTGCCTCATACACTGGATGCTTTGTGACATATAAGAATACATAGATCTGTGGGGGCTCAGTGTAGGGAAGTGACCCCAGAACAGCACTAATAGGGGATAGAACAAAAACATCTCCCCCTATCATATTATCACCATACTGTCACACTGATAGTAACTAAATCCAGACAATCAAGAACAATATTACTAATAATACCTGTATATAAGAAAAAATATCACCTCATTGTGACCACCACATAGTGACTAAGGGGTCATTCACACGTCTGTAGAATTCCGTCCACACACAGTTGGTGTTCAGAGGACTGGACCTGGGAACTCCCAGCGCAAAGTTTGCGCTAGTGTACTGTACTGTGAACCTGGGGCTGTGTCAGTACACTAGCGCAAACCATACACTGACCCATTTAGACCCCAATGGTACACAGGCTCTGCACACTATATAACTGATTACAGTGCAGTAACTAAAGACTCACAGGTGATGTCTTCTCTGACTGCCGTCCCTCGCACTTTGCTTTCTTCTGGCAGAGCCATCATGAAGACTTCTCCAGCTACAGCTTGTCTGCAGGGAGGCTGGGGGTGACTTGGGTAGGAGAGGCAGCTGGGGGTGACTTGAGTGAGAGGGGCAGCTAGTGGTGACAGGGGCAGCTGGGGATGATAGGAGCAGGAGGAGCAACTGGGGGTGATAGGGGCAAAGGGGGAGCAGCTGAGGGTGACAGGGCAGGGGGAGAAGCTGAGGGTCACAGGGGGAGCAGCTGAGGGTCACAGGGTAGCAGCTGAAGGGTCACAGGGGGAGCAGCTGGGGGTGACACGGACAGGGGGAGCAGCTGGGGGTGGCAATGACAGGGGGAGCAGCTGGGGGTGGCAATGACAGGGGGAGCAGCTGGAGGTGACACTGACAGGGGAGCAGCTGGGGGTCACAGGGACAGGGGGAGCAGCTGGGGGTGGCAATGACAGGGGGAGCAGCTGGGGGTGGCAATGACGGGGAGCAGCTGGGGGTGACACTGACAGGGGAGCAGCTGGGGGTCACAGGGCAGGGGGAACAGCTGGGGGTCACAGGGCAGGGGGAACAGCTGGGGGTCACAGGGCAGGGGGAACAGCTGGGGGTCACAGGGACAGGGGGAACAGCTGGGGGTCACAGGGACAGGGGGAACAGCTGGGGGTCACAGGGCAGGGGGAACAGCTGGGGGTCACAGGGCAGGGGGAACAGCTGGGGGGTCACAGGGCAGGGGGAACAGCTGGGGGTCACAGGGCAGGGGGAACAGCTGGGGGGTCACAGGGGCAGGAGGTGGCATGGGGAGGGAGGAGCATCTGGGGTCACAGGGGCCAGGGGAGCAGCGCCAGTGCATCTACTCCGGGACACTGCGCTGTAGGGTGAGGAGGCCACAGGGACAGTCTGATTGGGTGATGGTCCGGATCCGACGTCCCGCGCGCGAGCGCATGAGTGACGTCGGCACGTCACTTATGCGTTCTGCGCGCTGGTGCAGAGAGCAGCCTCTTGTGGCCGGAGGCTTAATGCCGCCTCCGGCCACAAGAATGATTGACACAGCGGGGAGCCTATGACTCCTGCTCCTGGCTGTGTCAGTCACAGTGCTTGCTGGAACTGTATGCGCTCATAGGTAGCGCGAGCGCATACAGTTTCAATCAGAGACGGGGAGCAGGGGAGCGACTCAACACTGATGCTGTCATCTGACTGGGTAAGTGAGGGCCCAGTGAGATGACAGCGCGCCGCAGCAGCACATCACTCAGGGGCCCCTTTGGCCCCGAAAGTGCTGTGCTGCAATCACCATCACCATTTAATAATGTGGGGGGCGGCGGCGGCATGGGCCCCCCCGGAGCCTCGGGCCCCGGGCGGCCGCCCAAACCGCCCACATTATAATCCGCCACTGGTCTCCATGAATACCTGAACTTCTGACAGCAAATGGATTGCTTGCTGTGCCGGGTCCATACTTCGTGACAAGTACATGTTTAGGCCATGTTACACAACGTATGCGTTGTATAAATCACGGCTCCGTCCGCACGCTCCATTGTGTGCAGCGGGGAATTCATCAGAAATTAAAGAGGTATTCCCCCCAAGAGCTAAAAAAATGAAATGCTCCCAAATCTAGCCAGTCTTACTCACCAAGTCCCCCTGAGTATTTTGAGCCGTCTCCCATCTTTCTAGCTGCTGTCGTTCTCAAGTTACAAGTTTTTCTAAAAGCCGATCTATATCCAAGATAGGAAACTATATTTCCCATCATGCAATGCTTATGCCTGATGATGGTGAAGTAGCAGAGCTGAGACAATTAAGGAGATGATGACAGTGTAGCAGATCTGAGTTGGGGGATGACGGTGTAGCAGAGCTGAGTTGGCGGTGACGGCGTAGCAGAGCTGAGTTGGCGTGACGGCGTAACAGAGCTGGGTTGGCGGTGACGGCGTAGCAGAGCTGAGTTGGCGGTGACGGCGTAGCAGAGCTGAGTTGGGGGGACGGCGTAGCAGAGCTGAGTTGGAGGTGACGGCGTAGCAGAGCTGAGTTGGGGGGTGACGGCGTAGCGGAGCTGAGTTGGCGGTGATGGCGTAGCAGAGCTGAGTTGGGGGTGATGGCGGGGGGGCGGAGCTAGCCGCGGGCGATTGCGGGGGGCGGATCTAGCCGCGGGCGATTGCGGGGGGCAGAGCTAGCCGCGGGCGATTGCGGGGGGGGGGCGTAGCTAGTCGCGGGCGATTGCGGGGGGCGGAGCTAGCCGTGGGCTATTGCGGGGGGCCGGAGCTAGCCGTGGGCTATTGAGGGGGCGGAGCTAGCCACGGCGATTGTGGGGGCGGAGCTAGCGCTGGTGATCGCCGGGGGATGGGGGGGCGGAGATTGCCGAGGGGGGGGTGCTGCGGGATGCCACTGCCTTCAGGAGGCTGGACCTGGATTTCTGGTAAGTTCAGCTTTGTTTTACAGCATGATAACAACAAACAAAATAATCAATATCAATGTATATTGCAAACTTGCAAACAGTGACACTTTAACCTTGGATGTGCCTATTGAGGGTACATAGATGGCCACCACAACTGGTCCCTGGTCTCTGAGATGAGTTACCAGAGCCACTGCCATCAGTTTAAGCCATCATGTAGGTTGCCTGTGGTGTTGGTGTTGGGGGGGGGGCAATTATGGCCAAGGAGCTTTAAATTAACCCTTTGACTTGATATAATAAAAACCAATATAAGCAATGAAGATTGACATTTTCACCTGTTTGTACTCAATATCTGTTAGTCTTATGGTGATATTTCATATACCACAAATATCATGTTCACTTCTAGCCCAAGACTACTTAGCTGGTGCTGGAAATGGAGTGAGTGAAGAGCTCATCACACTGGAAGTGGAGTCTCCAAATGTCCCGGACCTGACACTGCTCGATCTCCCCGGAACAACACGAGTTGCTTTACCCAACCAACCGAAAGATATTGGGACAACAGGTTACAGGACATCCTATGTTCATGATTCATGAAGAAAATGGCTCTTGCAGAGAACCATCTCTATATGACCATTTGGGGCAGGGATGGGGAACCTTGGGCCCTCCAGCTGCTAAAGCTTTGGCTGTCCAGGCATGATGGGAATTGTTATGTTTTTCTTGACGATGTGACACTTTAAAATGATAAAATTATTTTTCCACAGATCAAGAAGATGATCAAGAAGTACATACAAAGGCAGGAGACCATCAATTTGGCTGTGGTTCCCAGTAATGTGGACTCTAGAAATGGCTCGAGAGGTGGATCCCAGTGGAGACAGGACACTAGGTAAGTTGTAGAGATATTACCATTTGAGTACTCAGCTAGTACTAAGGAAAATCGTAAGTAAAACTGCAAACGGTGTAGTCCTTTATTGATGCTGAAGGATCCTGCTCAGGGCTGGCATAAGCACCCAGCTTACCTGGGCAAGTTCCGGGGCCCACAGCATCTCTAGGGGCCCTTTCTTTCATCACTGAGACTGGCTGGAGGTCAGAAACATTCACCTCTCTGCCCGGCCAGCCAGTGTCTCCTCCGTCCTGTAGATCAGCCTGATCTGCACTCTCTGCATCTTTCTGCCCTGGCCCAGACCTGATTAGTGGAGGCCAGAGCAGCAGAGCAGCTCAGCTCCCGGGCCAGGTGATGGGTGAGTGTATAAAAGGGGATGGGGGGGCATGTGATTCTCTAATTGCTTCAAAACTACAACTCCAATCATGTACTGCTGACAGAACATGATGGGAGTTATAGTTTGATAATAACTGAAGAGTCACTTTAT
This sequence comes from Dendropsophus ebraccatus, assembly GCF_027789765.1. NCBI lineage: Eukaryota > Metazoa > Chordata > Amphibia > Anura > Hylidae > Dendropsophus > Dendropsophus ebraccatus. The sequence continues at coordinate 58,863,519 of NC_091464.1, read as the reverse complement.
TGGGTGATTTATAGTGATTTATAGGACTGTATATTTAGTGTGGTGTTCTCTGACATATAACTTTCCAATTGCAGAAAAACTATAACTCTCACCATGTACTGCTAGCAGGACATGTAGTTTGATAACAACGGAAGGGTTACTTGTTGAGAAACAGTGGCTTGTGGGACAGTTTATTAGTGCAGTGTTCTCTAACATGTGACTTTCCAGTTGCTGAAAAACTACAATTCCCACCATGCATTGCTGGCAGGGCATAATGTGAGTTAAAGTTTGGCAACAGCTGAAAAGCCACTCAATGGGAAACAAAGTTTACTAGTGAAGTGTTCTCCAACATGTGACTCACTCTCCGGTTGCTGCAGTACTACAACTTCCATCATCCACTACTTGCAGGACATCATGGGAGTTGTAGTTTGGCAACAGCTGTCGAACCACTGTATCTAGGGCACACTGTATCTAGGGGGCAGTGGCACAGTTTATCGGGGGGGGGGGGGGGGGGAGTTGGCACAGTTTATTGTAGGGGGCAGTGGCCCCTACAGATGAGGGGCACAGAGGAGGCCTAACTACTGACATGCGCAGTAAGAGGGGGCAAAGCTAAATTTAGCGATAAAGAGAGGGGGCACAACTACAGAAAGGACACAACTTTAGGGGCATCAAGAGGGTCCTGTTAACTGTAACTGTTTTATAGAGGAAGGTGCTGAAGTGCCTAAGATGTTTGTCTGGCAGAGGGGGCATCTATAAGGGGGCTACACAGAGGGGGACCACGTGATTTGCTCCACAAAGGGGCCCACTGAGGCTCTGTCGCCCAAGGGGGGTGGCGTCCCGGAGGTCATATATGGTAACAGACCGCCAGGTATCTAATGTGCTAGATCCTTATACTTGGTGTGGTAGTAAAGGCAGACTATATAAGAGACTATGGGGAGGTTTGGCTACTATATGTGACTATGGGGGGAGGGCTGGCTACTATAAAAGAGACTATTAGGGAGGGCTGGCTACTATATGAGACTATTGGGGAGGGCTGGCTACTATATGAGACTATTGGGGAGGGCTGGCTACTATAAAAGAGACTATTGGGGAGGGCTGGCTACTATATGAGACTATTGGGGAGGGCTGGCTACTATATGAGACTATTGGGGAGGGCTGGCTACTATAAAAGAGACTATTGGGAAAGGCTGGCTACTATATGAGACTATTGGGGAGGGCTGGCTACTATATGAGACTATAGGGGAGGGCTGGCTACTATATGAGACTATTGGGGAGGGCTGGCTACTATATGGGACATTTGGGAGGCTGGCTACTATTTGAGGGCTGGCTTGGGTTTAATTATGTCATAGCGATTTATCATGTCATGTCATTTATCATAGTGCACGGGGCTGGAAGACGCACAGCACTGACAGTGCCAGGAACAACGCATGCTGCTATGATAGTGCCAGCACTGCGGCATTCGCGCTTCAATAATTATTATGGTTGGCCCCCAACTTTTTCCAATTTTTTATTTTGGCCCACTGTGTATTTGAGTTTGACACCCCTGATATGGATGATGATTTCAGATTCCTCCCATTTTTCAGTTCTGTAAATCAGTACAGAGGAGACATATTGAATTTTCAAATTATATTTCTTTTGCAGGGATCCTGACTAAGCCGGATTTAGTCGACAAAGGATCGGAACCACAAGTTGTAAGTGTTGCCCGAAATCTGGTGTACAGCCTTAAAAAAAAAAGGTTTCATGATTGTCAAGTGTCGCTGGCAGAGTGAGATCCAGAACAACCTACCCTTGGAGATGGCTCTTCTAAAGGAGAAAGCTTTCTTTGAGCACCATGAACATTTTGGGTAACATGCAATGATAAATAAGGGATACCCAGGTGTCCAGGCTTTGTTAGGGGCCCTTACAGAGGAGTTACAATAGGGTGTGCTAAAGTGTAGATAGATTCATACCTAGAGCCTATGGAAGCCTCAGAGACTCTGTCATATAAGAAGACATTAGTATTATAGGGGGTACATGGTAAATTTTTATATTGGGACTGAGTGGTTTTGAAGGGGTTATCAATGATTTAAAAGATTATATAGATACTCCCAAAAACAGTGCCAGTCTTCCGGTTGTATGTGGTATCACAGGCTAGATCGGAAGATGGGGTGGAGGGAAGGGTCTTTGGGTTGGATCCTGGTATGCCCATAAAAAATTTTTAATACCCTGTGTTTTTAACGTAATTTAAATACAACTGGGTAAAAAAGGATATATGTTTTGCTGTAGGACCCCTTTAATGCAGATCATATATTTTTAGGGTACTTCTGGAAGAGGGACGAGCCACAATTTCACTATTGAGCTTGTGGAACATATTTCTGTAAGTCAACCATCTAAAATAAGATATAGATATTAAATCGATAGATAGCCCTCCTTCGGGGGATGCAATGAGGCTGTCAGTAGCTGCATGACGGCCGGTGCAACTAGTATGTGATAACTCCTTATATTTGCTAGAGCACCAAGGATATCAGATACACCCTGGAGCATCAGGGATGTTAGGTATGTTCTCATACACACCCTAGAACACCAGAGATATTAGATATGTGCCAATGCACACCATAGAGCACCAGGCATATTGGATACACCTTAAAACACAGGGATATTAGACATGTGCCAATATACACCACAGAGCTTCAGGAATATTGGATACACCTTAGAGCACCAGGGATCTTAGATATGTTCCCATATACACCCTAGAGCACAAGAGATATTCGATATGTGCCTATGTAAACCCTAGAGCACCAGGGATGCTAACTCCATCACTACTCTAGACTACAAGGTTTGGGGTTAGTGATAGTGTATACGGGATGTTGGACATGATAGTTATCACCGTAAGAGGGGGTATTTTTTATTATATTCACTTTTTTTGTATGTTTTAGAGAACTATACCTTTCCTGGAGGGCCAAATTAAAGCCAAACTTCATGATGCAGAGAAGAAAGTAAAGATGATCGGTGCAGGTGTCCCAGAGACAGAGAAGCTATTATTTCTCATTTCTGCATAAAAAACACCAGAATTCTGTATGTGAATTAATCAAGCCACACTGCCCCATGTACCGCGTGCAGGTATCTGATACACATGGGTCCCTACACTAAGTCCAAACTGTGCCAGTCAGCGACCACCACCCCTGCAGGCGTGCACAGTCAGGGAAGGGAGGCCATGGAACAGCCCTGCAACCCCCAAGCCACAGGACCAGACCCAAAAATGCCACACCAAAACCCAGCCAGCACCACCGGCGGAGGAAGCTGCCCCCAAACAGCACAAGTCTGGATAAGGTATTGCACTCACCATAGCTATCAAAAATAGAATGGGACAGACAGGAGGGATTAAAACCATGAGCACTCAGGTGTCTCCTGCTAATTGCGGTCATGTGGGTCTCACCAGGAGGAGTGCAAAACACGGAGAAAAGAGAGAAACAAAATACGGTTCAGGGAAGAAAAAGAGTGTTGCACCTCACACCTATGGCTGATACTAGTACCTCTCGGCTGCATAAAAAACATCAGAATTCTGTATGTGAATTGATCAAGCCACACTGCCCCATGTACCGCGTGCAGGTATCTGATACACATGGGTCCCTACACTAAGTCCACACTGTGCCAGTCCCTCCTGTCTGTCCCATTCTATCTTTGATAGCTATGGTGAGTGCAATACCTTATCCAGACTTGTGCTGTTTGGGGGCAGCTTCCTCCGCCGGTACGAGAGGTACTAGTATCAGCCATAGGTGTGAGGTGCAGCACTCTTTTTCTTCCCTGAACCGTATTTTGTTTCTCTCTTTTCTCCGTGTTTTGCACTCCTCCTGGTGAGACCCACATGACCGCAATTAGCAGGAGACACCTGAGTGCTCATGGTCTGTCCCATTCTATCTTTGATAGCTATGGTGAGTACAATACCTTATCCAGACTTGTGCTGTTTGGGGGCAGCTTCCTCCGCCGGTGGTGCTGGCTGGGTTTTGGTGTGGCATTTTTGGGTCTGGTCCTGTGGCATGGGGGTTGCAGGGCCGTTCCATGGCCTCCCTTCCCTGACTGTGCACGCCTGCGGGGGTGGTGGTCGCTGACTGGCACAGTGTGGACTTAGTGTAGGGACCCATGTGTATCAGATACCTGCACGCGGTACATGGGGCAGTGTGGCTTGATCAATTTACATACAGAATTCTGGTGTTTTTTATGCAGCCGAGAGGTACTAGTATCAGCCATAGGTGTGAGGTGCAGCACTCTTTTTCTTCCCTGAACCATAACTACTATAATACTGCTCCCTATATACAAGAATATAACTATTATAATACTGCCCCCTATATACAAGAATATAACTATTATAATACTGCCCCCTATATACAAAAATATAACTACTATAATACTGCTCCTATATACAAGAATATAACTATTATAATACTGCCCCCTATATACAAGAATATAACTATTATAATACTGCCTCCTATATACAAGAATAGAACTACTATAATGCAATATGTGTGAGGTGCAGCACTCTTTTTCTTCTCTGAACCATAACTACTATAATACTGCTCCTATATACAAGAATATAGGGGGAGACTTATCAAAAATGATGTAAAGTGAAACTGGCTCAGTTGCCCCTAGCAACCAATCCCCTTTCATTTTTCAAAGAGTCTGTGAGGAATGAAAGGTGGAAGCTGATTGGTTGCTAGGGGAAACTGAGCCAGTTTCACTTTACACCATGTTTGATAAATCTTCCCCATAGCTACTATAATACTGCCTCCTATATACAAGAATATAACTACTATAATACTGCCCCTATATACAAGAATATAACTACTATAATACTGCTCCTGTATACAAGAATATAACTACTATAATACTGCTTCCTATGTACAAGAATATAACTACTATAATACTGCCCCTATATACAAGAATATAGCTATTATAATACTGCTCCTATATACAAGAATACAGCTATTATTAAGCACAAGCAAATAGATGTGTTGGCACTATCAGTAACCCGTAATTTGTATGGAGCTGTTTGTGTATTCAGGTTAAGTGACTTTGTGAGATGAGGAGCGTTGTAGTCTTTGTTGACTGAGTAATCTCAGTGACATTCATGCATCACAGTGGTGCTCAGCGTAAATGAGAAAGCAATTCATTTAATCAGCACAAGCCATTGAGGAAGTAAAGACCAGCGGCACTCACCGGGTTGATGCAGTGATGATGATTTATTGGTAAGATGTCATCTTGCAGATAAGCTCAGGGCAGGGGGAGACAGGTCCAGAGGTGCTATGCACCGTGGCGACGGCCGTTTCGCGGGCTAACTTTCCCGCTTCGTCTAGCCTCTACAAGATGTGGGGATCTGAGAAACAAATGGAATAGTTATTGCACTTATAAATCAGTGCTACTGACAGTAATGAACGGTTTATGTTCTTATAGGGTTCGCAGAGCCGATACAATTACACATTGCGTAAGGCTCATTGAAAGAAGGTGGTGATATGCATATGCTAGCCTTTGAGGCTGCTATCTCAAATTGAGCTGTCACACTCCGTGGATTTACGGGTGTGGGCAGAGTAACAGAGATCTACGGCTCCCTGGGGCTGCCGGATCGCTGTGTAGTCTATCTCTCTGCGGGGGACGTGTCTCCCGTGACGAGCGCTGTCTGGCTGAAAGAAACATGCATCACTACCATGTTTACAGGAAGGCTACGAGTTCATTTCTTTCGTTTAGTCCAAGTCCTCCCAGGGCATCGGTGCGTGCAATCCATTTAGCTTCTTTCCTCAGAAGGAGTTTGTGTCTGTCCGTGCCCGGGATCCAGGAATTCACCCTTTCAATGCCGGCAAAGGATAGGGTGTTGGAGTCGCTATTGTGAGCAGTCCTGATGTGCTCTATCAAGCGATGGCAGCCTTGTCCTGTTCTTATGGACCTTAAGTGCTCCTGAAACCTTTTGAAGAAACTTCTGATGGTGGATCCTATGTAAAATCTTCTGCAGGGGCAGAAGATGACATAAATGAGGTAGTCACTTCTGCAGCATATTGGTTGGCGTATTTCTACGTCGTATGCTCCTATTTTTGTGTGGTTTCCTTGCTCCATGAAATCACAGTAATTGCAGCGCCCACATTTTTTGTTTCCTGGGGGATTTAATTGTTGCAACCAGTTGTTCTTTTTTTGGGGGGTATCTTTAAAATTGCTGGATACTAGCACATTTTTGAGGGTTCTGCTTCTTCTGAAGGAGATTAGTGGCTTTCTTGCTGCAATGTCTCCAATTGTGTTGTCATTCTCCAAGATGTGCCAGTTATCCTTTATTGCTTGCCGGATGGCATTTGCTGCTGGATTGTACCTAAAAGTAAAAATGAACCTTTGTTCTGAGTCCTTTTTCTTCTTTTTTTTGAAGAGTTCGTGTCTTGGGATTTTTCTTACTCTGCTGAGAGCGTCGTTTATTGTTTGTAGGGGGTATCCTCTCTGCAGAAGGTTTGACTTCAGTTCTGCTGCTTGGACTTCAAAATCCGCTTCTGTGGTATTTACCTTTTTAGCCTAATAAATTGTCCATACGGTATAGCAGTTTTTACATGGGTAGGATGGAAGCTGTTATAATGTAAGTAGCTGTTTGTAGCTGTGGGTTTTCTGTACCCTTTGGTGGTGACCCCTGTGTCTGTCTTCAGCACAGTGACATCAAGGAATTCAACAGACTGTTCACTGTAGTTACTTGTGAAGAGCATGTTAAATTCATTAGTGTTGTTGAGATAAGCAACAAATGCTTCGAACTCTTCTTTTGTGCCTTCCCATGCTATAAAAATGTCATCCACAAATCTGGTGTATTTCTTGATTTTTAAGATAAAAGGGTTGCTTGCATTATAGACGTATTTTTCTTCAAATGCAGCTAAGTACAGATTAGCAAATGTACAAGCTACTGGTGTCCCCATCGCAGTACCTGACCTTTGTGTATACCATTGATCATTAAAGCTGAAGCAATTATTCATGAGAATGAGCTCTAGGGCCTCGGCTATAAAATTCACGTAGTCTTCATTTTTTTCTGCTGCTCTTGCAAACGAGCTAATGACTTCGATGCCCTTTTTCTGGGGAATTTTGGTGTACAGGCTCTCCACATCTATTGTTGCCAGATTCCATGTTTCCTGCCAATCGTCGTCTTCAAGGATTTTGAGAAACTCTGTTGTGTCCTTACAGTAGGAGGGTATGGAGCTTAAGATTGGTCTTAGTAGCCAGTCTATATATTTAGATAAAGCTTCGGTTGGGCTACCGATCCCCGACACTATTGGTCTGCCAGGTGGTGCTACCAGAGACTTGTGTGTCTTTGGTAGAAAGTACCATCTTGGTCTCTTGGGGTTGTCACTCAGTAGTCTTTCAGCCGTTTTTTTGCTTATTATATTTTTCTCCATATTTCTCCTCAGGAAGGATTGTACTTTACCTTGTATTTTGATTGTGGGGTCAGATGGTAATTTTTCATAAATTTCTTTGTTGTGGAGTTGTCTTTCAGCCTCTTTTTTATAGTATTCTTTTGTCATAATGACTACGTTGCCACCCTTGTCCGCTTTTTTTATGACTATGTCACTGCGGGATTTTAGCCATCTTAGTGCTCTTTGTTCCTTTTGTGTCAGGTTGTGGTCAGGGCGGGGGTGAACCAGTGCTTTCATATCCCTCTGTACTGCGTTGTAAAAAATGTCTAAGTTGCTCCCTTTTTGGATTTGAGGGTTAAATCTGGATTTTCTACCTCCTTGGAAGTCCATGATCTGTGGGGTAGTATTGGTTGTGGGGTTTTCGTCACTCAGTTCTGCCAGCATGATTATACTCTCTCTTTCTTCTTCAGTTAAGTCTGTTGCCGTGCTGAAACCTAGGGGTCCCACCTGGGTAGGTATTTCTCCTTCTTTTTTGGGTTTCTTGGATAGGTTTTTCATGTGTTTGTTTTGTTTGAAAAATTTGCTTAAGTTTATTTTTCTGATGCCTTTATACAGGTCAATTTCGAAATCTGCTGTATCAAATTTGTCAGGTATGCAGTAGTTGAGTCCTTTTTCTAAGAGGTCCAGGCAGTCTTTGTTCAGAGTGATGTCTGTTAGGTTAATCACGGAGTGTTTGTTTGTCTTAGGTTCTGTTATTTGTCCTTCCAGGAAACGGTTTTCCTCTTTTCCCCTGTTCTGGTTGTTCTTTTTGGTTTTGCCCCTTCCTCTTCGAATTTTTCTCCCTCTAAAGGGGCTGGTGCGTTTTTTGGTGCGTGCTTAGTTTGTCCTGCGGTTTCTGTGGCGTCTTTTCCGATGTTTTCTCTAGGTTTGTTGAGGTCCTCTGAGGAGCTTGAGTCAGTGTCCGTGGTCCAGTAATCTTTATTTTTCTTCGGTTTTTGTGGATTTCTTCCTTTGTAGTTTCTAATGAATTTTTTCTTTTCTTGCCAGGTAAATATTTTCTCTTCTTCGTAGTCTTTCCTGTCTCGTATGAATTTGTCCTTCTTTCTTTCTTTGATTTCAGTTTGTAGTGGAACTAGTTTCCTTTCAAGCTTCTTACAGAACAGTTGGTTTTGTTGCTCGGTCTGTCTTGTTCTTAATTCAATTTTTGCCTTACACAATTCTGTTGTTACTTTTTCGTACTCTGCTTCGTTTCTTTTTAATGTCAGTAGCATGAATTTAAATGAGCTCTCTTCTTGTACCTTTGCCCACTCTGCCAGAAAACATTTGTCTGCCTGGAATTGTGAAGCTTCTTTGTATACCCTCAGTCCTCTAGGGACTCTTTTTGAGTTTTTGTATGAGTTTAATGATTTTACAGTCCAGAACAGTCTAATTTCTTTTTCTGCCAGCTGGGTTATTTTGTACTCAAGGCTCTTAGTGCTAATTAATTGTATATCTTCTTTGAGATCACACTGTTCAAAGAAATCCTCCACATCTTCTCTCCCTGCTCCTAAAGCAAGTTCTGCAACATCTCTTATCAACACTTCCTCTTCCATATCACACACGGACATTTCAATTATTATGGGTTTCTTTGATGTGCTCAAACACCAGTAAAGACAAAACAATAAGCACAAGCAAATAGATGTGTTGGCACTATCAGTAACCCGTAATTTGTATGGAGCTGTTTGTGTATTCAGGTTAAGTGACTTTGTGAGATGAGGAGCGTTGTAGTCTTTGTTGACTGAGTAATCTCAGTGACATTCATGCATCACAGTGGTGCTCAGCGTAAATGAGAAAGCAATTCATTTAATCAGCACAAGCCATTGAGGAAGTAAAGACCAGCGGCACTCACCGGGTTGATGCAGTGATGATGATTTATTGGTAAGATGTCATCTTGCAGATAAGCTCAGGGCAGGGGGAGACAGGTCCAGAGGTGCTATGCACCGTGGCGACGGCCGTTTCGCGGGCTAACTTTCCCGCTTCGTCTAGCCGAAGCGGCAAAGTTAGCCCGCGAAACGGCCGTCGCCACGGTGCATAGCACCTCTGGACCTGTCTCCCCCTGCCCTGAGCTTATCTGCAAGATGACATCTTACCAATAAATCATCATCACTGCATCAACCCGGTGAGTGCCGCTGGTCTTTACTTCCTCAATGGCTTGTGCTGATACAGCTATTATTATACTGCTACTATATACAAGAATATAAAACTACCATAATACTGCTCCTATATACAAGAATATAACTACTATAAAACTGCTCCTATGTACAAGAATATAACTACTGTAATACTGCCCCTATTTACAAGAATATAGCTACTATAATATAGCAGTAGAGTGCAGTCGGCACTGTCAGCAATGCTAGCAATAAAGGACGTATAGTGAAGGACCCAACCTGATATGCTTGTACTTGTGGTGCTCCCAGACTAAAGCGTAAGAGTAAGCAATGTGATAACGGAAGAAGAGAGAGACTGGGGCACTCACCGATATTCCAAGCAAAAGTCTTTAATCCGATAAATCCATGGTGGAGGGAGGACAGATGGAATGGCGGGCGCCTATACCCCGGGGTATAGGCGCCTGCCATTCCATCTGTCCTCCCTCCACCATGGATTTATCGGATTAAAGACTTTTGCTTGGAATATCGGTGAGTGCCCCAGTCTCTCTCTTCTTCCGTTATCACATAGCTACTATAATACTGCTCCTATATACAAGAATATAGCTACTATAATACTGCCTCCTATGTACAAGAATATAACTATTATAATAGAGCTGAAGAGTGCAGTCGGCACTGCCGGCAACACTAGCAATAAAGGACGTATGATAGAGCGGACCGGCCTGAAGTGCTTGTACTAGTGGTGCTCCCAGACAAAAGGCAAACAGAAGTATGCTATGCAATGGCGAGAGAAAATAGAAACTGGGGCACTCACCGATGCTTCCAAGCTGATAACTTTAATACCGATATTTACAAGTCCATGGTGGAGGGAGGACAGATGGAGTAGCGGGCGCCTATACCCCGGAACGACGTTTCACGTATAACTATTATAATACTGCTCCTATGTACAAGAATATAACTACTATAATACTGCCTCCTATATACAAGAATAAATACACTATAAGGCTATGTTCACACTACGTAAAACTACGGCCGTAGTTTTGCGATGTGTGACATAGCTTTATGTTGAATGGGATCCATTCACATCGTATACGCTCCGGCCGGGAGTCCATGCGGCGCTGGAACAAAACTGACATGTCCTGACCTGTCAGTTCACACAGTGAAGCAAGCGGCTCCGGACGCTTGCTTCACTGTGTGCTATGGGGAGCTCTGATGCGGGCGTGCGCTGGATCATCTGGCCAGTACTTAAGTACCGGTCTGTTACGTAGTGTGAACATAGCCTAATACTGGTATGAGGAGACTTCTCCCTCAATTAACATTCAGCTTGCTATGTTTCTTTCGGTCCTAGAACACGACTGCTCAGTTATCGAACCAGATCCTTCTACACTACATGCTTCAGGAGTTTGCTGACAAGCTGCAGGCCCAAATGCTGCTACTGCTCCAGGAGAAAGAGAGCCTCAATGTGTTACTAATGGAGAAGGAGGACTTGGCCAGAGAGCGGCAGAATTTAAAGGAACAGATCAAACGTCTTCATGCAGCCCAACAGAGACTGGCTAGATTTCCATGCTAGTAATTATTCATAGATACAAATTGTTAGAGGTACTAGAACCATCCGTGATGTGCTCTTCTGGACCTTAGGTGGTGATTTAAGTTTTTTGTTACCATTCCACAATAATTCCCAATAAAGAGGAATATAAACAAGAGGAGCTGCAGTGTAACGCACAGGGAAGAGCAGTCAGGAAGGGCTTCCCATTAGGTCATTACAGCTCTAGTCTAGTTTAGTGCCAGAGTCTGTATTAATAACAAGTGATTTATACCTCTAGAGAGGGAACACCTTAGTAAGTTTGAGGTCAGTTCCATCCCTTCTCAACCCTGAGAGAGGAAATCTTGTTTCTCTGTGGTGAGAGTCTAAGCTTAGCTATAGGTACGAACCCGAACTCTCGGTAATGATTCCCGCTGTCGGCCAGCTCCGTGCAGGGGGCGGATCCAACGGGAGGACCGCCTGGAAAACTGGGATACAGCCATAGCCATAGGCTGTATCCCAGTTTTCCAGGCGGTCCTCCCGCTGTATCCACCCGCTGCACGGAGCGGGCAGACAGCGGGAATCTGATGCCGAGCGTTCGGGTTCATACAAACCCGAACCTCGGAGGGTTCGGACCATCCCTACTTAGCTAGCAAAGCCTGAGGATTTCAGAAGTGGTCTTGCTCCCCTTGAGCAGGCCTCAAGACTAGAGGTGAGTAATCCATGTTTTCCAGGCAGCCCTAGGACTGCATCCATCTTTTCCAGCCATTGGGAGTCAACGTATGCATGGAGCAAGAGCAGCTGCAATGTATTCAGAATTGCCCATGTCTTCTAGAAGGAATGATGATGAGAAGTAGAGTCTTCTAACCATTCTGTGTAGGTTATACAAAGTGCTGACTGCATTCTGTGCCAAAGATTTGAAGCCAAAGGCAGAAACAGACTATGAACAGAGAACAGGTCATAAAAAAAATACGGTCATGGAGAGAAAGGAGCTGCTGCACCTCTCTTGGCTACATTTAAAAACCAACGCCAGGATGTTGGTATATAATTTGATCAGTACAGTGGGGTTGCAGGGCTATTCTATGGCCTCCCTTGCCTGCTTGCGTTTGGTTTGCGGGGTTGGTGGTCGCTGACCGGCACAGTGTCGTTTAGCATAGGGACTCGTGTATCAGAGACCTGCACGTGGTACATCAGCCAATATGGTTTGATCAATTTATATACTCACTTCTGACGTTGGTTTTTAATGTAGCTGATAGGCTTTTGTATCAACCATGGGTGCGATGTGCAGCCATTTCTGTCTTCGAGACTTGTACAGGTCATAAAGAAAGCCTGAGATTTCTCTTCTTTTCAAATCTATTCCTGGCTTTGGCTTCAAATCTTTTTTTATAACGATCAGCGTTTAGACGGTACAATATATCGTACGGAAAAATCGTTTTGCGATTGCGCGCCCGCTGCGGATGAGCGGGACGGCGGGCGGCACGCAGCCGGACTATCGTGCGACGACTGTTTACACGGAACGATCAGCGAATTTTTTGCGAACGACGAAAGACTATTTAAGAACATGTTAAAAGATCAAAATGAACGATTTATCGATCGTTCGCTGCGTTTACACACAGTTATCGCGAAAATTCGCCCGATAATCGTTCCGTGTAAACGTAGCATTAACCATAGTGGCCCCATCTTACACCACAGTGCTGGCTCTGGCTGCTCTGGTCAACTACCACCAAAGTGTTGGCACCGTGATTTACTGCTGTCATGGTGGACCAATATAAGAGACATTTAATATAAGAGACAAGAGATTTATCAAACATGGTGTAAAGTGAAACTGGCCCAGTTGCCCCTAGCAACTAATCAGATTCCACCTTTCATTCCTCACAGACTCTTTGAAAAATGAAAGGTGGAATCTGATTGGTTGCTAGGGGCAACTGAGCCAGTTTCACTATAGACCATGTTTGATTAAATCTCCCCCACAGTCTTTATTCATTTTAAACCTAACACCTGTTTTTTCCTTTTGGACCTCAACAACAAGGTATCTCAACATCCATCAGGTCTTACATATATGACAGGGAGCCTGGAGGGAACCAAGATCATCTCCTGCAGTGCAGCCCCCCAAACAGCAAGACCAGACCAAAGAACACAAAACCTTTGAGCCCAGCTACAGATGCCGGATGCTTTTAGCCCACATTTAATCTCAGTAAACAGACCACTAACTTCTAACTAGATTTGCATTTCCAGGGAAATACATAGTGCTTGAAAAGAGCGCCCCTTTAACAGAGACTTCCCATTCAGAGAAACTTTAACCCTTAATACCCTCCCTTTAAGAGCAACTTTGGTGCCAACGCTTTAAGTGACCTATATACTGTCTGTTTAAGATCAGCTTAAGTACTGTCCCTTTAAAAGAGACTTAGGTACCATCCTTTGAAAATAAGCTTGTACTGTAAGTACTGACCCTTTAAGAGCGACTTGGGTACCGTCCCTTTAAGAGCGGCTTGGGTACTGCTACTTATAATGGTAAATATCATTGGTCGGTTACCATGACAATCTAACTCATGTCAGTGAAACAAAATCATTAAGGACCTTACATCTTCTGTTGGCCAATAGTGGACATGTGACTGTGTGGATGTTGTGAGGCATTGACTGACAAGAACTTAGAATTTCTATTGGCTGCTATATTTCAGCTATTTGAATATGTGCTGTAATTGGCTGTCAGCGTTTACAGTGTGGCCATTATTTCCAATGTGCCATTATTTTCTATGGGAAATTAGGGGCTTCTAAACTTAATTTTCTTAAAAACGACAAATCCAATCAAAACCAAAAATAGATAGCACACCTGTCACCGCAGAGGGCTTTAAAACACAGTTTGAACGGAGTCTGTGCGCAAAGCAGTTCGGGCTGTATTAATCGCAGAAGAATGGCTGGAAGAGGAAGAAACGGAAGAAGAATACGGATTACAATATAGTGCTTTTTCAAGCACTATGATAAAAGCACAACGTGTGCAGAGGGTCAGTCTTTTTTTTCTGTGGTATATATACAGTATAAGTCTGTCTTGCTATGTATCTGTGACTCTGAAACTGCTGCCTGTGCTCTTAATATTATACTCTCATAGTGGTTGCTGCTGTGCACAACCCGACCAAGTGAGCCTTAATTTTTTTTTTTCTTTTATAAATCCGACACATATGCCATGGACTGTAGACTCCAAATAATAAAGAGGAGGGGGGGGGGGGGAGTAATAACACAGGAATGGTACAGGAACTTTTTTTTTTATTTACACACAAAAATTAGTTATTCATCATTTGTCATTAATATGTACAACGTGTTATTCCTTAGAAATGCAGATATAAAAGAGGATACATTTGGCAGAGGTTTATTATACATTATTACAATCAACCAAGAGAAGGTCCTATACACGACAACCAATACTTTAGATACCTCTACTTTTTCCCCACTCCTTTTTAGGGTGTGGACTTCTGCTAACAGTTTTATTGCATCTAATACCTCCTACCGTTTTGTGTATACAGCTCCCATGCCGACCTTTGTGTCTCCCTGATTACAGACCACAAATAAAGTTGTATGAAGTCTGATCCTGCGGTCAGTTTTATAGCCTTCTACTGTCTACAGGCATAGAACACGACTGCAGGATTGTACTATACACTAAAAAGGAGGAAGTTTCTTGAAATGTTTGCATACAGTAAAACTCTACTTCACTAGAGTTCTCTACCACTAGGTGGAGCTGTACAGCACTGAAGTAACCAAGCATCAATGACAGTTTTGGTCAAGTTCCTGTTTTCCTGTAATAGCACACCATGTGGTCAGGCAGGGTATTACAGGTAGCATTTTTCTGCTTATTTTAAGGCAGATCCGTATTATTGCCTTTATACATTCAGATGAAAAAAAAATTCTAGACATAATGCAGATATAATTTATTTTCCCTGAGGAGCAACATAATGTCTTATAATGTCAGTGCACAGATTTTCATGAGACAGAAGCCATGTAAACAATTTCTATGGAAACTACAATGTATTTTTTTTCTTAAAGTGACTGTACCACCAGACCCAGGCAGAAGCACTGGAGGCGGGCTGACCCACCCTTAGTGAGAAGAAACCCCAGCCCCTCCATCACGTGACTCCATTAGAATCAATGGAACCCTATCATAGAGGGGCTAGGGTTTCCTTCCACTAAGGGTGGGTCGGCCCACCTCCAGTGCTTCTGCCTGGGCCTGGTGGTACACTCCCTTTAAAAAACAGCACCTCCCTTGTCCATGGGTGGTATAGGGAATTACATGAATTCGCTTTTTACGTTTGTAATAGGAGACACACTCCATGGATAGGTGTGGAGCTACTTACAGGGAAAGAAAATCTTACAAAAGTTCTTTTATTATACTCTGCATTAACCAGTGCAACTTTTTTTATTTGAAGAGAACTCATCACTATAACAGACCTAATCAAGTAATATTGGTGGCGACTATATCAGACCCCTTACATGAACTATAAAAGTACACAACAGGAGCATAAAATAAGGCATTTTCTGCTTGGATAGAGTCACTTGATGAATCACCATAGGCTAAAAGATTAGAAAAACATGTTTTCTATTGTTAATAGAGATGAGCGAACCGGGTTCGGGTTCGAGTTGATCCGAACCCGAACGTTCGGTATTTGATTAGCTGGGGCTGCTGAACTTGGATAAAGCTCTAAGGTTGTCTGGAAAACATGGATACAGCCAATGACTATATCCATGTTTTCCACATAGCCTTAGGGCTTTATCCAAGTTCAGCAGCCACCACTAATCAAATGCCGAAAGTTCGGGTTCGGATGGACTCGAGCATGCTCCAGGTTCACTCATCTCTAATTATTAACAGTTCCTCACATGTCCACAGGTTTAATGCGGTATTACATTTCCCTACTATTTACTTTAATGGAGCGGCAATACCAGACATAACCTGTGGACTGATGTGGTGCTGTTTCTAGAAGAAAGCAGCAGTGTTTTCCCAAGACTGCACAGTATGAGCATATGAAATAGCAGGTACACACATGGTAACATGTTCATAAGTGAATACAATGTGCAATATAGTGTCCATCCCAGGCATTAGGGTATCATCACACTGATGCTGTAATGAAGAGTTCTGTCATAGCAATGGGTTCACCTAAAGAAAATGCTAAATATGCCCATCCACTCACAGTGATTGGCAACCTTCTCTGGACACACACTAATTTAGGTGAAGCTGTCAATCACTGAGTGGGCGGGGCAGGACTCTCACAGTCTGGTATAGGAGTCCAGTTAGGATTGACTTTGCTTGTTATATCACAGCTCATCTCTCTCCTCCTCTCAGATAGCAGCATAAGTTACCTAACAGGGTTACTTTAAAGCAGCACTCCAGGGAAATTATCCCTCACCATTGGGTATTATGCAGGAGTGATTTATGGCTCCATACAGTACAAGTTCTAAGCTGTAATGCAGCTATAGGAGTCTATGGGTCTATACTGTTCCTATATATCCACCTATTTCTTATGGAGCTTTTCCTGTTGAATTAATATACAATTGGATAAAAAATAATTGTGGCATGATCTATTGAATGTTACTTATTGCTCTATATCATATGGCGGCACAAAGAATATATGGCACTAAAGCACTTGGGTGTGTGACTGAGCCCCTGTGCTGTATGTATATAGGTATGAAATGCGCCGTCACCCATCTGTCCAGCAGTCAGGCACAACAGACCATGAAATGACAATAACAAAGTAAACATGAGAAACACGCAAGAAAAGCACAAATATATACAAAGGGGGGGGGGGGGGCGAGTTATGGTACAAATATCATTGACTGAAAATCCTGAATACAGAAGAGGAGTATAATGTCTCTGTTCAGGCTCTGGGTGTGGAGACTCCATAATCAATAGATACAGCCAGGAGAAGCACTCAGCTTGTTATGCTCTCAGTCTAACTCTATTGAAGGGTAGCTTTGTCGCTCAGTGGTTAGCACTGTAGTCTTACAGCGCTGGTGTCTTGGGTTCACATCCCACCAAGGATAACATTTGCAAGGAGTTTGTATGTTCTTCCCATGCCAAAACATATAGTTGTATGGTCCCCTCTCTGTAGTTAGGTACCTATTTAGTAGTTAGGCACTCTCTTTGCCACCAAATAGTAGTTAAGTCCCTCATATAGTAGTCAGGCCTTACCATATAGATTGTGAGCTCTAACAGGAAGTGATGCGCTTAGCCCTCTAAACACTCAGGCCTCGAGCAATTAAACCTTTTACATTTTAAAAGTTTTCTTTTTTAAAGTGACAGTGCCTATTTAAATGTGTTTACCAATTCTTAAAAATGTATGCTATACTCCCAGAATAGGACTATTATGGGGTCTGGCTCCCAGCTCCACCATTGATCAGTTGTGTACAAGGGCTGTAGAGTAGCCTCTGGTTAGCTGACCGCAGGCATGATGGGAGTAAGAACCCCCCCCCCCCCCCCCCCCAGTGATCATATACTGATGACATATCCCAAGCATAGACAAGATAACCCCTTTAACACAGCACTAGTCATTCTGGCTGTGGTCTATATCTGGGATCTACGCTGAACCTGTACACACAAAATAATTGTTTAATCAAAACTTTTAGAAAAGTTTTGGGGCAATAAAAAAAAAAAAAAAGTTTAAAAAAACTTTACATATCCTTTAATGGACGAACTTTTACAAACTTATATTCTTATTAGGTTTTGGCTACATGGGTCATGTGCAAAAAAGTGTAAGGATTCCTGCAATGACAGTACAGCCTCTGCGGTAGTAGACAACGTTGTAACCCATAGTACATTATGGTGTTCCCAGGATTTGGCATAAGGCTAAATCTATAGATTAGCAAATTTTATCTTTTTATGACCCAGTTTAATAATATAAAAAAGTCCTTAGACATCACCTGATATTACATATAGTCAGTGCACCAGCCAAAGTTTTGTCACATAATTACAACAACCGCAATTCCCGAATGGCACATGGAGTAAAACCATTGAGGATTATGGAAATGTACAGCTATATACAACCAGACAGAAGATAGATATACAGGGAGCACTATATAGCGCTGACGTATCTATGCACATCCGTCATCCTGTTGTGCAGTGAAGGCTCTTATACCCGTAACAATTATAGAAAAGTCCTGAGGGCCGTCACACTGTGGCAATATAGTATAAAATAGATACAATCATGGGGTTCTTGGGGTATCGCACCACACCGTCATGTGTAAGTCTGCAAGGGAAGGATAAGGGATAGTGTTAGGGGATCGGTTTCAAATCACGACAAACACATAAGTCATGTTTCTTGCATTTGGTATACATTGGGAAAAATAAATAGTTTCTAGTAGACTGCATCTGGTCCATTAAAGTCATTGGGTAGACTAAGGGTACATTGAGGTAAATTCCAGAATATCAGCTGTGCACCCCAAAAAATATTTTTATAGGACCTAAATCGGCACCAGTGTGTAGATTCTCTTGGCGTCGTCCATTTTTTGAACCGCTACCTGTACCGATTTCTCTATATGCAAATAGGGACACTCAGTGCACTGGAGGGACACTTAGTGCACTGATTTTAAAAGGGGGCGCGTCACTCAGAGGAGGACATATCTGTGCACATGGGGGCGCTGGTCTCACCCTCAAGCGCACCGAGCGACCCTATTGGTGTCAATGGCGGAAAAAGGGTTTGTATAAGTGATAGTATTGTAGCTCAGCCCTATTCACGTTCGCAGACACAACCCTCCAATGGCTGCTCATAGAAGAGTAGTAGGCTTTGTTGAAAATGGAAATGTTAGTAAAAGACAATTTACACAAAAAGAGCAGTAACCATTTTAGCAACAATGCATGCAATGAAACAGAAATTAAATTCTACTCCACCTGCATCTGTTTGTAGATCCACTCTAAGAACACTGTGACATTCCCATAGACTCCAGGCTTGTTACGTTGGGCACATCCAGACCCCCAGCTCGTGTCTCCAACAAGCCACCATAAACTGTTAGTAGAAGTGACTAGAGGACCCCCACTGTCACCCTGGGGAGACACAAAAGAAACAATTAGGTGCATGACAATGCTCTGCAGTGTGGGAATACATAATAGGGGGAAAGAGAGCCCAGTGCATCAGTAATCCCTTCTCTCCCCACATGCCATCTATAGCAGTGTACACTTTGGTTGCAGCCTCTCCCCATTGAAAGATATAGCTTTACAGAAGAGCTGTATTAACTGTATGTGAGTAAACATTTAAGAAGAACTATTAGAAAAGTACTTATTTTAGATGCTTCAGGGCAGTAAAAACAATGGGTTGCAAAAGTATACACACCCTTTTTACAGACCAGTATGTATTAGTGGCTCAGTAGTCATAACATGAACTGTACATAGTTTGTGCTGCTCAGGTCATCAAAAAGATCTTACCTGACAAGTATCAACTCCTCCAGCCAGGAAGCCAGCGCATATCATGGTAGACGTGATGGCTCCATTGTAAACAGAAGGACCATTGCAAGTCGTAGAGCTGATCAAAGGAATGGGAGCTGCCATCAGGACACTCGATGTTGTCCCTGTGGGGGTAGATACATGAAAATTACCTCCACCCTTCCAATACTGCATGCCCCAGCAGAAGTCAGTTCCAATCCAACATGGTGCCCTCTGCTGCCCCCTCTGTCCAGAGCGGGAGCAAATCTCTCCTTCTCTGGACAATTCTTTAAATTGACAGAGGGGGCAGCAGAGAGTACTGTGCCAGGCTGGGAAGAGCTGCACAACCTTGAAACCCCCTTTAAGCCAACTTAATTTTACTTACCTCCTTGTTTTGTGTAACCCCATCCTGAGATCCAACAGGACTGAGTACTTGTCCATGGCATTCCAGTATTGGGCAAACATACAGGCCTGATGGTAGTTGCTGCAGGGAAAAAAGGGGTTTATATACCGTATTATATTTAAACATAAAAGATAATTTTAATCAAAACTATTTTTGAGGTTCCTTGTTTTATTTTTTTTCACACAGCACCACCCCTGTGCGCATATTATTTCTATTATTGCAGCTTAGCTCCAGTACAGTGAATGGGTCTAAGCTGCAATACCACACACAACCTGTGGCACTATTGTTTTTTTTTGTTGTTGTTTTTTTTTAGAGCGAGCAGCTGTGTTTTTCTAATCACAGATGTCTACGTCACTAAGATTTTTTGTTCCTGCAGTACTTCTAAAAAAAAAAAAAAAAAGTTTAGCATTCCATATTATCTGTTTTGTGTGGTTTGCATAGCAACAGACTACACAAAAAAACCCTGTGTAGTCTAATCCTGCATTCATATTTTCTCTTTTTATGTAACCTACCAAATGTATGCTAGCATAGGAATAAATCTGCAGGATCTGACTACGCAAGGTTTCTTTGTAGTCTGTTCCTATGGAGACACAGAGGTCTGCATAAGGGCTAAAGACATAGTAGATGGTGTATGTATATTGTCATTCCATTGTGATCCTGTTTTTAGTTCTTGCTTTTCCCAATGGTTCTCCCAGTACAAAAACATTCTTAAAAGAGGTCATAGGTAAGGGTTGAGGAGGAGCAAATTTAGTATGAAATTTTTTTGTTAAGACTTTATTAAAATTAGGTTGCCCGGGACTGTTTTCGGGTACCAGGGCTATGGGGCAGATCATATCAGCTCCTTACCAGTAAATGTTATACTGTTCTTTAGCTTCATGAGGGCAATGTCATTGTCCTTTGTTTCAGTGTTATAATTCGGGTGAGCAATGACTCTCTCCACAGAATACATCAGACCGAATGACTTATCGATGGATCCTGCGCTGACCGTCCAAATCGAGGCAGACGCGTAATTCCTGAGAAGAAAATAGTAACGCCATTATTTATAGCAGAATAAAATATCTTAAAGGGGGTTATCCAGGGTTGGAAAAACATGGTTACCAGGGATGGTCCGAACCCGAGCCCTCCGCAATGATTACCGCTGTCTGCCTGCTCCGTGCAGCGGGCGGATCCAGCGGGAGGAACGCCTGGAAAACTGGGATACAGCCATAGCCATAGGCTATATCCCAGTTTTCCAGGCGTTCTTCCTGCTGTATCCGCCCGTTGCACGGAGCGGGCAGACAGCGGGAATCCGATGCCGAGCGTTCAGGTTCAGCCGAACCCGAACCTTGGCGGGTTCGGACCATCCCTAATGGTTACTTTATTCCAGAAACAGCGCCAGACCTGTCATCAGGTTGTATGTGGAATTACAACTCAGCTCAATTCACTTCACTGGAACTAAGGGCCAATACCACACCCAAACTCAAGAGTGGCACTGTTTCTGGAATAGAGTGGCCATGTTTTTCTAGTCCTGGATTACTGCTTTAAAGTGATCAACACATATAACATTGAGCATCTGGAAACTTTTACCTATTAGACCAGTTGCTGTTGACTGATCTTATGGTTCACTTATTAACACCTGCATATCCATCGACGCCTGTCTGATCATTCAACACATGAAGTATAACGTATAATCATTAACAGGATAATACCATTGGCTGATCATCTGAGTATCTGGTAGTGAGAAAGGCTGGAGCTTGTAATACAGGGGTTATTCAGAATTAGAAAAACAGCGCCACCCCGTCTTCAGGATATGTGTGGTATTACACTTCAATAGACCTGAGCTGTAAAGCCCACACCCAAACTGAGGATAAGACCGATACTATTTTTGGAAGAAGGAGGACGTGTTTTTTTCCAATCCCTTTAAGGGAATACTTAATATAAACATTAATTTCAGTATTTCTTCCCTTAACACCTCCCTTTCATTTGCTCCTAGTCTATATATATATATATATATATATATATATATATATATATATATATATATATATATATATATATATAAAAAAATCTTCAGCCATTTTCATCATTCATCCTTCTACAGATGTGTCTGTCTGTAAGGCAACCGGCTGTAGCAGAAGTTCTCCCCCAATGGTTTGTCTCTAATAGAATAGAAAAGTCCCATGTATACATCCTCCCGTACCTTGTATATATGTAAACCCACAACTGATATACGGACTTACCCCTCCACACAATGTGCTGCTGTGACTATCCAGTCTGGAGTGATAATAGACCCGCCGCAGACGTGCGATTGCCTGATCTGCAGACTCACTTGCCACGGCCAATCTCCACTTCTAGCTGCTGTTCCGCCAACTATTCTGCTAGATGTTCCCGATTTGGTTGACAGGCCACAATCTGTAGAAGAAGGAAAACTAACAATTCATAACAGGCAGTCAAGGAGTTTGGTTACTTAATGTGATCTTCATTGCTAACTTGTGGACTGTCATGTTGTTGGCTCAACCTGTGACACACAGCATATAAGAAAGGGGAAGACAGGAGACTGTGCCAAACTAGTGGCCCTCCAGCTGTTGCAAAACTACAATTCCTATCATGCCTGGACAGCTAAAGCTAAGGCTGTCCAGCCATGATAGGAATTGTGGTTTTGCAACAGCTGGAGGTCCACAGGTTTGACACTGGTAATAGAAGACATAGTCAATGTAGGGTACACATCACAGACTGACTTACTTATGCATCTCAGTGAGATCACCTTTCCAGATGGACAATAATCCCTGCAAAGCAAAAACATGATGTATTTGACACAAACCCTAATAGAATTTCAGTGTATATTATATATATATATATATATATATATATATATATATATATATATATATATATATATATATATAATATATTACATATACTGCCACTGTTTTGTGTATAAGCAGACCTATGCGTTGCGGGAAAATAGAACATTGAGAAGAGGACAAAGTAACACAAAACTGCATGATTAGGCTGGCTGTATACACAAAGCGGTGGGAGATTTTAAGAACATAGGAAAAATGATTTAGTGTCCCAGGATCAAGATTTATGGATTGTGATCTATGAATGAATGGATAGGAGATAGAGAGATAGATAGGAGTAGATACCATACCTTGTTCTAATACTCCTATATAACTTGGTAAAGGACACGCTGGTATTAATACTGGCGAACGCTTTTAAATCTGATGTCACGGCCTCCAGGAAGAAATTGTAATAACTGGACCTGAGGGAAAAAGAGAAAAAAGCATATATAATACATTATTATTTCTCTCGGCAGCAGTAACAGGACAGGGATTTTGTATTGGACCTATACAGGGCACAGAGTTTAGTTACTATTATAATGGTTGTTGGCATATTCACTGCTATGGGACCCATGAAGAGAAGACGGCCAGACTGAACTCCTGCATCCTCATGCATCATGGAATATTGCTGCAGTCACCACTAGGGGGAGCTCAGTGCATAAGGAAATAGGTCTGTAGTATATTTATGTACAGCATACCAATAGGGTTGCAGGTGTTTTTCCAAGAGCCGGATGGGACTAGAACTATTAGGACCCCCAAATGACAAGACGCAGTAACCCCACTTACGTCTTGTAGCCCATGGCTTGGCAGACTTTGGGTCCGTACATCGATTGCCAGTCATCATAGCACATATTCAGCCATGCAGACTTTGACGGCGAATAGGCTTGTAATATAAAATTTGGGCCATAGAGCCGCACTGGAAGAAAGAAGGAAGAAAGACTTCTTTAGTGGATACAAATATTAAAAAGTTAACAGGAGATAAATCCACCATTAGAGAAACGTACATTTTCACCATAAATGCAATGGCTGCCAATTAGTTTTCTCTAGAACAAGTAAATCCATAGAAACATAGAAGATTGTCTGCCCTTTTAGCATTTTCTTTCTTATTATCTTAGGATAGATATGTCTATCCCAGGCGTGTTTAAATTCTGTTATTGTGGATTTACCAACCACCTCTGCTGGAAGTTTGTTCCAGGTACCTAGTACTCTTTCAGTAAAATAATTTTTTTCTCACATTGCTTCTGATCTTTCCCCCAACTAACCTCTCACTGTGTCCTCTTGTTCTTGAGCTGTTTTTTTTACTAAAAACACTCCCCTCTTAAACCTTATTTAGTCCTTTAACATACTTAAAGGTTTCCATCATGTCCCCCTTTCCCTTCTTTCCTCCAGACTATACAGATTCAAATCCTTAAAGGACAACTCCGGCGAAAAATTTTTTTGGCTTATTTAACACACATTACAAAGTTATATAACTTTGTAATGTGGTTAAATACCCGGTCTGGCCCCCTTCCCCCACTTTCCGACCCCCGACCCCCCACCCCGGAAGTTAAAGAATATATACATTACCTATTACGGTCGTCACGGTCCTCTTCTCTGGTGTCGGGTGATGTCAGAGCTGGGGGCGGTCCGGGTCTTCTTCCTCCTCGGCGTCTTCATTGAGAGTGAATGGGAGAGAAAAGGCTGCTGATGCACATGCGCACCAGCAGCCTTTTCATTGGCTGGAGCGCATCACATGGCTTCCAGCTTGCTCAGCCCTGATTGGCTGAGCTTGCTGGAAGCCATGTGATGCGCTCCAGCCAATGAAAAGGCTGCCGGTGCGCAAGCGCGCTGGCAGCCTTTTCTCTCTCATGGACCCGGAAGAAGGAGACATCGCTGGACGGCGGACGCAGGTGACGGTGAGGCGGACGGCGGCCGAATGGAGTGGCGATCGTCACCGGAGGGATGGTGAGTATGGTGTCTGTGTGTGTCTGTGTTTTTTTTTTTTTGGGGGGTCCCGCCGGAGTTGTCCTTTAAGTCTTTCCTGATATGGTTTATTCCTCACACCCTCCACCATTTTTGTAGCCCGTCTTTGGACCCGTTCTATTTTATCAATGTCCTTTTTTAGGTGAGGTCTCCAGAACTGGACACTATTTCAGATGTGGCCTCACTAGAGCTCTATACAGCTGGATCACAATCTCCCTCTTCCTACTGGTTATACCTCCAGCTATACACCCCAGCATACGATTTGCTTTCCCCACCGCCTGGTTGCACGCTTTCCAAGTGCTCCGAGTCTGGGATGACTTTTCTATTTGGAAAGCAGATCTAGTTTTCTAGACAAAACTATTTGACAGCCATTGCTCGAGCTTCAGGTTTTACTGTAAATTCACTCATTTCTATCCATCATAATACAGTATCCATATAATACTACCATATAGTGCACACATCACACCGCTATATAGCTACAACAAAATGCTGGGGTAATCCCATCTCAGCTTTTTATCCCTGATCCACAGGAAAGGACATAGCGCCTCCCTGAGCCGAGCATTCGCCCCCCATTCTGCTATAAGGTTGCTACCCATCTGACTAGTCTATGAAAAGTACAGTCAGCCATATAGTGAGATCCTGATATCTAAGTAACAGGAGGAAATCAGGGGCTCAATATTTTTGGACTAGGCAAAGGTCTTCCGGGTTATCCAGACTTAGAAAAACATGGCAGTTATCTATCAGAAACACTCAGTCCTCAGTTTAGGTGTGCAGCTCAGTTCCATTAAAGTGAATGGAGGTGAATTGTAATACCACACACAAGAGAGACTGAGCTTTTTCTTATCTGGGAAAACACCTTTAAAGGAGTTCTCCAGCAATTTTTTTTTCTTCTTTCAAATAAACAGGTGTCAGAAAGTTATACAGATTTGTATATTTCTTCTATTTAAAAATCTCTAATATTCTAATACCTATCAGCTGCTGTATGTCCTGCAGGATGTGGTGGACTCTTTCCATTCTGACACAGTGCTCTCTGCTGCCATCTCTGTTCATGTCAGGAACTGTCCAGAGCAGTAGCAAGTCCCCTTTGAGAAACTTCTCCTGTTCTGGACAGTGGAGGCAGCAAAGAGCATTGTGTCAGACTGGAAAGAATCCACCACTTGCTGCAGGACATAAAGCAGCTGATAAGTACTTGAAGACTGGGGATTTTTAAATAGAAACAATTCCAAAAACAGCGCCACCCCCATGTCCTCAGGTTGTGTGTGGTATTACAGCTCATTCCCATTGTAGTCAATAGAGCCAAGTTGTAATACCACACACACAACCTGAGGACATAAGTGAATGTAAATTTTAAAGAAAGCAGGTGAGTTTTTCTAATCTTGGAAAATGCCTTTAAGCTACAGTATGTCCTCACTTTCTGTAGTAACCCAGTGTATGATGCCAGTTTACGTGTTACATACCACAATACGCCTCGTCTTCTCCATTGGGGCAGTCCTCTGTGCCGTCACACCACTGAGAAGCTCGCACACAGCTCGACGAGGTGCCACATCTCATTTCACATTGAGTAGTTACTAAATTGAAATTAAAAAGAGGTAAAGTTATAGGGATTCTCAGTAAGTTATGACAGATCTATGCTATTTTATAACTTTTATTTGTTTCCAAACCATAATATAAAACGAATGTCAGAATACGGTGTAACATTCTGTGTCCAATCATTTAAAAAAAAAAAAAACTTTATTTATTGTAATCAGAGCCCTCTGTTACTGACACAGACCTAGAGCCGAACAGGTATACATGATTGCTCATACGATATAGTCATAAATGATTGCTTACAAAAATACCAGCAGAGAACTGCAGCGATGATGACGGCCGCGGCCGTGAAGAGGATGGAGATGATTATACATGTAATCTTCTGCCTACCTTAAAGGCAAAAACAAAGAAACATCTTTCAATGCAAAATTGATGAAACTCAATTGCTATATATAGGAGCAGTATTATAGTAGTTATATTCTTGTATATAGGAGGCAGTATTACAGTAGTTATATTCTTGTATATAGGAGCAGTATTACAGTAGTTATATTCTTGTATATAGGAGCAGTATTGTAGTAGTTATATTCTTGTATATAGGAGGCAGTATTATAGTAGTTATATTCTTGTATATAGGAGGCAGTATTATAGTAGTTATATTCTTGTATATAGGAGCAGTATTATAGTAGTTATATTCTTGTATATAGGAGCAGTATTATAGTAGTTATATTCTTGTATATAGGAGCAGTATTATAGTAGTTATATTCTTGTATATAGGAGCAGTATTATAGTAGTTATATTCTTGTATATAGGAGCAGTATTATAGTAGTTATATTCTTGTATATAGGAGCAGTATTATAGTAGTTATATTCTTGTATATAGGAGACAGTACTATACTAGTTATATTCTTGTACATAGGAGCAGTATTATAGTAGTTATATTCTTGTATATAGGGGCAGTATTATAGTAGTTATATTCTTGTATATAAGAGCAGTATTATAGTAGTTATATTCTTGTATATAAGAGCAGTATTATAGTAGTTATGTATGCGGGAGAAATTCAAGCACTCACCGTTGTTATCTTCCAAGTCTTTATTACGTAGAGATCATAGCAGGGAGGGGATGGTGGATCAGTGAAGGTGCAGGCGCATCACCTGGGATAGCTATTTCGGGACTCCTCCCTTCCTCTGATCCACCATCCCCTCCCTGCTATGATCTCTACGTAATAAAGACTTGGAAGATAACAACGGTGAGTGCTTGAATTTCTCCCGCATACTGCACTGTATTTACCTTTTCTGCTGAGCACCCCGTTGTTTCCATGCAAGACACATCTACGCTCTGCCCTGTCCAGTAGGGGTTAACGTTGTAGCAGTGCAGACTAGCTCTATCTACCTTCACATTATAGTAGTTATATTCTTGTATATAGGGGCAGTATTATAGTAGTTATATTCTTGTATATAGGAGCAGTATTATAGTAGTTATATTCTTGTATATAGGAGCAGTATTATAGTAGTTATATTCTTGTATATAGGGAGCAATATTATAGTAGTTATATTCTTGGATACATGAGCAGTAATATAGTAGTTATATTATTGTATAGAATGAGTGTTAATTTTTCTTTAGCAGTATTATAGTAGTTTTAGGCTTTCCTATATGACCTTATTTTAAGAATCACATAAATAAGAAAACATTTATGTTTACCATTTGTATACTTACTTATTGAAAACCATGATTTGGAGTTTGCATATTGATCCGCTGCCACAGTCTGATGTGAAGCCACCTGAGGTAAGTACTGCGGCACTGGGGATACATATGGTGGGGGAATAGGATACGGTTGATATACATTGGGTGGAACTTGGTTTTCATAGATGTTGCTGTATTCTGGTTGGTACCCATTATTGTCATAGTAGGGTGGTGGGTCATTCTGTGAGAAACATAGAATATTTTATTTAATTTTTGAGTCTTGGTGAAGGCTACAGTTGTACCCTCGGCCCTTGATCTAAAAGGGCAGAATCAAGTCTATTTCCTCTTATAGCCAATGACCTTACTAGACTGTGGGAATCATTTTTAATATCTTTTATAGATCTCAATAGGAACCATGCAAAGATTTAGATATGTAATTGGTGGAAGTCAGACTACCAGCAATCCTGGCCCATCAGCTGAATGAAGGGTCTAGTACTGCAGTTAAGTCTCTTTCAAGGATTGCCGTACCAGACACAGCCACAGATGGTATGGAGCATTGCTTCCTTATTATTCTATACCCAGTAGCTGCACCACCCATGTGGTTGTTGCTGGTACTGCAGCTATGTCCCATTTCCAGTAAGATGTAGTTCTAGTTCTTTATTAAGCAGATCAGTAGTCAATCAGCTATTACAACTTTACCTAAGTGTAGATTTAACTATTGCCCTGATATTTTTGGGTTAGATTGACTATATGTAGAACCCTCTGGCTGTATGCCTTGGTGGCTTTATGCCTTCCTGTTAATTTAAACCTCAGTCTTGCGTTTGCTGACGCTTTGATTTGCTCGCCCTTCATTCCAGCAGATTACTCATTAATCATAAAATAAACTAAAAAGAGTAAATAGTTACATTATCACCATGAGGATTAGGGCTTTATGCCCTTTGCCTTGCTGAAGGTGCACAGCCTATATAAAGTGACTACTTAAACGGATGTTCATTAAATATAGGATTAACACTATGCATTGTGCAATATCTGCATCATTACAGTATCATTTCCTGCTGGGTATCAGTTTCTCAACTTTCTAAATTTTGCTTAGTTTAATGAGAGTCGTTATTATCTTTTTCTAGCAGATGAAAATCTGTCTTGATAAATGTACTAAGACTGACTTATCCCTAGGTTTTCCTACAGTGTCATATGTTTCATCCCAGCTCAGCTGCATCCATACATCCCCTCCATGCCGCTGCGTTATGCGATTCCCAGTGTGATAACTTGTAAATTACATGATAAATGTGTATAGGGAATGTTAGTCTTTCCTATGTCACTGACTTCCGGGCAACTTTCAGGCCCCTCCATGCTCAGTTCAACCCCCTTGTTCCTCAGTATGTTCACCATGCATAGACTGCTGCTGAAAATAGAACGTCTGCCCTGTCTACTGATCAGCTGCAGGGTCATTTCATGATCTTGGGTTTCCTAAACCAGACCCCCCCCCCCCCCCCCTTAAGAACTAATATACTGTTTCTGACGGGCGGCTTCTTTAATTTTTGTTGTTTAGTGGAAAATCGTTGTATAACTTGTAAAGTAATAGATATGACATACCGGATACATGTCTGAAATGTGATGAGGAGAAGAAACTACAGCATCCGATGTCTTCACTTCATGTGCCCTGAAAGAGAACGTTCATTGATATTAGACAAGTCATTGGGGGTCGGAGAGGTCACTGCACATGGTAGGTGGTGGTCCTGTAAACATTTTCTATAGGGGCTTCAAGGTATACCTCTAATGTTAGTACTCCCTATGCACCATAGAATGTAATGCCTCCTTATATACTGATGTTAAGACTTAGGAAGGACCTTCAGGTGTCTATAAATACAATAAAAGACAACATAAAAGGTGAACTGGTCACATGACCCAATGACACTTTGTAGTATATTCCACAAAACGGAGCAGAGATCTTAAGGACATGATCTCAAAAACATGGACTACTTGTTTTTGAAAAGAATGGAAGATCG
This sequence comes from Dendropsophus ebraccatus, assembly GCF_027789765.1. Lineage (NCBI taxonomy): Eukaryota > Metazoa > Chordata > Amphibia > Anura > Hylidae > Dendropsophus > Dendropsophus ebraccatus. Next base: position 58,833,740 of record NC_091464.1, on the reverse strand, counting down.
GCATGCACGCTTCCACTCCATCCCTTTATCTTCATCAAAGAAGCTCTTGTACCAGCTGATGGACCTGCTACATGGGCCAACAGTTACTCAATAGAGCTGATCTAGGGGTTGGATTTTAACCAATCTGATCCTACAGAGAATGATTTTTTTATAAGAAAAAAGAAAAAAAAATCCCTTTTTTTGTTTGCAAAAATGGGGCCTAGAAGGTGAAAGTACCCTCTTTCACTCTTAAAGGGGATATCCGGAGAGTAGGACAGGTCCTACCTGTTGCGTGTTGCAGGCAGTGATCGGTAGCTGCCGGATGTTACCAATGTCGCTGTGACATCAGGCAGCTATTGGACATTGAGTGCCAGGGTGGTTTCACCCGCGCGCAGTGCTTGCAACATACTCCCACCCCCCTCTTGTCTGCCTAAGTATCAGCACGGATGAGCAGATGGAGGAACTAGAGCGCTGGAGAGCAGAAACGGTGGAAGCTTTCCAGCTTTCCGGATATCCCCTTAAGCTAACCATAAGTAAAGCTCTTAATATGCAAGTATAGTATAGCTCTTTCCCCCAGGAAGCATTGCCTGGCCTATAAGACTCGCTACATCAGCTGGTAGTTTCCACAAGGAGAAACATTACCAGGAGGAGGCACATAGCTACCACCATGGGCATTGCATAGGAATACCCCCTGGAGCTTTGGTAACACAACTATTTTATTAAGTGGTTTCATATTTAGTTGCAAAGAATTATTTGTCTATGGATGGTGGAATCATAAAGATAATCCTTGCCTAACAAAAAGTTCTTCTCATACAGATATATAGGTCAATAATAAAAGGCGGCTCACCACATAAAAATGTTCAATAAATTACCAATTACCCAAATGACATATGAGGTGGAGGAGTCGTAACCTGTCAATGGGTAACAAATATTGACCCAAGCATTTCCCCTGAGTGAGATGATTTATGCCAGATCTGTTTCCTTACTGTCTCCATATGACAAGGTTTTGTTTTTTTTACTTAAACTGACAAATTGAAAATAAAGTGTATAAATAATATAACAAGGCTAAAAAGAAAATATCTTTCAAGAACAAAGTACACAGACCTCACTGCCTCCTAACATACCAGTATTATAAATATCCACTGGAGATATTACATGAGATAAAGTAGAACAAGAACATGTCCATTTATGTTTCACATTCACATTAACTTTAGAAAGTTAGAGATGAGCGAACCTCGAGCATGCTCAAGTCTATCCAAACCTGATCGTTTGGCATTTGATTAGCGGTGGCTGCTGAAGTTGGATAAAGCCCTAAGGCTATGTGGAAAACATGGATGTAGTCATTGGCTGTATCCATGTTTTCCAGACAACCTTAGAGCTTTATCCAACTTTAGCAGCCACCGCTAATCAAATGCCGAACGTTCGGGTTCGAATGGACTTGAGCATACTCGAGGTTCGCTCATCTCTAGAAATAATCTTAAAAAAAAAAAAAAGAATTAAACTAGTTCTGAATTTCTTAAAATTTCAGCGCTTCCAACATTCTGTAGAATTAATTTTTCAAAATATTTGTTGTTACTACTAGCCTGTGATCCGTACTAAAAATCTAATCCTATGCAGACCTATGTGTCTCCATGGTAACAGACTACAAACACATTATGTGTAGTCTGATCCCTTTAATCTACCTCCTTCTTTCTAACATACTCAGTGGGGGAGATTTATCAAACTGGTGTAAAGTAGAAAAAAAAAATCCCTATAAAGTAAATGCCAAATACCATATAGACGGAAAAGAGATTAACATCCTTGACATACTGAATGGATATTGTCACAATTTGCTGACACAGACATATGTATAACAAAGGGGAATAACTCACCGCTTGGCAGGGAAAACAAACAAACGCCTACATGGGACAAAGCAAACATAAAACCAACAACTTGCCTGCAGCAAATGTATTGCTCTCATAAAATGAAAAGCAGATGCAAATTTCTTCTCACCCGCATATAATTTCATATTTGGTTAACACCTAGGAAATTTCAGAAGACTAATGTGGAGTCATATTATCCTAATGGTGACACAGTGATTCCCAGTCTTACGAACAGGAAACACTGTGCTGTCCGGTTATGTGATTCCATAACGCATACAAATGAATGGGGTCACATTGTGACCCAGAAGTGCCTGTGAAGAAAAACCCATTATGGGTGGTCAGCTATGGCCAACCCCCACTTACTTGTATAAGTGGTAAAGTTGCGCAATCAGGCAGTGCCATAGGGTACCTGTCACAATGAATACCTGTGCAGAGCGGCATGCTGTCAATACAAGAATATTGCACTGCAATGGATACATCCCACGGCAGCAGAATACCATGCATGAGTCCTATCATTTGGAATAGGGGTTGTGATGGAATCAATTCCAACATGCACCCTTTAAAGGGATTATCTTGGTTAGGAAATGCTAGGGATTTCCAGGAGATATATCCAGCACTTGTCCTGGTTAAAACCCATTCTAGGAAGGTTGTTACACATTTCAAACCAAAGCTGTGGTTCTTAATGGTGTCATGAAACCCCGAAAGAAACTTTAAAGGGGTTATCCAACGCTACAAAAACATGGCCACTTTCCCCCTACTGTTGTCTGCAGATTGGGTGGGGTTTTGAAACTCAGTTCCATTGAAGTAAATGGAGCTTAATTGCAAACCACACCTGAATTGGAGACAACAGTAGGGGGAAAAGTGGCCATGTTTTTGTAGCGCTGTATAACCCCTTTTAGGGGTTCATTCCCATCTCAAGTTGTTTCTTATTTATTTTTTTATTCAATATTTTATTGGTTTTCGGCATTGTGGCAAAAATAAATATATCGTACAGTATCTCATGCATTACATCATAAGAGGATGTTAATTACCTAACAACAGAAGATAAAAGAAAAATATTACATTTCTGTAGTGTAAAAGTCAGACATAAAATGTCCCAATAAGAGTCCCTACCATCTCAAGCTGTTATCCACTCACTTGAAAATGTTTGGTTTCCTCATAAGGAACAAATGGAGTTCTGTATATTCCAAGGACAATTTTGTCCCCATTTCCGAACTGCGTGAGTCTCAAGCTGTACGATTCCTACCGATCAGCTTGCTATCCCATATCCAGGTTATGGGTAAAGCATACCAAATCAAATTGAGATGGGAACACCCCTTTGAGGCTAGGAGTGGCCATGCAACGTATGGGGCCAAAAATTACTATTTCATATTTATTGTAATATGGTGTATCGCAGCCAATGGAAATAAGTGTGGCCGAATTACAACACACAAGTTGCTACTCAATAGTTACCAGAAAACCAGCAAGAGATTAGGCAACTGTTGTAAGTCGCAACATGACCACAATCACTTTCATTAGTTGCAGCGCAAGTGCCTCAACACCACCTGCAGACCATGAAACCCTCGCCAAAAGTCTTCATCTGTGGGTCACATGCGCACATGAGCTGGCAGTTACCAAATGACAAAAATACGGTTCCATAATGAAAACAAGTAATTAACTTGATAATTGGGGAACCAGGCAAACAAGAAACCTTTGTAAAACAATTGTGTAGAACTAGATTAAAAGCACATAATTTAACCGGACTACTTGTATCGATAAGTCTTCTGCCCATTGATATCTTTATCATTTAGAGGTTTCGGCAAATTGCTAGCCATTTCTGCTACATTTCTGTGTAGTTAATACCCAGAGCTCAGCACGTAAATGTAAATTCCCAGTGAAGTTAAATGTTTTACTGCAGGATATCAGGTATATAAAGTCTTCAATATACACAATGCATATCTAGACTGGAATTTCACAGTAACTATGCTTGGAAATCTCAGATTCTTGCCACACCCTGCAGGAACGCTGTGGTTTTCCAGAAGTAGAACACATTCAGCAGAGATTTTACACATGGAAATTCTGTGCTCAGAATATGTATGCCATGCATGGCCATACCTTTATGCCAGCCTGGGGGGGGGGGGGGGGGGGGGGGGGTCATAGCATTAATGCTACCACTAATGTTAGTCAATGCAGCAATTCCCAAGGCTATAAAAATAAATGAAGCCTGAAGAAGTGATTCTGGCATCTGAGCCTGATGCAGATATTATGTCTACACCCCTAAGGGTGCGTTTACACAGGCAGATTTATCTGACAGATTTTGGAAGCCAAAACCAGGAATGGATTTGAAAAAAGGAGAAATCTCAGTCTTTCCTTTATGACGCGTTCCCTGTTTATGGTCTGTTCCTGGCTTTGGCTTCAAGAATCTGTCAGATAAATCTGCCTGTGTAAACGCACCATAAGTCCCTGTGCATGAGCCCAAAGTACTAAGGACAAGTGAATGTGTCTGGATCCTAGACTCACAGACCAAGACATATACAGTAGCAGCAATTTATCGATCACCAAATGGTTTTCCTCTATTTGCAGCAGTTTTATCAGCAGCTGCTAGAACCATAAACGTCACCTTACAGCTCTAACAATATAGAAAACCCATTTGTCACATAAATCAATTGATCTCCTTGGACCAGAAAAGGTTAATACTCCAGCTATGTGGTCAGAAGTCATAGTGATTGCATTAATATCTCACGACTTATAGTCTCCCTAGTATGGAATGATTTGCTTATCGTATATGTTAAGTGAAGACAAATATAAAGACAAGGACTGCATAGCCTTGACCAGGCCTCCATGCCTAGTAATATAAAATGAATACATACGTTTGCAATATACTGTAAATAAATATACATATTTATTTATATATTTATTACTTTTTTTATTTACAGTATATATAATTGCAAAAGCATGGATTCGTTTTAATTAAGCTATTGAACAATGAAAATAACTTTTTTTAGAACGAAACTTTGTTTTATGAATTAAATATTAACTATTGCAGAAATCGGCATTATTGCAGAGGATCGCTAATCCCGGTAATACCGTGCCCTGTAATACTGCTTCCCCAGATGCATTCCAGAGGTATTTGCATCCCTTTCTAAAGATGTCTTGGACAAGGATTTTTCTCCCATAGACTATAGTAGGATTTGATATTCGATCCTAGTCGAATATCGGGAGCTATTCGAATCGAATATTTCACTATTCGCTCATCTCTATCAGCATTATTTATTTTATTTTTTTTCCGGACACGTGAAGATTTCACACATGCTTTCTCATCCTACGACCTCATTTCTATCTACAGGTATATTGACCTGATCTAACAATGTAGTGACCAGATACGGGTCCCTAAGTCTTTATTGCACCTAAGTATGGTAACTCCCTCAGGTTCACACAGGTGGGGTCTAGTATCCACGTCAGTTAGTGTTTTTCCAACTAGGTGTGACTAAAACACTTACTGTTTTTATGCACAGCTGAAAGAGACTAAGGGTTATCTGTTTATATGTCACATGTTCTTCTTTGTCCATTCACAGGTGCAAGTGCTTTCCCTCATTTTTCTATCCTATCCTCTGCCTTCTCTCCCACCAATCACAGGAAGGTTTAAACAGACCCCTGGAGGAAGGAGTTCCTGGTGGGAGGTGTGTAGTGAGTAGTTAGTTGGCTCTAGACAGTGTGTGAGGTAGCAGTCAGGGACACAAGGGACACAAGCAAGCAAGCCACAGATTCATCTTATGAGAAACACAGCCACAATGCAATGCTAGAAAGTACCAAGAGGAGACAAGCCACACAAAGATCATCTTGTCCATGCCAGGAACCTCTCTGAAATGCGCAGGGAAGTTACCTCAGCAGTCACAGGAACTGACCCCAGTGGAACAAAGTTACTATAGAAAGTCAAGGTATTCCACTGCACAGTGCAGAATGACTGAAGTCTCGGGAGTCTGCTTAGCCCAGATAACTAGCCTGAGTCTTGTACTACCCTGACAGGATGAGTAGCAGTCAGGCACAAGTCTAAACGTGAGTACAAGTGTTCTATCTCTCTATCCTCTCAAGCTTCAAACTGTTCCAGGCAGAGTACATGTCTATTTGGACAAGGCCCTTCAAGAACCCTCTCTCCTCTACTCTAATATCACCTTATCTCTACCTTAACTGCAAGCACCTGAGTAACTTTCAGGATTGTTTTCCTTGTGTTGCACTGAACTGTATTTCTTCTAAAGTACTACTGTATTGCACTATGTTCCTGCAAGTAAACTGTTCTAAGTGTTGGACTCTGGCCTATTCTTGTGCACCCGCACTTATACACATTTACACCATTTTTTCGTGTCGGCGGGGAACCAAAGTGTCCGGGGTGGGTCCTATACCACTCCAGGCTACTGTGTCAAGTGCCCAAGTGACCCTAGACCCACTCAGCTACTACACCATCATGCTAGCTAACTCAAGCAATGAAACCAACACCAGTTGCCCAATCGCTGCAACATCTTTATAAAAACTTTTGTTATGACTGCTGGGAATCCAATATACACAGTTATTACACACATGGAAAACTGGCCTAAGGCCTTAAGGTTTATTCCCACGTTCTGTGTTTCACGAACATTGAAGGCCTAAAGTGGAATCCCCTCAACCAACTCCACCCGCATGGCAGCATCTCCAATATGATGCGGAGAGCGGGGAAACTGTATGAATAAGCACATTTTGTAGCATGCACCATGTTTTTATAGAGTGACTCCTGATGTATTATGGCTTACTGACAGGACGACAATTAAAGCTTATGTTAGCGTAGATAACACGGCCACATTTACGTCACGCAGAAAAATATTTCACATTGTGTTCTAGAGATAACTGAACAAACTATACAAAGTCACAGAGGAAACACTTCCTATACTTCAGGCCCCATTCACATTTTGTTTTAGGGCTTCATTTCCAGTATGCAAACAAAACTGCCCAGGGTGGCGAGGCTGCTGCCGGAACAGCATGCCCAGGAAGAGAATCAGCAGAGGTGGCCGGGATTAGAGAAGAAGCAGAGATCACCTATAGAAGTGAATGGGAGTTAGGGAAACAACAAGCTATTCACTTGTATTAGAGTCATGGGCATAGTAGAACACAGTGAGCTTGGTTGTCTTTCCTAATCAGGAGGCACGGCTGGTGGCCACCTCACCATAGGGGCCTGGGGTTGTAAGGATATGTCTTAAATGTCAAAATGGAAATAATCCTCTAACTTGTGGAGCTGCCAACTGTCCAGCTGTAGAACCAACTGGTTTATTTCTATCAGGACTTTAGGTGAGCAAACTTACAGTAAATTCGGGTTTGCTCAATCCCGAACAATTTGACTCATCGTGGCCGGAGATGGATGGAGCCCTAGGGAGTCTTGGAAAACAGGGATACAACCTATGGCCTATGGCTGTATCCATGCTTTTTAGGACTCCCTATTCTCCAGCCAAGGGAAATCAAATGCTGATAATTCTGGTTCAGACGAACCAGAACTTATTGTAAGGTTGCTAATCTCTAATGAGGACACTTAGTAGTTGCAGTTACACAGGGTGGAGACCGTAGACCTGAGGGTACGTTCTCAAATGGACGTTCATCACATTAACACAATGAAGGATGGCTAAACTGCAATGATATGATCAATTATTGCAAGTAATTCAATGAAAATGCTATGTTAAAGCATGTGTGAACATAGCCTAGCTTAAAGGGTACTGTCACCATGATTTATCCTACAAAATCTGGATCTGCTCATTTTTGGAACGGTCTACAGAAGTAATCGTAATCAATATTAAAGGGGTTATCCAGCGCTACAAAAACATGGACACTTCAGAGACAACAACTGAGCAGCAAAACCCCGCCCAAGCTGGAGACAAAAGTGGGGCTGTCTCTGGAAGAAAGTGGACATGTTTTTGTAGCGCTGGATAACCACTTTAATATGGCATATCGACGGGACCCCCCCTCTCCTTGCCATATGAGAGGCAAAGGGGATGATCTTTGATCAGTTTAAATTCCTCCAATAAGGTGATGGAGATGAAATTTTATATCAATACATAAGGGTCCATTTACACAGAAAGATTATCTGACAGATTATCTGCCAAAGATTTGAAGCCAAAGCCAGGAATGGATTTGAAAAGAGGAAAAATGGGATAGATGTTAACTACAGAGTTCCCCTGCTGCATGGGAGGGAGCTGGGGGACGGGGATGATTGCACTACATATACTTCTGCATAGACTTCTACTTCTATACTGCGCCCCCTGCTGGTTTGCTTATGGGGGGCCCATGCAAATTTTTTGCACAGGGGCCCTATGCAGTCTGCGTGTGGAGGATTATCCTCTCTTCAGGTGTATATATGAGATGTAATGAATTGTCTTGTTAGATATTCCATACACATAATCCTTACATATACCGTAGTATGGAGGGACTCAAATCCCATGTCAGCTCATTACATGGCTGGATACTGAATGATGACTGGATACCAGACCAAATATAACCAGCCAAGGATCTGTCTGTACACAACATAATGATCTCCTCTGGGGTCAGAGTGATGTGTAAGGAAACCTGTGACAGGTGAGATAAACTAATGAGTCTGCCCGATTCTATAGTAGCAAAAGAGACGCTGCTCAGATACAGGAGGATGTGAAGGTTACAGCACCCAGTCCAAGCCTGCAAATGCCAACCTCAGATCTATTGGGAGCAGTATTATAGTAGTTATATTCTTGTATATAGGGGAAGTACTATAGTAGTTATATTCTTGTATATAGGGAGCAGTATTATAGTAGTTATATTCTTGTATATAGGAGACAGTATTATAGTAGTTATATTCTTGTATATAGGGAGCAGTACTATAGTAGTTATATTCTTGTACATAGGGAGCAGTATTATAGTAGTTATATTCTTGTATATAGGAGCAGTAATATTGTAGTTATATTCTTGTATATAGGGAGCAGTACTATAGTAGTTATATTCTTGTATATAGGGAGCAGTACTATAGTAGTTATATTCTTGTATATAGAAGCAGTATTATAGTAGTTATATTCTTGTATATAGAAGCAGTATTACAGTAGTTATATTCTTGTACATAGGAGCAGTATTATAGTAGTTATATTCTTGTATATAAGAGGCAGTAATATAGTAGTTATATTCTTGTATATAGGAAAATCAAGATCATAAATGCATATTTCTATGATTTGAAGCTTGGTGTCATACACAGATGTATTATGTACCCTCAGCAATCTATGGGAACTATAGTATTAAAAACCCACATATCACAGTACCTTCATCAGTCAAACCCTGACATAACGGGTTTATGAGCCAATCAGATCCGCTTTTTTCAGAACATTACACCCATGTGCACTTAGAGCACTAAGTAGATCTAACGTTTACTAAAAACTAAAATTATTGTAAAAAGACAATAAACATGGTAAAACCCTGTTCCTGGGAAATTCCCAGGACTTTCCCCTCTACAGAGGACAGAAGAAGAACAGGGTAAAGCAGATATCTGTTTATCAGCAAAGCATAGAGTGGTATTTAAGGCATCTATGCGCATACCAGAGAAAGGAGGCGCCGTTTAAAACATATTTTATTTTGTTAACAGCTTTAAAGGAGAAGTCTGGTGAAAAATTTTATTAAAGTATTGTATTGCCCCCCAAAAGTTACACAAATCACCAATATACACTTATTACGGGAAATGCTTATAAAATGCTTATAAAGTGGCTGCTGGAGAGGATGATGGTAGGGGGACACTGAGAGACACAGGGCACTGGAGGGACACTGAGCATCCCCCTGCCATCATCCTCTCCAGCAGCCACAGCCAGCACAGCTCTGGGAGTCGGGTCGTGACATCACCATGTTATCCAGGAAGTGAAGCCTTGATGTAGTAATAAGTGCAGGGAAAAGAGCACTTTATAAGCATTTCCTGTAATAAGTGTATATTGGGGATTTGTATAACTTTTTCGGGGCAATACAATACTTTAATAAAAAATTTTCACCGGACTTCTCCTTTAAGTACATGTAAACATTTGATAAAAGATGGCAAATAAATCTTGATTTAAAAAAAGAAAACCTCGTGCAGTTATGTGGATACAACCCCTATGTAAATCCTCGTGTCTTCATGGGAACAGACTACAAAAGAAACCTGTATGTAGTGTGATCCTGTAATCATGTAAGACTTCATGTCCCCTCTACTATTGTCTGTAGGTTAGCCAAAAATTGTTCTTGTCACTTAAAGTGGTTATTCAAGCTTAGAAAAACAGGGCCACTTTCTTTCAGCAGCAGTGCCACTATTGTCTTCAGTTGGGGAGTGGTGTTGCAGCTCAGTTATGCTGAAACTGGTAGAGCAGAATTGTAATAACACACACAACCTGAGGTCAGGAGCGGTCCTGTTTTTTTCTCTGATCCTGGATAACGCATTAGGGCCTCTTAAAACAGAAAGCGCAGTGACCATAAGCAGTGCTGCTGGAAGAGCTTCTGTCAATGGCAAGATCTGTGGGAGAAGACTAAGAACCGGAATAGGTAAGTATTATATATTGAAGAAGGGACTATGCTGGCAGTTAAAGGGCTTCTCCAGGATGAAAAGTAAACTTATCTGTTTTCTTCCAAAAACAGCTCCACTCTCAGGTTGTGTGCGGAATTACATTTTAGTTATATTTAATTCAATGTAACTACATTGCAATACCAGACACAAACTGAGGACAAGAGTGGTACTGTTTTCAGAAGAAAACATTGGTTCTTTCTAATCCTGGAACACTCCTTTAAGGAGCATCTAGAGGTATTACTTTGTATTTAAAGTTATGTGGCTGCATTGTAATTACAGGGTGTGTACAAAAGTGAGTAGACTGTATATGGGGTAGAGGGCATAAGGCTAAAACATGTGGGTATGTGTCTGTGTCTACATGGGGTAATTGCAGTTTGGGCCTGTGACTGGCATTTTAGTACATATGTGGGACACATGGCTGGAACTTATAGAGTTTGTAAATTTACAGGCATCTATCTTTACAGAATAGGTATCAATCATGGTATATAATGGGGCATGTGGTTTGTGCGATATTTGGAGTTCTGTAGCTATTACTGTATGTGGAAGAATATAGCTTTATCTATATAATGTGCTGTGGCTGTTACTTAGTTCTTATCTGCAGATAGCTTTGTTAGGGGGCCCCAGAGCACCTTGGCTAGTGGAGAAGGATACCAAGTATGGGGCCATCTTCTTCATATAGGTTGGGCCTGTCCCTATGGGACAATTCTATAACACTATACAATCTCTTTATCTCAAGCAAACCCTGTCTCTCATACAGATGTTACACCCAAGTTAAAGGGGTTGGCCACTTTATAGTAAAATTGCTCAGTGTACAGTATTAGTATATACAGTGAGTACACTTACTGACAGCAGCTCCCTGTGTACCTCATAGAACTAAAATTATACTCCAATCCTTCAGGCTGTGCTGTCCTGATCTGTGGTGAGTCTGTGCATAAAATGGCCAATATGGAGGAGCATATGGACTGAGCCTGTATATTCCTATGGAGGACATTGGGGGTCAGGGCATGGTCACATGCTCCTCCATGTTGGCCATCTTATGGACAGACTCACCACAGAGCAGGACAGCACAGAATGGAGCAGGGGGTATAATTTTAGCTCTACGAGGTACACAGGGGGCTGCTGTCAGTAAGTGCTGTGCATACTAATACTGTATACTGAGCAATTTTACAATAAAGAGGCCAATCCCATAAAATTTTCTTGCTACTTGTAACGCCTGGAGTAGTGGATCCACTGGACCGACACCAGCGATGGCACTAACCTCACCAGGGGGCGGAGTCTAAGGGGCCGCTGGTTTTCACCAGAGCCCGCCGCAAGGCGGGATGGACTTGCTGCGGCAGGCGACCCCCAGGTCGCTACCCCTGGCTTGGTTGCAGGTGTCGGCAGGCGAGGCGTGGCAGGAGATGGCACAGGCAATGGTCTGCAGGTGAGAGCGCACGTGACAGGCTGAACACGGGAACAGATGGAGTGACAGGGGAACAGGAACCAGGAACAGGGACTAGGGACCAGGTAACGGATAGGACTCAGGAACAGGGACTTGGGACCAGGTAGCGGAATAGGACACAGGAACAACAGGGGGCTGGGCCAACGCTATGGGAAGCATGTAGAGGCTCCAACACAGGGGACAGGGCATGCTGGGATTTATAGGGGAGTGATTGGGTGCAACTACCAATTAGGAGCGCACTGCCCCTTTAAATCTGAGACAGCCGGCGCGCGCGCGCCCTAGGAGGCGGGGACGCGTGCGCCGGCCGGCACAGCGAGAGACAGGAGCGTGGAGAGGTGAGGCGCCCCCCGGGGCCGAAGTAATAGCAGCGCCGGGTCCCTGACTATGGACACCGGCTGCTGCACGGGGCAGGAGGCGGTGGCGGCCGCGGCCCGGAACGCGGGACGCCGCCGCGGCCGTGACCGTACCCCCCCCTTTGGCCTCCCCCACTTTCTTGCCTGCAGATGGCACAGGAAGCCACAAAGTCTTTGACATCTTGGAACAGACTGGACCACCAGTAGTGGCGGGAGATCCGTTGGCCGGTCTTACGGACTCCAGAGTGCCCGGCCTCCAATGAGGAATGTCCCCACTTCAAAATACCTCTTCGAAGCGCAGGGTGAACATGGGTCTTTCCGGGGGGTACTTTCCGAAGAGTAGAGGTGACGACTGGTACTAGACGATCAGGAGATATAACGTGGCAAGGGGATGTGGGTTTGTGGAAGAGATCCTTCTGAAAGTTCTCCCGGTGGTAATAGGACATAGAGTGCTTGGTGCGGTGCTGAGGTGACTTGAGACACTGGCTGGAACAGTCCTGACCCCAACTGAGAATCTCCCCGGTTCTCCAGTCCAGCTTAGGGGCATGTAATTGCAGCCAAGGGAGTCCCAGGAGAACGGTGGGGGTAGAATGGGGCAGGACGTAGAAGGATATCTTTTCTTGATGTAAAGGACCCACCTGGAGGACTAAAGGTGCGGTCTGGTAGTACACACGGTCGGTAAGAATTTCGCCCGTGACCGAGGAGATAGTCAGGGGCCTGGCTAGGCGGGTCACGGGTAGCTGCCATCTTTGGACCAATGTAGCTGCAATGAAACTGCCTGCAGACCCAGAATCGAGAAAGGCAGTAGTCTGGTGATTTTGTCCTGAGGGAGTCCAGATGGAAACTGGCATAGACAGACTTGGAAGGGTGGCATTCACACCTAGGGACACCTGTCCCACCGGACCTAGGTGCGAGCATTTTCCGGACGTTTGAGGACGTAGGGGACATCTCAGCCGAAAGTGACCAGAACCACCGCAATAGAGACAGAGATTCAACTCCAGACGACGGATTCTTTCATCAGGCGTCAGGTGAGCCCGTTCCACCTCCATAGGAATATCAGGAGAGGGCTGGGACATCGGAAAGTCAGGATTCTGGAAAACCGGCGCCAGCTGGGGATGGCGACGGGAACGGCTTAGTAGATGTTCATGCCGAACCTCCTCCTCCCTCTCCGAAAAACGAGTATCAACTCTGGCGGCCAGTAGGATGAGTTCATTCAGGGAGGTAGGTAGGTCTCGGGCGGAAAGCACGTCTTTCACTTGACTGGATAGGCCCTTCTTGAAGGTGGCTATTAGAGCGGCTTCATTCCAGTCCAATTCAGCCGCCAGGGTACGGAACTGGATGGCGTAGTCACCAACAGAGGAGCTCCCTTGAGAGAGGTTGAGGAGAGCAGTCTCGGCTGAAGAAGCACGGGCAGGTTCCTCAAAGACAGAGCGAAACTCGAATAGGAAGGCCCGGAGATTGGCAGCAACAGGATCATCACAGTCCCACAGTGGCGTGGCCCTTGCCAGGGCTCTACCCTCCAATAGGCTGATGATGAAAGCCACTTTAGAGCGCTCGGTGGAAAACTGACTACTTAAAAGTTCAATATGCATGGTGCACGGTGTCAGGAATCCTCTGCACAACTTAGAGTCACCAGAGTATTTGCTTGGGAGAGCAAGTCAGAGTGTAGAAACAGCGTCAGGAGGTGGTGTGCGCTGTAAGGCGGCAGTGAGTTGCTGGATCTGCTGCGACTGTTTCTGGATTTGTTGCGCCTGTTGAGCGACCACTCTGGCGACGTCACGGAGATCAGGCACCTCGCCGGGATCCATGGTTGGAGCCTACTGTAACGCCTGGAGTAGTGGATCCACTGGACCGACACCAGTGATGGCACTAACCTCACCAGGGGGCGGAGTCTAAGGGGCCGCTGGTTTTCACCAGAGCCCGCCGCAAGGCGGGATGGACTTGCTGCGGCAGGCGACCCCCAGGTCGCTACCCCTGGCTTGGTTGCAGGTGTCGGCAGGCGAGGCGTGGCAGGAGATGGCACAGGCAATGGTCTGCAGGTGAGAGCGCACGTGACAGGCTGAACACGGGAACAGATGGAGTGACAGGGGAACAGGAACCAGGAACAGGGACTAGGGACCAGGTAACGGATAGGACTCAGGAACAGGGACTTGGGACCAGGTAGCGGAATAGGACACAGGAACAACAGGGGGCTGGGCCAACGCTATGGGAAGCATGTAGAGGCTCCAACACAGGGGACAGGGCATGCTGGGATTTATAGGGGAGTGATTGGGTGCAACTACCAATTAGGAGCGCACTGCCCCTTTAATAAATCTGAGACAGCCGGCACGCGCGCGCCCTAGGAGGCGGGGACGCGCGCGCCGGCCGGCACAGCGAGAGACAGGAGCGTGGAGAGGTGAGGCGCCCCTTGGGGCCGAAGTAATAGCAGCGCCGGGTCCCTGACTATGGACACCGGCTGCTGCACGGGGCAGGAGGCGGTCGCGGCGGCGGCCCGGAACGCGGGACACCGCCGCGGCCGTGACACTACTATTGTATGGCAGACTTTTTACATAAAAAGTTTGTAGCCTAATCCTAAAAGTCTTTGAGGTGTTTTCCCACCACATAGAGGACAGGTATGAGGTTACATTATACAATAGTCAACAGGTCAGGTTACCTGTGGGACATTGCTTATGTATACAGAACAAGCAGACAACATGGAAACCAGCTTTGCTTTGGCTTAAAACAGAATGTTACTTGGATGTTCCTTTACAGAGGCGAGTGATAAATGCTGGACGGGTGTATGGATGACCTCTGGGACTGTCCCTAATCGTGGTCGAGCATGTGCACTGCCGCTTCATTCAAAGTTTAGGGCCAGTTCACACAGAGTGAAACTGGCAGAATTGTCCACCGCGGAATCCCGCCAGCCTCCGTGTCATACTGGCAGTCTATGGGACATGTCTATTCTTCCGAGCGGAAAGGGACAGAGAGAGTAGGCACGCAAGCCTCCCATGGACTGCCAGTATGACATGGAGGCTGGCCGGATTCTGCCACGGAATTCTGCCAGTTTTACTCCGTGTGATCTCAGCCTTATGCTGGAAATATCTGGATAGCAGTGTCCCATGGACGTGGGCATACAAATTGAGCTATCCACAATATGGCATCTATACCCAGGGTTCTTTACAGTAAAAGCAGACAAACTGTGGAATGCTTTACCCTAAGCTATAGTACAGGCTGAGACTATGAGACCAGTGCCATAAGGGAGAGGCTGTAACTAGAAACTATTGGCACTAAAAGTCACGAATAACATAATAATAGTGATACCTGACTGGCCCATGGGGTCAAGAATGACTCTCCCCGTGAGACACAATTGACTAACATTGGCCTGGTTGGTGGGCTGTTGTTTCAGAGTTGCGTGAGAATGGTGGAACCTGATGGACAAGTGTGGTTTCCTACGTATCTATGCGTCTAAGGAAAAACAAACAATCAGGGCTCAGTTCACACCTTGTTCAGGCTTTACGATCCATGAGAATAATTGAAGGGCTCCATCGGATATATGTCAGTTACAGTTACTCCACGTTTGCATTTCCTGCATTATAAGTTCCCATTCATATACATGTGTACTTGACCATTTGTACATGACAAAATGTTTGTCAAAAGAACGAGGGTTACAGTCACCTTTATGATAATATGTCATACCTATACAATAGTCGTCCCTAGTCAATAATTCTGATGTCATAAATATCACTAGATCAGGACAGAAAAAGGTTTTATTTAAAAATCATGCCAATGCCAGCAATTAAAATTATAATAAGAAAAAGTCAAATTAAGAAATTAGTAGGACCCAATTCAGATCTTACAGTCAGAATGTTCCATCAAGTAAAAGCCTGTAACGTTTCATACATTGCCAATTGACTTGCCTATATATTCACATGTGTATACATTGTATTGACCATGACTTTCATAAAGCCAACCATTTGCCACAAGGACTGGGCTTCCTGCTTCAGAGTTGTCCCTATATAATTAACAGTTCTCATGTTAGGCCACGTTCATACTGCAATTTTGCAAGCGTTTGATGTACAGTATACATTTTCTACTATTTAGGGGTGCAAACATATACATTAATTGATGTTGCTGTATACCATGCTTCACCATGTCTCCAACGATATTTATATGTTATTTTGCATTGTACTGTATACTTTTTTATACGCTTTTATATAACACAGAATGAAATGGAAGGAAAGAAAACAGTGAAACAAACGCAAAACAGTGTTTATATTGATTTCCATAGATAGATAGATAGATAGATACGCACACATATGCTGCCACATGTACAACAGGTGAATTGTTGCCTTTATATAATAAAACATTCTGATGTCACCACAGAAAAAAACCCTTAGGGTCTGTTCACACCAGCAAAAGACTTTTTTGCTGATATCACAAATCTCCACAGTTCTTTGCTGAAGCTCTCACTGAAGTCAACTTCACGGCCATAAATTTAAAGTAGTTGTCCAGAATTAGAAAAAAAACATGTCTCTTTTCTTCCAGAAACAGCACCTCTCCTGTCCTCAGTTTGGGTGAGGTTTTTTTTGCAGTTCAGTTACACTGAAGTGAATGGCGCCAAGTTGTAATACCATACACAACCTGAGGAAAGGAGAGGTGCTGTAGATCTAGAAGAAATCAGCTATGCTTGTCTAATCCTGGATAGCCCCTTTAATACATGAGAGTACTAAGCAACATTTTATTATTAAGTTCAGTAGAACTCAATGGTAAAAAAAACAAAAAACGGTGGCAATTGGCAATTTTTTTTTTTTTGGAGCCTAAGTTGAAAGACTACACCACCCGGAAGTACCAAATTATCTTCATACTAATATTTAAAAAAAAAAAAAAAACTAGGACTTCATTTACACCATTTTAAGATACTATGCTCCTTGGGACTGGTCGACACGTTCCAACAAATGTACATCTGTACATTAACAGACCTCTGCAAATATGATATGTTCCCATTGGTGTACATTGTATTGTAACTAGAGATGAGCGAACCTGGAGCATGCTCGAGTCGATCCGAACCCAAACTTTCGGCATTTGATTAGCGGTGGCTGCTGAAGTTGGATAAAGCCCTAAGGCTATGTGGAAAACATGGATATAGTCATTGGCTGTATCCGAGTTTTCAAGACAACCTTAGAGCTTTATCCAAGTTCAGCAGCCCCCGCTAATCAAATACCGAATGTTCGGGTTCAGATGGACTTGAGCCCGAACCCGGTTCACTCATCTCTAATTGTAACGTAAAGTAGAATGCATTCTTCCATACATCCCATCCCAAATAAATTATTAATAAAGCAGATATCTGGCGATTCCTGACTGAAACATTCCACCGGTTACATGCATCTATAACTGACTCCTATGATCACATATTATACGTTCACTTCTCAATATATTGAACTGCTTGGATGACTGCGTTTCCCAATACAGTCTGCTTTTCATAAGGCCAAATGTATGCAGAACGGAAACTGTGCTGAAATGCTGACAAATATTCTGATGACATAATGGTCATGTTATAAAGACAGGAAAAAACTCAAATTAAAAATCACCAGTCACTCAAAATTATTATAAAAATTATGTATAATAGTGATCATATATAAAAGTACAAAAAACAAAAAAATCATATTATAAAATCCAAACCTAACAGAGTGAAGTATATTATAATCCTTGTCAGGAAACCTTATAGTACAGTCAGTAGATAAGTGGACTAGTCGGATTTCCTACCTGGCCGCTGCTGTATCTCGCAGTCACCACTAGCTCCTGTATGTTACTGCTGATCAGTATGGGGAATGAGTTACCTATTGACACAGGTGTAGAAAACCCCTCCTCCCCAAACATGCCGAGGTTACACCTCCTACCCAGGATTCCTGGGCTTAACCCATTCAGGGCTGGAGTTTCTTGTAAGGATGTAACATGTAGCTCACAGCTGAGCCTTCCAGCCCTGGGGAGATTGCAAAATAAACCGCCTCCTATTACGGTTGCTCAGGTGAAGACTTGGAAACACGGGCCCTGGGCTAATTCCATTGTGTGCGACTCATCTCCAAGGCGGGTGACGTGACATGGCACTTACACGAAAGATTGCCATTCGGCTCCATCTACTCTATGGTTTTTAGAGGGCTATCAGGTATTCTCAACAAAGAGAATAGGATACACACATGGCTAAGGGAGCAAATTCAACATATAAGTCAGTAAATTTGTAATTTGTATGGTGAACCATAAGATGGTTATAGCACTTTAAACATTTTGAATGTTTTTGAACTTTTTTGAAAATCATATGCATTATAATGACTTTTATTATCTGTTGGACCTGGACTCAATGAACTGGTGGATTCTCAGTAGATGATCTAGTCAGGAAGGTTATGATTCATTTCTCTTATATTGTCAACTTAAAGGGGTACTCCAGCGGGGGGGCACTCTTTCGCTGGGACCGGGGACGAGGTGGCTGAGGGAAGACGTCCAGTCATCTCCCCAGTTCCAGCGGCGGGTCCCGCATCGTGACGCTCCGGTGCTCGGTTCCCGGTCGCTTCCTGGTGTCTGACGCGGGCCCGAGACGTGACGTCTCAGGTCCGCTCAGCCATTCAGTGAAGGAGGCGGGATCCGTTTCAAGTTGCGTCTCGGGCCCGAATCAGACACCAGGACCGGGCACCGGAGCGCCGCGATGCGGGACCCGCCGCTGGAACAGGGAGGTGGGTGGACGTCTTTTTCCCTCAGCCACCTCGTCCCTGGTCCTAACGAAAAAGTGCCCCCCCAGCTGGAGTACCACTTTAACGGGAACCAATCAGCCCAATTGGGCTGATATGGTTCCCAGGAGTGCTGTATAAAGCTCTTGCAGCAGCCACGGCACGTAGCGGCTGCAGCAGGAGCTTTATACTGGAGAAAAAAGAGTTTTATTCCCCGGGCGCGTGACAGACACGGACGGGGAAGTAGTCATCTGGGCAGCTCCCCACCCTTATCTAGTTACAGCGCTCTGCCTGTCAGCGCGCTTGGAGGTAATGATTGACAGGTAGAGAGGTCCATACCTCATTGTGGAGCGCGCTGAAAGGCAGAGCGCTGTAGACACGGGCAGGGAGCCGCCCAGATGACTACTTCCCCGCCCGTGTCTGTCACACAGCCGGAGAATAAAACTCTTTTCTTTTTTTTTTTTTTTCCCCGGTATAAAGCTCCTGCTGCAGCCGCGGCCTGTACATGCCATGGCTGCTGCGGGAGCTTTATACAGTGCTCCTGGGAACCATATCAGCCCGATTGGCCTTAGGGCTGCATCCAACTTCTTTAGCCACCGGTAAACAAATACCAAGCGTTCAGGTTCGGACAGAACCGAACATACTTAACATTCCTGCCTCTTTTTTTATGTAAGAACTGCAAGTAAATTCCAGAACGTGTGAACACACCCAAAGGGAGTTTCTTTTAAAAACAATGATACACCTGTCCACTATCACAGCTTAGCTTCACAGAAGTCAATAGGGCTGAGATACGATACAATACAACAAGGATGTATAGTGCTGTTTTGGGAAGAAAGCTGCCATGTTTTTTTCTATTCTACCCATTATACACATCAACTTTTCAGAGTCAAAAGTCATTGCTCCGGCCTACCTATTAACATACAATTACTGCTTTCCAATGGTTCTATGAATGTCTATGTGTGTGTGTGGGGGGGGGGGGGGGGGGGTGCAGTTGCAGATCCCTATAGTAAACTTTAGTGTATGTAGAGAAGAGGCAGCTAGAAAGGAAAGAATAATGGTCTCGATCACTGGTAAAGAGGGTCTTTTCATGCCACATCAGTGATATTCATTTACTTATTATGACAAGGAGACTGGCGAAATTCCGCCAGTTTTGCTCCGTCTGAACGGAGCCTTACCATAGGGAATAAGTGTCTGATCAGTGGCGTTCTGACTACTGGGAACCCCACCAATCATAGGACTCTCTATGGGACTTGTAAAGATAGCCAAGTGGTGTACTGTTTTCTGTGAATAGGAAAAATTTTTGATTTTGGAATTATCCAGTTAAAGGGTACCCGTTACTAGAAAAAAAAACTTTTGATAAATCACAGAGTCGGGAGAGAACGCGCAGAATGCATCTGAACAAATCTGATGCATTGGACCCTGACCAATCAAAGTTTGACCCTGACCAATGTCCAAAGTCTTTCTAATGACAGGTACTTTTTAAAGGTTTTGTCCTGAGAATCTTTTTTTTTTTTTTACATATAGAAGGGCTCAGAGTTTCAGTAAAACATGAAAAACGTTGGGGGCAGGGGAATGGTGACAGTTAAGGACATTTTTTTTTATGGTTTACTTCCCCTCTAAGAACCTCTTAAATGTTCTTTATTTTTCTCTGGAAAACCCCTTTAAAGAGTGGTAAGGAGCCAACAACAAGGAGCAGGGCTGTAGAGCTGGTAAGCCAAGCTTAAGACTCAGAATGTTCCTGTTTTTCCAAATTTAAAAGCCAAAACCAGTGGGATACAACCCCATCAGCCCAAAATCTATGGCTGACTAAACAATGGCCACGTATAGTGTAATTTTTCACAAACAGTAATTCATATTTCAGGGGAGAAGAAATAGGGCTGGGATGGTGCAAAGCTGAAAGGTAGGCGCCAAGAAGGGAGGACGACATATTAGCGACCCATTTAAGCCTTGAGTTTTGTCATTTTATTCCATTGTTGCATAGTTGTCCTTTAGAAGAAGTAGTCAGCAGAATAGCTCCACCCTGTTGTCAGACATGTGTCCTCTGTGTTGTTGCCACCTGAGCCCCCACAATGCACTGTTGTGTGGTAACAGGACACCAGTAGAATTCTGTACCCGATTACATTCTTGTATAGTGTATTTTGGGTGCAGGTGCCCTTTCTGTTGTATTTGTACTAGTTAATTTCTGCTTTGACAGAACTGTAGGACAATGGAAGCAGGTTTGCGATGACATTTACATCTACGTCATTTAGTCTTTACAGTATGTAAATAACAGCAAAAATGATCACCATCAAGTTCATCGGAAAGAAGGAGCAACAAAATGATGTCCCTCATTCACCGGTGACCTGCTAAACAGGTCTTTCAGCTTTCGCTAAATGCAGGACAGGTCAGTAGGTTACGGAATGACGATCTTGTTTAGTCACAACCTACTTAACTACAAGGTTATAAAGGACGAACTGAGGTCTGTGGATGGTAAATGATTATTTTTAAAGTGGTTGGCCACTTTATAGTTAAATTGCTTAGTGTACAGTATTAGTAACTGTACTCACTGTATATACTGACAGCAGCTCCCTGTGTACACAATAGAGATAAAATCAGACTCCTCTCCTCCAGGCTGTGCTGTCCTGCTCTGTGGTGGGCCTGTCCATAAAATGGCTGACATGGAGGAGCATGTGATAATGCCCCACCCCAAGTGTCCACCATAGGCATATACAGGCTCAGTGGTGGACACTGGGGATGGGGCATGGTCACATGCTCCTCCATGTTGGCCATCTTATGGACAGACTTACCACAAAGCAGGGCGGCCCAGCCTGGAGGGGGGGGGGGGGGAGACAGATTTTAGCTCTATTGGGTACACAGGATACTGCTGTCAGTATATACAGTGAGTACACCTACTAATACTGTACACTGAGCAATTTTACTATAAAGTGGTCAATCCCTTTAAGTTGTTCTCCACTTTAAACAATGTCTTTTTTTCTTGGAAGTGGCTTCCAATGATGCACTGATCACATGGCATCCCATTGTTGATATCCACAGAAATCATCTATGATCTGTGGTAGAATCCGGAAGCAAGTGATGAATTTCCCTGCAGCACCTCCGCAGGAGACATGTAGCATTACACTTTTCCAATGGTAAGCAATACAATGAAGGCTTCTGATTCCGGGAGAACTTCCTGTATATTATACATTGGAGAAAAATTTACTGACAAATACTAGTCATCGTATGTCATCACTCGCTTGCATTTTATAAATGGACAATCCCCTGGCTATTTTGTTTTTTTTCTAGCCACATTGTAGCCTTTACATTTATTTCTGAGGCATACTACATTTTATCCCCTTCTGTCACTAGAATCTCCAGTTTAGCTGTTATTTGCATCAGTTGCACAAGAGAGTTCTCTAAAGCTCTGGATTTCTTACATGTAGCTCTATAGCTAGAGTAGTATTTCTGAAAACTCTCTACATTGGAGGACCTGGACTTAAGGTTCTCTACAATAATTGTTGCGTCTTACCCAGCCTTACCCAGTAATCTGTCTATCCTGTCCACAATATGTTGGACCTGAGGACATGGAAGTCCACTTTTTATTTAGCAGCAGGCTTAGAAGCAATGGTCATTCGCCTCATAATCGGCCCATGAAAGGGCTTATTCCCGTGTCCCATATTCTTTGGATGGGAAAATCCTCTAATTGAGTCTTTCCCCATCATACTGGGAGTGGGAAAAGTGTTTAAATCTTTGCGCCACTGCTATTAACCAGCTGCAACTCCACTACAGGGCTTCCCCATCCATAGCATCTGTAGAATACTGGTCGTAGGAATAAGCCCTTAAAGTGTCAGCGATCAGCTGAGGATCAGTAAGATGCCTGCTCATCGGCTGATCACATCTTTTGTGTAGCCCTATAAATCTTTCTTGCAGGGACTTTACAAGGCCATTTAAATACATTGCTATCGCCACATATCTCCTGTGTACACAAACGTGCAGGAGATAAAAGATGATTTGTAGGTGCCAATTATCGGCTGAATGAGCATTTGTGCCGCATAAATGGGCCCTTAGATGAGACTTTAGGGGCCAACAAGTAAAGGTCTACTGTAGAATCCTACACCCTCATTGTGCCAAGAGCCCATCACTTTACTGTGTTATACAGCAGAAGCACCTAGGGCAAGGACAGAAGCATGGTTCATCAATGTTCCTGATCCATTCGGATTAGGGATGGTCCGAACTGAGTTCGGTTTGGGTTTGTACAAACATGAACTCTCGGCAATGATTCCCGCTGTCTGCCCTCTCCGTGGAGAGGGTGGATACAGCGGGAGGACCGAGTTCGGTTTGGGTTTGTACAAACATGAACTCTCGGCAATGATTCCCGCTGTCTGCCCTCTCCGTGGAGAGGGTGAATACAGCGGGAGGACCGAGTTCGGTTTGGGTTTGTACAAACATGAACTCTTGGCAATGATTCCCGCTGTCTGCCCTCTCCGTGGAGAGGGTGGATACAGCGGGAGGACCGAGTTCGGTTTGGGTTTGTACAAACATGAACTCTCGGCAATGATTCCCGCTGTCTGCCCTCTCCGTGGAGAGGGTGGATACAGCGGGAGGACCGCCTGGAAAACTGGGATACAGCCATAGCCATAGGCTGTATCCCAGTTTTCCAGGCGGTCCTCCAGCTGTATCCACCCGCTGCACGGAGCAGGCAGACAGCGGGAATCTGATGCCAAGTGTTCGGGTTCATACGAACCCGATCCTCGGCAGTTTCGGACCATCCCTAATTCAGATAGATACAAAGCTGCTTGTTGTTCTTGTAGAAGTGCTTCATAGCAAGGTTTGAGAAAAGTTGCACGCAAGTATAGTATAAATTCATCCTAACACCTCCAGAAACCAGTATCACCAGGCAGTGGTCTGGAGGGGTATACCCTGCCTCCACCCCATGAGCCTCTAGGCATTGTGAACCTACAATTGCTTCTTATCTGTGCTCCCTGCACTGTACAAGCTTTACTCTAGGAAGTACCATGCAGGAAAACATTGTCACTTGCCTTGCCAAGGATACAGTTTAATGTCATATGCAGGTATCCTTATTGTTCTATTCAACCCCCAACCTGAAGAAGCGATCAGTGCATTCAATGGTTTCTGACACCTCCAGTTTCTGCGTATATCCTAGTTGACTTTCCATTAAGAGATTAGTGTCAAAATCCAATTTAGTAATTGTTCAAATGAGTAAGTAAACTATAGTAATGACTGTAATAAGATCCCTTTCCTGCCTAAAGGGGAACGTACAGCGCATTTTATTATGCAGTAATTTATATTACCAGTACTGGCGGAATTCCAGGGAAAAATAGTGCTGAAAATCCTTGACAAATTATTCCACATATGATACCACCATATAAAGCAGCATTTAGTGGTGTGCATTACGTCCTCAGCACCCCTATAAACCTGGAGTTAGGGCTGTGGGTCAAGGTTATAACTTGAGGTTCCTGAGTGACAATGCAAAATCTGTGGGGTTGAATTGTGGACTCTACCCAACGCTTCGCAAAACTTGCATTGCAAATCTGCCTTTTGTGGCTTATATATCAGTTTAGAAAAATGATGCCGTTTGTACGTCCATCCTAATGGATCTCCACCTTTTTAAGAAGAGTTATTCTCAGGGGGTCCCCTGTATTGTTGGTCAAAAAACATAACTTTTTGTAATTGTGTCGAAACCTGTGTATGTTTGGTACCAGACGACACAGTCCATTGTTACTTATGTCCCACTGTGTGGAGAAGTCATGGGGGGCTTCACGCTTTGAGACAATGCAGACTTATATAGTAGCCCAAAGTATCACCTTATGAACTTGCAAATATCGTAATTTTGATTTTTTGTTCTTAATTTATAAAAAAAAAAAAAAACATAAAGACACAACAGAATAACAATGTGCTATCTGTTATTGACTGGCATAGTATGGCTAGCCTTGAGTGTATGTGGGCCCAAGGACAACACAGTGACAGTAGTGACCAGATTTCTGCAATATCGAGAGACAACCACCTAGATGGAAAAATGTAACCCATTGCAACTTCCTTTCTCACAACCCCCTTTTGAGGTCCTCAGATGACCCCAGGAATTAATGTCTCTAACTGGTCCAATGGTTGGTTTAAGAGGGAAATAATATCCAAAGGGATCATTGAAGTTAAAGGTTGTTTTCAACATAATTTGAAAATACAATATGCAGAAGACTGGAACCCCAACTTGGTCGGGCCAAAGAAAGTTGGCCAGACATGGATGGGGATGGCTAGGGATAAAGTATAAGGAAGCTGGTAACAGTAATGTAGGAAAGCCCAGGTACACAAGTGTTGTCAGATAAACTGTAGCTCAATAACAGAGATGTGGAATATGGAGTCAAAGTGTGAGTAACAATTTGTTGGCGCAAAACAAGCTAGGCTATGAAATACCACCCAATAACTAGTACATTGCCGCTAATGACCTAGCTGTTCTGTACATGATCAGCCTGGCATGCCCAACTCAGTCTCATTGCTGGCATGGAAAGGGCATCAACGTAGGATGAGCTGGGTATATGACCCCTATCTTAAGTAAATAGGATATTGGGGTTATGCATTCATTCCTTTTTTAGCTGTTTATTAGTTATATATTTTATGGGAGAAACCTAAGACAAGCACTGACTTCTGCATAAGAAATCCTCCATGTTTTTGAGAATCTTGAATGCAAAATTTTCTCTATCTGAAGAATCATGAGGATAGGAACAGTTTTATGGCTTTTATTGCATCAAAAGTAAATAAAAATGTCAATAGGAAATTACAATATGAAATCAAGTTAAAACTAATAGCTAAAAACCTTTTATTAAAGGGAATCAATCAGCACAAATGTTGTTTTGCAATTAAGCTCTATTCACTTCAATGGAAACGAGTTGCACAATCCCACCCAAACTGGAGACGAGCGGTGCTGTCTCTGGAAGAAAGTGGTCATGTTTTTCTAATGCTGGATAACCCCTATAAGAGAGCTGTGCTCAGTAATCGATAGACCAGTGTATGTTCTGAAATTCTCCAATAACTGGGAGGATTGGAGGTTGGTCTATGTTATTTCAGTTTTGTTATTCCAGAGAGTCAAAAGGTGGAACCTGTTTATCTACCGTCTGGTAAATGTGACACTTGTGGTATGTAAAATATTTGAAAGTATTCTAAGAGATGAACTGCAAATATCAGAGGATATGTGGACTACTCGTCTCTGGTTATCCTGCTGAAACTGCTGATTATAAGATCCTCTGCCCCTACTGGGGTGTAAAACTGGACAGGACAACAGGTTTATCCAGTACTCTGTCTATAGTGCCTTGGGCTGTCCTGTAGTGGTGGGGAAGAGCAGCTTTCTATCTATCTCACATCTATCTGTCTATCAGGAAGTATAGGGATTTTTTTTATTGGATATTGCCTGAAGGAAACCAATCAGCACAATAGATCTACAATACTATACTATACTATAGATCTACTGTGCAGTTACCATAAGCTACCAGCCATGCCTGCTTCACAGCGGGAAAAAGGTAGTTTTATTCCACTGTGCCAGGACGGGACAGGGACGGCAACTAGTAATATGGGCGGGCAGCCACCCATGACTAGTCACGGCTTTCTGCCAGCAGAGAACCATATCAGCACAATTGTGCTGATTAGTTCTCTTTAATTCTGGACATATTTCTATCCTGCAAAAAGCAGAGTACTGCCTGGTCGAGAGGCCTTTGATATAGATATGAGGGTGTAATGTCATGCAATGCTTCCTGGGAAAAAGGTATGCAAAGTAGGTCTTTTCCAGAAGAAATCATCTTGCTCTCTGGTGTTCTTGTGCCACCTATTACAAAATAGTACTTTACTGAAGGGGGGGGGACCTCACTAATATAAGAAGGAATCTAATATATGAGGGCACAGATGGTGGCTTTTCTACTCTGTGGGTGCATGAAGAGGACCTAGGTACTTTTCGAGGGCCTAAATTGGGTCTAAATACTAAATAAGGGAGCACAAAATGGAAACAGTTAGTGTTGATCAACACAGATGAGGACTTTGTATAGAGATTATGGTGCTGGAGCAAGAAAGCTAAAATATTTGTCTGGCAGATTCTGTGGAGATGAGCTGTGACCAAAAGAAGTCCTCATGATGGCCGTGCCAGATGGGGAAGATGACAAAAGAGGAAGAATCCAACTAGGGAAGGTGTCACTTGTGAGTCACTGGATGTACGATAACTGTGCTGTAATATGCTCACTGTATATAGGAATAAATAGTCTGCACATAGTGTTTTGTATATAGTATGATGGTAATATGAGGTTGTGGTAGAGCTGTATTATTTGTCCCCTGTATATTGTTGTTATTGGTAATATTGCCTTTGGTATAATGTGTTTTATTTAGTAAGAGTATAATGGTAACAAGTAGTTATGTGGTGGTAATATCTGCTAATGGTAAGGTGGGATTATTTGGCATTTATATAGAGTTGGATCAAGTTTTGTGAACAGTCCAGGGTCCATGGTACAGTTAATCGGCCACTGTCCCTAAGCAGTCACGTTACCCCCTCCATCCTTGTACTGTGCTCTTATACGATCACGTTATGACTGTTTTATTTAGACATACTATTATGTAAAGCTAACAAGCGGCAAAATATCTAAGGGGTAATATAACATACCAATGGAAAAAACGTAAACTACAACAATGGTGACCCCAGAAGAGTTCTGCCTCGTAAACACTGGTTCAACCATATAGATAAAAAGTTTAAAAAAGACTTAAAATTCATTAGCTGATTTTATCTGTAGAATTAGTGTGCGCCAATGGAGGTATCCCGTGTTATTCTGCTATGATTATGTGCTCTTAGGCTTGACTTTAAAAGTTACTAACTAATTTGAGAAGCTGTAATGTCTCCAGATTAGTGGTTAATTGAGGATCAGTTTACAATAATTAACACAAGTCGGTGTTAAAAACAGAAAAATAGGGGGAAAAAACAGCAAACTAAGTTGCGTCCAAGTATGTAAGAGGTAAGGCTGGATCCACATCATGTTCTCTAGAATGGAGCTGCCCAACCTCTGTCTGCTGCCATACAGGCCATGTGTAAGTAGCTTCTAGAGGAGAAAACCTCCATAAATTCTGATGGTGCCAAGATTTATTAAATCGGTTGTTTGTGGATATACAGAAGAGCCCCATTTACACAATGGAGCTATTATACAGTCATGTGCTTGAGGTCATACTGTACATACTGCACATAGTGGAAGAAATATTTTGGTTTAGGGCTGCTCTGCCCCATCAGCCATCATAAAATTCACCATGAATTCTTCATTGCATCATGGAGCACACTGGACTCTAATTCTCGTCATTGGTCGGATCGAACCAATTAGGCACTTGTGGTGGAAAAACTCATTTAAATGCAACAATGACCTTAACCCCTTCGTGTCCCATGACGGACCTCGTACGTCATGGCGGCGTGAGGGGAGTTCAGAGAGGATTCCTGCTGGGACCTCGCTCTGAGTGGTGCCGGGGAGCGCCTCTATTAGACGACGCAGGTTCCTTCTCCAGGCCGGCTAATTAAGCATTTAAATGCAGCTGTCAAACCTGACAGCTGTATTTAAGTGCTCTGCTTCCGGTGTCCCTGGTGTCTAGCGGGACGCATCTCCCCCTGAACTCTGAGAGATCAATACTGTGTATATAGAAGTCCCCCCCAACGGAACTTCTAGTTAAAGTAAAAAAAAAGTAAAAATGTTTTTTCATTTAATAAAAAATCCCCTCCCCCTAATAAAAGTCCAAATCACCCCCCTTTTCCCATTTTATAAATAAATAAATAAACAAACATATTTGGTATGGCCGCATGCATAATCACTAGAGATGAGCGAACCGGGTTCGAGTCCACCCGAACTTTCGGCATTTGATTAGCGGGGGCTGCTGAACTTGGATAAAGCTCTTAGGTTGTCTGGAAAACATGGATACAGCCAATGACTATATCCATGTTTTCCACATAGCCTTAGGGCTTTATCCAACTTCAACAGCGACCGCTAATCAAATGCCGAAAGTTCGGGTTCGGATGGACTCGAGCATGCTCCAGGTTCGCTCATCTCTAATAATCACCCAAGCGCTATGGCCTTTTAAACATAAAGTGGAAAAAGCAAAAGCGCTAAAACTAAAATTGGTTTTGACCTTAAGGGGTTAAACAACGAATAGCTGAAAAGTTGAATTGGAGGGTTATTGAATGCGTAAGTCATAGCCTGGATCTAATGGTCCCTTTACACGGAGCGATAATTTGCGCAATCAAACTATTAACAATTCTGTTTACGATCGTTTTAAGATCGCTTAAGCCTATCTCACACATAGGGTGAATCGTTAAAAGACTCTTTAGACCAAGCGATCTGTGAATTTTCAGCGAACTACCAATGACTATTTCAGAACATGTTGAAAGATCACGATGAACAATTTATCGCTCGTCGCTTGATTGTACGCTGTGTTTACACGAGCCGATAATTGCTCAAATGCGATAGTTATTGGGAAAATTTGAATGATAATCACTCCGTGTAAAGGGACCTTTAGTCCCATTGAGATACTGGGGAAAATGTCATCTATTCACCCCCACTTGTGTTGTCAAGTTATTGTGTTTACTATGACCTCCGACTGTTAGTTGTCTTTACAGATTTTGGTTGCTTGCATAGCCATTTGCTTTGCTAGCCCCGTTGAAGGGGTTATCTGGATTTGGAAAAACCGTCTTTCACTTGTGCTCAGTTTGGGTGTGGGTTTTGCCACTCAGTTCCATTGAAGTGAATGGAGCTGTATTGTAGCACTGCTCACAACCTGAGGACAGGGTTGGTGCTGTTTTTGCCTGCCAGAAAGTAGCTGAGCTTTTCTAACCCTTTCCAGTCCAAGAATAGTGCAATTTCACCAGTGTATAACATTGGGATTGTGGAACAGCATAGACTTTCTTGTGATTTTTATTTTTTAGTATGAAAGTTATTTACACTATTCTCTATTGTTTTGAGAGTTATGTTTTCTATTACATAATTAAAATCCAATTGCGCTGCCCCTCCAGTATTCCTTCTGTAAAATGTATAACAATAGTAAATAATGTATAACACATGTATAATAAATGTTAGCTGGATGTTGACCATAGGGTGTGTGCTTACATAGTGTGAATAAGAAGTGACGAGATCGAGTGACAAAGGAAGAATAAACACTCAACTATTACATGTATAATCCTGAGAACAAAATAGCATAAATGTCTAAAAAAGCGCTCTACATGACTGTAATATTATTAATAATACAAGAAGGTACAGGTAAGAAGCAATAACAGATCCTCCATACTACTCCACACAGGAAACATCCTCTATACTACACCACACAGGACACATCCTCTATACTACACCACACAGGACACATCCTCTATACTACACCACACAGGACACATCCTCTATACTACACCACACAGGACACATCCTCTATACTACACCACACAGGAAACATCCTCTATACTACACCACACAGGAAACATCCTCTATACTACACCACACAGGACACATCCTCTATACTACACCACACAGGACACGTCCTCTATACTACACCACACAGGACACGTCCTCTATACTACTCCACACAGGACACCTTCTCTACAAGGCCGTTTTAATACGTTGGTGGGCCCAGTGCACAGCCCTCAAGAGTGGGCCCCCCCCCTTCCCTTTCGGCACATTGTATAATGTACTGAATTTGCCCCCACACTGTATCAAGAGCCCCAATACATACAGTAGTTACCTTATTACACTATTTCCACCATACAGTGATTACATATTACATAAAAACTGCACTAAACAAAACAGAAAGATATCACCAATGATACCATTACATAATACCGCCACATCATGACCCCTAACACTACAACCCTATAACAGAGTGCAGTTACATCCAGTGACTCACCGGGGGCGTCTTCTCTGATCAGAGTCTGTCACCTTTTCTTTTTCTCTCCATCCAGCCTGGGTCACCTTGAAGTCTTCCCCTGGCTGTGAATCTTCTCTCCAGAATCTGCCAGACAAATATTTTAGGCTCCAACACATACAGTAGTTAGGTCCCTTGTACCCCTATACAGTAGTTACACCCCTCTGTACCCCTACATAGTTACACCCCTCTGTGCCTCCATAGTTTTAAGGTGTCCCTGTAGTATATAGCCCCTCATGTGCTCCTCCAGTTATATACAGCCCTCCTGTGCACTCCCCCATTAGTATATAGCCCCCCTGTGCACTCTCCCCAGTAGTATATAGCCCCCCTGTGCTCTCCACAATAGTATATAGCCCCCCTGTGCTCTCCAATAGTATATAGACCCCTATGCTCTCCCACAATAGTATATAGCCCCCCTGTGCTCTCCCCCAATAGTATATAGCCCCCCTCTGCTCCCCCCCAATAGTATATAGCCCCCTGTGCTCTCCCCAATAGTATATAGCCCCCCTGTGCTCTCCATAATGTATAGCCCCCCTGTGCTCTCCCCCATAGTATATAGACCCCTGTGCTCCCCAATAGTATATAGACCTCTGTGCTCCCCAATAGTATATAGCTCTCTGTGCTCCCCAATAGTATATAGCTCCCCTGTGCTCCCCAATAGTATATAGCCCCCTGTGCTCCCCAATAGTATATAGCCCCCTGTGCTTCCCCATAGTATATAGCCCCCTGTGCTTCCCCATAGTATATAGCCCCCTGTGCTCCCCCATAGTATATAGCCCCCTGTGCTCCCCAGTAGTTTATAGCCCCCTGTGCTCCCCAGTAGTATATAGCTCCCCTGTGCTCCCCAGTAGTATATAGCTCCCCTGTGCTCCCCAGTAGTATATAGCCCCCTGTGCTCCCCCATAGTATATAGCTCCCCTGTGCTCCCCCATAGTATATAGCTCCCCTGTGCTCCCCAGTAGTATATAGCCCCCTGTGCTCCCCCATAGTATATAGCCCCCTGTGCTCCCCCATAGTATATAGCCCCCTGTGCTCCCCCATAGTATATAGCCCCCTGTGCTCCCCCATTGTATATAGCTCCCTGTGCTCCCCAGTAGTATATAGCCCCCTGTGCTCCCCAGTAGTATATAGCCCCCTGTGCTCCCCCGTAGTATATAGCCCCCTGTGCGCCCCCATAGTATATAGCCCCCTGTGCTCCCCCATAGTATATAGCTCCCCTGTGCTCCCCAGTAGTATATAGCCCCCTGTGCTCCCCCATAGTATATAGCTCCCCTGTGCTCCCCCGTAGTGTATAGCCCCCTGTGCTCCCCCATAGTATATAGCCCCCTGTGCTCCCCCATAGTATATAGCTCCCCTGTGCTCCCCAGTAGTATATAGCCCCCTGTGCTCCCCCATAGTATATAGCTCCCCTGTGCTCCCCCATAGTATATAGTTCCCCTGTGCTCCCCAGTAGTATATAGCCCCCTGTGCTCCCCCATAGTATATAGCCCCCTGTCCTCCCCCATAGTATATAGCCCCCTGTGCCCCCCATAGTATATAGCCCCCTGTGCTCCCCAATAGTATATAGCCCCCTGTGCTCCCCAATAGTATATAGCTCCCCCTCCCATATAACATTGAAAAAAACAAACACTTACTCACCTAGGTCCAAGCGTTCCTCTTCTCTTCCCTCTTGTAGCCGCACTTCCTGCGGTCACAAGAGGCTGCACTCCCCTTACCCTCGCGCCGACGCTCCAGTGACGTCGGGCGCTAGAGGGAGAGTGCGGCCTCTTGTGACCGCAGGAAGTGCGGGCCCGGAAGTGCTCCTCCAATCAGCGTAGACCGGGAGGGTGGTGCGCTACCGGTCTCCGCTGATTGGAGGAGCACGTCTGGGCCCTACGGGCGGCCAGTAGGTGAGGCGGACAGCAGCAGCGGGGCGATCTGCAGGGGCACCATAGTTTGGGGAACTTTCCTTGCGGCACACCCGACCATGTGTCGCGGCACACTAGTTGAAAATCACTGCTCTATACTACACCACACAAGACACATCTTCTATACTACACACAGGACATATCCTCTATACTACACCACACAGGACACATCTTCTATACTACACCACACAGGACACATCTTCTATACTACACCACACAGGACACATCCTCTATACTACACCACACAGGACACATCCTCTATACTACACCACACAGGACACATCCTCTATACTACACCACACAGGACACATCCTCTATACTACACCACACAGGACACATCCTCTATACTACACCACACAGGACACATCCTCTATACTACACCACACAGGAAACATCCTCTATACTACACCACACAGGACACATCCTCTATACTACACCACACAGGACACATCCTCTATACTACACCACACAGGACACATCCTCTATACTACACCACACAGGACACATCCTCTATACTACACCACACAGGACACATCC
Organism: Dendropsophus ebraccatus; assembly: GCF_027789765.1. Lineage (NCBI taxonomy): Eukaryota > Metazoa > Chordata > Amphibia > Anura > Hylidae > Dendropsophus > Dendropsophus ebraccatus. The sequence continues at coordinate 58,800,526 of NC_091464.1, read as the reverse complement.
TCTATACTACACCACACAGGACACATCCTCTATACTACACCACACCACACAGGACACATCCTCTATACTACTACACACAAGATAAGCGTTATCAAAAGAAAAGGCAAAACTCCCAGGTCAGAAGAAGTCTTGAGGATGGAAACGTCATCGACCACAGCCCGACCACATTCAAAGTGATGGTCACTATTTCACAAGAAGGAAAGTATATAAATATGTTTTTGTCCAGACCAGGATTTCATTTGTAATCTGGACTGGGGAAAAAACACCTTAGGGCCATGTTCACATTTTGTAAAACACCAGTCGTTCTGTGAACCGACTGGGTCACAGAACAGCCAGTGTTTGAGAAGATCATCATTTCTTAATTTCTTCTGAATTCGGATGCGGCCGCACAAGTGTACGCCCGCATCCGAATCACCCGCTGCACACAATGCAATGTGCGGCCAGAGCCACACGCTCCATTGTGTAAATGGACAGGTTCTCTGCGGTCGCTATTCAACGAATCCCTACTGATCCCGGCCGGAGCTTATACTATGTGTATAGACTCCGGTTGTAAAGTATTAAATCATGGCCGTGTTGCAAATCAGCAACAACAGCTGTGATTAATACTTATGTTGTGTGAACATGGACTAGAACTGTAGGCTTCTCCGTGTGTTATAAAACGTGATGACAATACCAGGCCTTCTCGCTTTTTGTTGTTTCATTTTCATTACAAATCAATTTTTATTCTCTTTATTCACTTCACTTTTTGAGTAAGGCATTTAAAGGGATTTTCAGGGATAAAACATACTGATGAACTATGTCATCAGTCACTGATCAGCAGGTTTCTGACACCCGTCCCCATTTGCTGGGTAGGACAGACATCAAACTGCTGATGGCTGGGGGCGCTCGATGTTGCCATCCCACCGATCAATGACTGATGATCTAGGGTTAAAAAACAATAAAATATGGTGCAAATCCAAAAAAGCTTATAATAGACTTGTCAATCTTGTCTTGCACCTGTACCTATTAGGTTACAAGGACAGGCGAAGGACCCTCTTTAAAGCTGATGATACACAATAGATTGTGGCTCCACAACTTTCCCCTAATGACAGATGAGAAGGGATTTATGGCCCTTGGCCGGCATGACTGACAGGCAGAGAGGCTTCTACATCAGACGCTGTTGGAACAATCACACCTAGCTATAGTTTGATCTCCACCCCTATGCATTCTTATAAAATAAATTGCACACTCCACATGTGGATTAAATGTCTGATTTGGGTGTTTACAGCTATCACGTACAGAGCACAGACAGAGTAGGATGCCTATTACATACAGGCTCCATTGTGCTTACAGGTTCCCTTTAAAGCGACTCTGTACCCACAATCTGACCCCCCCAAACCATTTGTTCCTTCTGATAGCTGCTTTTAATCAAAGATCTGTCATGGGGTCCGTTTGGCAGGTAATACAGTTATTGTCATAAAAAATTACTTTTAAAATTGCAGCCCAGTGCCCTATGGGCGTATCTGTGCCCTAACTTTGCACCACCCCTCCGTCCCTCCTCCCCACTCTCTTCATCATTAGGAATGCCACAGGAACATTTTATCCATACTGAACATTGCACAGGTCCTTAACGATCCAGCCCATGTGGCGGGCTAAACAGGTGGGGAATAGGAGGCAATCTGCCTGGAGCATTCCTAATGATGAGGAGGGTGGGGAGGAGGGACAGAGAGGGTGTGCCAGCCTAATGCATACACCATCCAGGCCACGCCCATAGGGCACGGGGCTGCCAGTTTAAAAGTAAATTTTTGTGCACAATGACTCAGGGCCGTTTTAATACATTGGTGGGCCCAGTGCACAGGCCTCAAGAGTGCCCCTCCCCCCCCCCCAACCCAGCATTATCAGAATCGGAGCTCCACACACAGTATAATCCCCTGAAAATGTCCCCACACTGTATTAAGAGCCCCAATACATATGGTAGTTACCTCATAACGATATCACCAATCAGGGGCGTAGCTAAAGGCTGATGGGCCCTGGTGCAAAATTTTAGCTTGGGCCCCCCCATACCCATCAGATGAGCGCAGTCAGAGAACAAAAAAAGGTCTATCAGATGACTCTAAGGTGACACCCTCTAATGTGCTACCGTGTCTTAATAATCTGTCACTGCCTCCCCCTCATGTACCGTACCACTGCCTCCCCCTCATGTACCGTACCACTGCCTCCCCCTCATGTACCGTACCACTGCCTCCCCCTCATGTACCGTACCACTGCCTCCCCCTCATGTACCGTACCACTGCCTCCCCCTCATGTACCGTACCACTGCCTCCCCCTCATGTACTGTACCACTGCCTCCCCCTCATGTACCGTACCACTGCCTCCCCCTCATGTACCGTACCACTGCCTCCCCCTCATGTACCGTACCACTGCCTCCCCCTCATGTACCGTACCACTGCCTCCCCCCCCTGTACCGTACCACTGCCTCCCCCTCATGTACCGTACCACTGCCTCCCCCTCATGTACCGTACCACTGCCTCCCCCTCATGTACCGTACCACTGCCTCCCCCTCATGTACCGTACCACTGCCTCCCCCTCATGTACCGTACCACTGCCTCCCCCTCATGTACCGTACCACTGCCTCCCCCTCATGTACTGTACCACTGCCTCCCCCTCATGTACCGTACCACTGCCTCCCCCTCATGTACCGTACCACTGCCTCCCCCTCATGTACCGTACCACTGCCTCCCCCTCATGTACCGTACCACTGCCTCCCCCTCATGTACCGTACCACTGCCTCCACCTCATGTACTGTACCACTGCCTCCCCCTCATGTACTGTACCACTGCCTCCCCCTCATGTACTGTACCACCGCCCCTCCACCTCATGTACTGTACCACTGCCTCCCCCTCATGTACTGTACCACTGCCTCCCCCTCATGTACTGTACCACTGCCTCCCCCTCATGTACTGTACCACTGCCTCCCCCTCATGTACTGTACCACCGCCCCTCCACCTCATGTACCGTACCACTGCCTCCCCCTCATGTACCGTACCACTGCCTCCCCCTCATGTACCGTACCACTGCCTCCCCCTCATGTACTGTACCACTGCCTCCCCCTCATGTACTGTACCACTGCCTCCCCCTCATGTACTGTACCACCGCCCCTCCACCTCATGTACTGTACCACTGCCTCCCCCTCATGTACTGTACCACTGCCTCCCCCTCATGTACTGTACCACTGCCTCCCCCTCATGTACTGTACCACTGCCTCCCCCTCATGTACTGTACCACTGCCTCCCCCTCATGTACTGTACCACTGCCCCTCCACCTCATGTACTGTACCACTGCCTCCCCCTCATGTACTGTACCACTGCCTCCCCCTCATGTACTGTACCACTGCCCCTCCACCTCATGTACTGTACCACTGCCTCCCCCTCATGTACTGTACCACTGCCTCCCCCTCATGTACTGTACCACTGCCCCTCCACCTCATGTACTGTACCACTGCCTCCCCCTCATGTACTGTACCACTGCCTCCCCCTCATGTACTGTACCACTGCCCCTCCACCTCATGTACTGTACCACTGCCTCCCCCTCATGTACTGTACCACTGCCTCCCCCTCATGTACTGTACCACTGTCCCCTATAGTTAATGGACTGTACTGTGACATTCTGTAATCATTGTGTACCAATCTTTGACTCTCTAGCTGAAAACTACAACTACACTACAGGTATACTGGACCCCCCTACATACATCATATACACACATACTGTACATGCACACACACACTGTACATGCATACACATACATCATATACACACATACTGTACATGCATACACATACATCATATACACACACTGTACATGCATACACATACATCATATACACACATACTGTACATGCATACACCTACATCATATACACACACTGTACATGCATACACATACATCATATACACACATACTGTACATGCATACACATACATCATATACACACACTGTACATGCATACACATACATCATATACACACATACTGTACATGTATACACACACATACGACGCAGCTTCAGAGAACATCTATTCCTCCAAGTTCAGTCTCTGACATCTCAGGCGTTATTCACAGAGGTGAGATGATCCATGATACATGTGCAATGTTTCAAGGGAAAACACTCTTTTTGTCAAGGCTTTAAACATTGCACATGTATCATGGATCATCTCACCTCTGTGATCAACGCCTGAGATGTCAGAGACTGAACTTGGAGGAATAGATGTTCTCTGAAGCCGCGGTGTATGGACTGGGTGATATACATGGATGTTATTACTAATGTACATCTGTATGTGCTGCTGGAATTTGCTAATAATGAAAATTTGCCCATTTGAAAAGAAGTATTGTATGTGTTTCTTTATGGACGAATACGTGATTGTGAAAACTGTGGAGCGGCTGTAGTGAAACACACCCAACGCCCAGGTACAACATAGGATCCTGTTCACACTGTTATATAGTCTACACATATACATACTGCACATGTATCACCTACACACATACTGTACATGCATATACATATACATGCATCATATACACACCCATACTGCACATGCATCATATACACACATACTGTAAATCCTTTACACATACAATACACATTACATACAGAAACACACTTTATACATATACACTTGCACACTGCACATTTACATCCACAGTTCTCATACACAGACATGCAGGTGTGCGCATGCATGCACGCACGCACGCACGCACGCACGCACACACACACACACACACACACACACTTATTATGAGGAAACACCACTTCTAGTGATTGGTTAGGGTCTGAACATTTTAACATTTTCAGATATGAATAGTGACTTTTGCACAGTATGTCCATAGTCAGAGACAGTATTGAAGTAATGGGTGTTGGACCCTACCATGGTGATACTGGATTTTTAGGTTCAGCAAAAATGCAATTTGCAACATGACTATAGCCAAGATAGGAGATTCATTAAGGAACTTAGAAAAAAGAAAAAGATTCCTGATTGGCCAAGTCAAAGTCCTGATAAAAATCCATGCATGTGAGAACCCTGCAGACAATCCACAACTCTCAACAGAGGCTCATAAAAAAACCCACCTTGCTGGAGGATGTTTTGCCAGGAAGTGCAATACTAAATACTGGAAGCACAGACAGGCAGCCATACACACAGCACAGAAACACTTACTTATTATAAGGAAAATCCACTTTTCAGCAGCTCCTGGCCTCCCTCCTCCTCCCTCCTCTTCCCCCTGGTGCCGGACCATGCTCTCCCGTCCCTCCCCCTCCTCCCTGCACGACTTCAGAGGAGAGCAGGAAGCAGGTGATTGGGAGGAATCAGGGACCCCACACTGCAGCGTTAGGCAGCAGTAAGCTTAGTGCAGTTCTGCACTGAGAGGCAGGAAGTGGCGAGGGAGCCCAGCGGGCCCCCTGTAGCTAGGGGCCCGGTCGCCATGGCGACCATGGCGACCCCTATAGCTACGCCACTGTCACCAATGATACCATTATATAATACCGCCACACCATGACCACTATCACTACAGCCCTATAACAGTTACATCCATTTACTCACAGGGGGCGTCTTCTCTGATCAGAGTCTTTCACCTTTTCTTTCACTCCATCCAGCATGAGCCACCTTGAAGTCTTCCCCCGGCTGTGAATCTTCTCTCCAGAATCTGCCAGAGAAACATTTTAGGTTCCAACACATACAATAGTAAGGTCCCCTGTACCCCTATACAGTAGTTACCCCCCTATGTACCCCTATATAGTAGTTACACCCCTCTGTGCTCCCCCACAGCTGTGTGCTGTCCCCAGTATTAAAGACAGCTGTGTGCTGCCCCCAGTACTATAGACCACTAGGTGCTGCTCCCAGTAGTATATAGACCCCTTGTGTGCTGCCCCCAGTACTATAGACCACTAGGTGCTGCCCCCAGTAGTATATAGCCCCCTCTGTGCTCCCCCAGTTATACCCCCCCGTGCATCCCCCAGTAGTATATATACCCCCCGTGCAGCCCCCAGTAGTATATATATCCCCTGTGCTCCCCCAGTAGTATATACTCCCCCTGTGCACCCACAGTAGTATGTATATCCCCTGTGCTCCCCCAGTAGTATATAGTCCCCCTGTGCATTCCCCAGTAGTATACATACCCCCCTGTTTACCCTCCAGTAGTATATATATCCCCTGTGCTCCCCCCAGTAGTATATATATCCCCTGTGCTCCCCCCAGTACGCTTTCCCAGTTATATATAACCCCTGTGCACCCCCAGTGCGCTCCCCCTGTTTATATATACCCCCTGTGTGCCCCCCCCAGTTATATATGCGCCCTATCCCCCCCCTGTGGCACCCCTAGTAGTATAGACCCCCGCTGTGTGCTGCCCCCCGTTATATAGCCCCCCTTTGTGCTTACCCCTCCCATATAGCAAATTAAAAAAAAACAAAAAAAAAACACTTTATACTCAACTGGGTCTGCGCGTTCCTCTTCTCATCACTTCACCCTTGTGGCTGCAGGCAGTGCTGCGGCCTCTTGTGACCACAGGCAAAGCACTGCCTGCGGCCACAAGGATGACCGACAGGGAGGGAGCCAATGGCTCCCGCCCTGTTAGTGCCGCTGCTGCTGCCTGTACCTAGCAGGCGGGGGGGCCCTGCAGGGGGCGCCATGGATAGGTAACTTACCCATCCCGATGGCGCCCCCCCGGCAGGCTGGTGACCGGAGCCCTGTGCAACCCCATTGGTCGAACAGAGCAAAAGTCGGCCCTGCGCAGGGTTGGCCCCTTTGACCAGTGGGCCCGCTGCACGTGCACCATGTGCCCTCTGGTTAAAGCGGCCCTGCAATAACTGCATCACCTGCCAAACGGATTAAAAGCAGCTATCCGAAGGTACAAGCGGCTTGGGGGGGTCAGATTGTGGGTATAGAGTCGCTTTAAGGCAGTCCTTGTCTCTACCCTCAAGAAGGCATCATGCTTCTATCTTCAGTATCTTCAGATACTTTCTAGATTGCAGTCCCCAGGATAATGCTCAGTCTATGAACAATAGCCAGTAGTCAAGGAAGTACCAGGAGGCAAAGCAGAGACAAGGGCATACACTGCTACACCTGAATGTACAATCACATCGAGAACAATGAAATAAGAATCCAGAAAAGAGTAAGGGGTCAAAGCCAAAACCTTCCAGAAATAAAGCAGGTAGTAGAGCCAGGTACTAAGACACTCGGGCAAAGACAACCAATACCATGGAAAGGCAACACAGCCAGCATATGGCAAGGTAACACCAATCGTCAGACTTTAAGCAAACAAGGTCAAACAACAGTTTGAATCCTATAGGGTGCTGTTGTTGTCGTCTTTATGCTACGTGCAGAATATGTGTCTCTTCCTGTAAAGCATACATGTATAGTACATGGGATGTTTTTCTGTAATACAATGTGTTTCATGTCCTAAAGATTGGGGATTTGTCTGCTCTTGGCAGATTTACAGGATTTATAGAAGAACTCTTATCTGGTCATGTGACCGTGACTCAGGCCATCCTGCAGTAAGACTTTATGGTATTTGTTTCACATGAGTCATTGATCTTCCTAGAAGACAAAGCTAGAAATTGCTCCTGGACTCACCCGACTTGTCAATAGGTGGCCTTTCCTAAATGAAGCAATATACCTGTTCAATAGGAAGAACGCTCTTCCTGGTTTGTCGGAATCTCTGTGATACTTTTGTTTACAAATGATCATTCTCCAAATATGTAACAGACTGATGAGGATAGACTTGTCACGAGATGGCGGAAATATTTTTTATTAAAAACATTACACAACGATGACCGAGTTTAAAGTTTCACCTTTTAGTGTGGTTATTGGATTTGCTTCGAGGGTGCCCAGGAGGCCAATCCATGCCTTTGTTGTTTTTATTAAGAGGAAATTGCTAGTAGCCCTGTATACCCAGCAGCTATAGGCTATATTCACACAATGTACGTTTTACAAAAATCACGGCCTTTGTAGCAATTTGCAACAATGGCCGTGATTTATGTAAAACATACGTTGCATTTGAATGAATGGAATTCCGTCCGGAGCATATACACATAGTATACGCTTTGGCTGGTATTCCATCCGACTTCATGTGTGCAGCGGTGAATTCACCAGAAATGAAGATCATCCGGCCGCTACTGGCCAATCTGTGACCTGGCCAGGTCACAGAACGGCCGGTGTCTTACGCCATGTGAACATGGCCATATTGTGTTAATTTCGTTTCGAGTCTCATAAATACCTAACAGCCAAACTCGTAGGAGATGGAGTCATAGTGCCGTGGCCTTGGGTGCTGGTTGCAGGTGTAGTGTGCAGCTGGTGGGCTCTCGTGTTTTGGGGCATATTTGGGGGCATCGGACCTTGATAGAACTGGTGTGAGGTGCAGGTGCGGCGCAAGTGATGAGAGTCCTGACCTAGAAAAAGAAAAAGAAGCTTAAAGTCCTCTAGTCAAGATAGAATAGATAATGTATATAGTATTAGTTGTTGTAAAAAGTCTTTGTAAAGAATAAGATATAGTTTATAAATATAGTATAAATATAAGATTAGATTTATTAATTAATCAAATTAAATATCAAATGAATAGCTAATAAATGAAAAAATTAAATATAAATAGTAGACGTTACATATGGGTACTGTAGGTAAAGCCGATGGATTGGGAAAGTTCATATTAGGCAGTTAATATTTTATCAGTATTATTCACATAGAGAAGATCGTATCAGTCTTAAAATCATGTGCAGGATCTATTGTTAGAGCGATCTATAGATATGCCGGTGGTGATGTTTGCAACCTAAGCACCAGTAACAGCACCAGTGGATACAAAGACACGTATTGTTACTTTGGTGTATATTACACCGCTCACCACTCCACGGACTTGATGGGTAGCACAGTCACATGTCCCAGGGTCCGGGATTCCTGGTGCAGATGTCTCTGATCTTTCCCTGCACATCAGGAGGAAGTTAAGTGTCATCACTCTGCGCATGTGCAAGAGGAGATGTTGCCCACGGGACCTCCTTGATCTGATGGCGCCAATTTAAAAATTCGTATGTCCGGAGGTGAGTTTTGGTTTGATGTTGAGAGTACCATATATTGGTGCTTGATGAGTAAATTTTAGGCACAGCTGGATGCGTTTCAATGCCCTCTTGGCATCTTTCTCAACAGCAAGAAAGATGACTTAAAGGGGTTGTCCGGCGATAAAAAATTATTCACAGAATAACACACATTACAAAGTTATACAACTTTGTAATGTATGTTATGTCTGTGAATGGCCCCCTTCCCCGTGTTTCCCCCCACCCACGCTAGACCCGGAAGTGTGGTGCATTATACTCACCGCATCTCGTGTCGTCCACGGTCTCCGATCGTCAGCAGTGACGTCTTCTTCGGGAGCTTGGCGGATCTTCCCGAGTGCCGGACACCCTCTGCAGCGTCATCCGAAGCTCAGCCGCGATTGGCTGAGCATAACTGTGCTCAGCCAATCGCGGCTGATGACGCGGCCACGTCATCAGCTGCTCAGCCGCGATTGGCTGAGCACAGTTATGCTCAGCCAATCGCGGCTGAGCTTCGGATGACGCTGCAGAGGGCGGCCGGCACTCGGGAAGATCCGCCGGCCTCCCGAAGAAGACGTCACTGCTGACGATCGGAGACCGTGGTCAGCACGTGACAGGTAATGTATAGCGCACCACACTTCCGGGTACACGGGTGGGGGTGGTGGGACACGGGGAAGGGGGCCATTCACAGACATAACATACATTACAAAGTTGTATAACTTTGTAATGTGTGTTATTCTGTGAATAATTTTTTATCGCCGGACAACCCCTTTAAACTGTGCTTTAACTTGACTTGGAAAATAAGTTCAGTGCCATACAAAATATAAGGTAAAAAAATAATGGTTACAGGTGCTAGTGCAAAAATACTTGACAATACTCTGATAAGAACTTTGAGGTAGACTTTAGCAGAAGACGATGGTGAAGATTTGTGTGTGAGGGTCGTATAGGGACCAGGTAAGAGCTAATTAGAGTCTAATTAGTAACAGTACTCTGCCGGGATGTGTAAAGAGCTATAATATCTTGAAGAACTCGTCATACTCCCGTTTAGATATAACTCTGATATCTGACCGCCTTCTGCCTACACAATATTGGAGACCTCCTTGTGAGGTAGTACAAGTCCTAGGCCTTTGCCACTAGGTTGAGCTTCCACTAAAGCATGGGTCTGAAACTCGCGGCCCTCCAGCTGTTGCAAAACTACCATTCCCATCATGCCTGGGACAGCCAAAGCCAAAGCAGCTGGAGGGCCGCGAGTTTGAGACCCCTGCACTAAAGACTATCCCCGAGTGGACGAGCTTATGTCGGTAAAGAACGTTGACGCATTGCATCTTTGCTTTACTGGGGATCAGTCCCACTTCCTTTCCTTTTGAGGGTGACTGTCCTGACTAAAGAATCCTTTAGCATAGACAAGGGTTTTCCTAGTGTCCGGTTATGCCTCTGGGGTTCAGCACTGCATACTGGCTGGCTGTCTCAGCATACAGAAAGAAGTATAGTCTCTGTTAAGGGCTTTGGCCTAAGCCAGACCTGCTTAGTTACTGCAGCAGAAACTCTGGTCTGTGTTCTGTCTCACATGCACACTAACTAAAAAAGAACTCCCTCCTGACAGGAAACCCTTACCTTATATAGGGCCATGTGACAGGAAGTGAGAGTGAGAGAGAAGTGTATTGAGTGTCTGAACATAGCTAACCCTTTATACATACACTGCAGCTGTGTACAGGGGGAGTGAGACACCTAGTGGTAATCACAGCTTACACCACAAGGTATGACACCTAAGAGAGGTACTTTACCTGGGCGGTCTAAGGACTGTGGTGGTACTCTACAAAAGGACTGGTAAGAGATGAAGCATGATAAAGAGAGATTCCTCTTGAAACGTCGCACGGCATGTGAACGCGGACGTTCCATCAAGAACTTGATCCGAATGGACAGATAGAGCTCGATTTGAGCCTTGGACTTTATTTCTTCCTCGTTTACTGCGACATTTTGCACAAAGTGGTGATATGTTTACAAAATGTAAGAATTTGAACTTTGTTTTTGTGTGTGTTTACATTGGACTGATACGTTGGGGTGGCAGGCTCCTTAATTACACACACAGAAAAATCTGAGGAAGAGGCAGTGGTATACTTTTTATTGTTTCAATGTAGCACTCTACTCTGCCAGAATAGCGAAGCTAAGAGTAGTAGAGGAGAAGAGAACATACTGACTGCCTAACAGTGTTGGGGTACCCATCCTGGCAGGGTAGTACGAGGTCCCAGGTCTTGCACTGGGTGAAGCAGACTTCCCAAACCTTTCCAGGATAACAGTGCATTACGCAGTTCAAAACATAGGCTCCAAACTGCACCCCTCCAGCTGTTGCAAAACCACAATTCCCCTATGCTGAGACCCTACACATGTGCAGACCGGGAAGATGGCACATGCGTGCAGGAGACTGACAGAACAGAATATTCCTAGAGATGAGGGAAGAGAAAGCAGTGGTAAGGCGCTCCAGAGCGTTACACCACAACTCCTCTTTGACTCTTCATTACAGTAGAAGAAAATTATATTGTGCAGCATTGTCTTCACTGACACAATAGGCAAAGGTAACCTGCTAACTAGTGAACTGCCACTCAATGCTCACTGTCAGCACCTTGGGTCAGGTCTGAGTGCTGACAGGATTCCTTTGAGGGTTGAACATTAATTTAAAGGGAAGCTACCCCCAGTCAGTAACAGTGGAGATCAAGCTCTTCTCCTTCTATGTTTTACAGAATGGTGATACAGCACCATCTGCTGGGCTCAAAGAGAAATGCATTGGTGGTCGGGTTATGTGAATTCTGCAGTTGCAGATGAAAGCTTTAAGTGACATCCATTGAGACTGTCATCCAATACCATAACTGTATGCTTATTTGCAGGAATGGACCTAAAAAAAATAGATGTATAGTTATGTATAGTTGGTGTCAGAAAGTTATACAGATTTGTAAATTGCTTCTATTTAAAAAAAAATCTCCAGTCTTTCAGTACTTATCAGCTGCTGTATGTCCTACAGAAAGCAATGAATTCTTTCCAGTGCTCCCTGCTGCCACCTCTGTCCATGTCAGGAGCTGTCTAAAGCAGGAGAGGTTTTCTATGGGGATTTGCTGCTTTACTGGACAGACTGCTGTGCAGTTTTAGAATTTTTCTATATTAGACTTTGGCTGTTTTTTGTTGGTTTTTGTATTCTTTATTTAACACATTTTTTTATATAACAGTGTACTTAAAGAAACAAAGGCTACATCCATAGACATAAAAGCATCAAATGTATGACGTTATCTGTGCAGTAGCCCACGTTAAAGGGGAACTCCAGGTAGAGGTTAAAAAACTGAAACTTCTGCAGAAGCATAAAGCATTACTTACCTATCTATCCCAGTTTTGTTTGGAGGGTTTTGTTCTGTATTGTGTTTCTGTACTTTCTGGTTCCCAGAATGCAGTACTTGTTCCAGAATGCATCGCTTTCCCTCAGCTGTTCATCACAGTCCTCCACCCTGCCCATTCCCTGCCCAAATCTGTTGCAGAACATCTAGGCTGTGTTCACACATTGCAGTTTCATTGTGTTACTGAATTATTTGCAGTCAGTACTTTATCATTTCATTGTGGTCCCACCCACCCAGCATGCTGTATTCTCTACCTGTAACACCACACAGCACGCAGTATTCTCTACCTGTAACACCACACAGCACTGTATTCTCTACCTGTAACACCACACAGCACGCAGTATTCTCTACCTGTAACACCACACAGCACGCTGAATTCTCTACCTGTAACACCACACAGCACACTGTATTCTCTACATGTAACACCACACAGCACACTGTATTCTCTACATGTAACACCACACAGCACGCTGTATTCTCTACCTGTAACACCACACAGCACACTGTATTCTCTACCTGTAACACGACACAGCATGCTGTATTCTCTACCTGTAACACCACACAGCATAATGTATTCTCTACCTGTAACACCACACAGCACGCTGTATTCTCTACCTGTAACACCACACAGCATACTGTATTCTCTACCTGTAACACCACACAGCACTGTATTCTCTACCTGTAACACCACACAGCACTGTATTCTCTACCTGTAACACCACACAGCATAATGTATTCTCTACCTGTAACACCACACAGCACGCTGTATTCTCTACCTGTAACACCACACAGCACGCTGTATTCTCTACCTGTAACACCACACAGCACTGTATTCTCTACCTGTAACACCACACAGCACGCAGTATTCTCTACCTGTAACACCACACAGCGCTGTATTCTCTACCTGTAACACCACACAGCACGCTGTATTCTCTACCTGTAACACCACACTGTATTCTCTACCTGTAACACCACACAGCACGCAGTATTCTCTACCTGTAACACCACACAGCGCTGTATTCTCTACCTGTAACACCACACAGCACGCTGTATTCTCTACCTGTAACACCACACTGTATTCTCTACCTGTAACACCACACAGCACACTGTATTCTCTACCTGTAACACCACACAGCACGCTGTATTCTCTACCTGTAACACTACACAGCACTGTATTCTCTACCTGTAACACCACACAGCACACTGTATTCTCTACCTGTAACACCACACAGCACGCTGTATTCTCTACCTGTAACACTACACAGCACTGTATTCTCTACCTGTAACACCACACAGCACACTGTATTCTCTACCTGTAACACCACACAGCACTGTATTCTCTACCTGTAACACAACACTGCACACTTCTTTCTCTACCTGTATTGCTGATATTGGAATAAAGTTAAAAAAAAAAAAAATTTTTCATTTTTTTTCTTTTCATTTTCACACACATAATATTATCATAATATGATGATGTGATGATGTCATTGATTAGGGGGAGGCACAAGAGGTGAGTCTTTGATGTTAAATACCTGCCATTGTCTCAATATTGATTGTTGCTTGAAAAAGATCTCAATGGGAGTTCAAAACGTCGCACATTGATGGGTGATTAAATCATCTCTTTCTTTGCTGAATATTGGAGTGCTGGCTCTTCTGGGATCTGTTGTACTACTTTGGTGGTCAGGAGTCCAACTACCTGGGGTTAAAGCACCCATCTGAGCCACAGTGCCGCACGGTGCTGTCCAGCCTACTTTAATTCTGCTTTCTATACTGACATATATCCGCTGTGGGGGAACCATCGTTTTTCATAAATCATAATAAAACAGGAGGGGGTGGTGCTGATCTATACACTTGTCTGTTAGCTCACAGTCAGGCATTCCACATGCGGAGATACCAAATATGCTTATAATGTTTAGATATATTTATATATTTAAAAACTTTTAAAAACATTTTTATAGTCCCTTTAGGGGACTTCTATGATCAATATATTAATTGCTTATAGGAATCACAACAGTACATATGTACTGTATTGATTCATTTTCTCTGGACTCACTTGCTACATTTGCTATTGTCGCAATAACCAAATACAGTTAGCCTTGGAGGCCTAGCAGGGGCTCTGAGCTGCCTGTGGAATGGATGAGATCCCTGCAATCTGTTCTGCTGCACTATTACTCATACGCAGCTGTGGAAATAAATACTGCCGCGTTTTGACCTACTGCCGGAGGTCTCTTACCTTCCTCTGTGCGGTGTGATTGGCGCTCTGTTGCTTGAGTCTGCCACAGGCAGGCTCAATCAGCAGAGCACCTATAACACTGATCAATGCTATGCCTATGGCATAGCATTGTACAGTGTATGTAATCTATTGATTGCAGGTAAAAGTCCCCCAGGGGGACTTAAAATGTGTAAAAAAAAAATCACCCCCTTTCCCATTATATAAATAAAACATATAAAAATAAATAAACATATTATATACCGTATCATGTGTAATTGTCCGATCTATTAAAATATAACAATCGTCAAGGAGAACGGCGTACACGAAAAGAGGGGAAAAAGCGCCAGGATTACTGATTTTTTTTTTTGTTACATTATATATAAAAAAATTGGAATAAAAAGGGATCTATACAAATATGGTATTAATAAAAACTATAGATCATGGCGCAAAAAATGACACCCCATACAGCCATGTAGGTGAAAAACTAAAACCATTGTAAGCGTCACAATAGGACCAGTTTATTAATTAATTACAGAAAAAAGGATTTCATTAAAAAAAATATAACATTAGTAGAGATGAGCGAACCTGGAGCATGCTCGAGTCCATCCGAACCCGAACTTTCAGGATTTGATTAGCAGTGGCTGCTGAAGTAGGATAAAGCCCTAAGGCTATGTGGAAAACATGGATATAGTCATTGGCTGTATCAATGTTTTCAAGACAACCTTAGAGCTTTATCAAAGTTCAGCAGCTCCGGCTAATCAAATACCGATCGTTCGGGTTCGGATGGACTCAAACCCGAACCCGGTTCGCTCATCTCTAAACATTAGAGAATCTGTGTTAACCTGCATATGGTTGTGTTAAGACTGACCTATAAAATAATGGTATCATGTCGCTTTTACGTAGACAGTGCATTACGTAGACAGAGGAACCTCCCGAAAGTTACCATATTGCATTTTTTTTTTTTTTAAGATTACACCAATTTATATCTTCATGGGCATCCTGAACCATAGCAAGAGTGCATTTACAGTGCTGTAAAGCCAGCACAAACCTTACGGAGACAACAGGACTCGAACACGAGACTCCTGCATCTCAAGCAGCAGCATTACCACTCAGCCGACTTACTGCTGGTGACGTCAGTAACTCAGCTTTTAACATCAGTGTGGAAGAACCTGTTCTGTTGTCGCCTAGCATACAAGTTATCTCCATTAAAGCTATAGTCTGCAAAACTTGTCTTGTCGGGTCATTTAGCTTATAAAATGAACATTGAAATACATGTGCCGTTGCCTCCAAACCTTCAGCTTTCTTAATTCTGCACATTAAAACATATTGGATAAACGTTACCTATGCTCCCCACACGCCATGGCACGTATGGTAAGATTATTTTCACAATTAAGGAGAATGCTCAGAAGGCACAAAAGACTACTAGTCAATAACTACAACTTGCTTTTAAAATGAATTCTGCCCTTCAAAAAAATCTTACAAACTAGAGACTGGATCTGAGCTGAGACTGAAGATAGAATAAAGTCAAAGTAAATGCTTTCTGCACAATATCCAGGTATATCCCAGCACTATATGTCTTGGTGAAATCCTAAAAAACAAAAAAATGTATTTCAATCTCAACACATCGAGGGTTAAAACTACTAAAAACTATGAAATGACAAGAGCAGAATTTATTCTTTTTTTACATGTTTATTTGTATTATGTGTCAGAGAAGAACCTTACAGAAAGAAAAGTGCAGTTCATTTGCAATTATTTTCACATTCTTCAATCTCCAGATCAAGAGTACACATGAGCAGAGATTTAGAAAATCCGCTAGAGGGAAGCGGAGAAATTAATCCTTTGTGAGAATCTCAAGGTTGGATTTTTCACATTAGATCACTGACGATCTATCTAGACCTCGGTAGAGGTCCCACAATGCTACTCGACCGGCAAGGACCGGGACATCAGTTGTAGATTTGTCTTCATCTCAAAGTGAATCTTTATTACGATGCATGGGTCATCATTCTGAAAAGAGGAGAAAATGAGTTAATGCCCAGTAGAGGCAAAAAAGCTATGTGTTTCTTCACCATCTACAGATATTTTACCCAATTTTTCAGCAGGGTCTGCCTTTGGTCAAAGTAAGAGACTATTTTCTGCCGGATCACCATGTCCACTGGAGTTTTCCTCTTGCTTTGGACCTAAAAAAACAAAGAAAAGAGGAGTGACATAAGAACAGATGAATCGTCAAGTGAAGAAGGCCGACATATATCATGTAAACTTTTTATGTAGATTAAATCTATATGTAACCTGTAACATGGTCAACTGACTACAATGCCACAAAAAAGGAGACATACACAAGGAGCGAAGGTCTCAATCAGGCCTTGTAAAAGTTCTTTCATCTTGCCCCATTCTTCCTCAGTATACTGGAGTTGATGATGTTGTTCATTTAGAAGGTAAAGAGTTTGGATGAGAATTTCTTGTTTGACAAGAGTGGCCTGTGTCACCTGAAAGAGAAGAGAAACATTTCCACCTGTCAATATGTAAAAGGCTACCCCGATCTTTAGATGTACTAGGAAGGAAAGTGACAAACCTTGGAGATGTTAAGCAACGTCTTAATGGTCCCATGACTAGAAATGGCGCTGCTACTGTTTCCCCTGCATCGAATTCTCCATGGCCTCGGATACTTCTTAGCAGGGCTCTGAAATCACATAATACAAAATAATTTATTGACTGGTAGTAATGAAACACTAAAAAGTGGTGAGGAAGAATAGTGGACTGAGAGGGGTTTTCTTTCGTCTCCATCATTGTCATGTACCCTCCTCGGCACAGCCTCTCCCTGCCAACTGCCGCTATAGAGAGCATGACCGTTTGGCCCATTGGGAGAGGAAGGAGCCATGTTTTAACCGGCAACACACCGGCCCATTGTACCAGTTCTTGCGCTGAATTCCTAAACTAGGTCTTTGTCCTAGTCATTAACTATATTGTATTCCACTCCCGATTCCTCCAGGTTGTTTGACTCCTCTTTTGCTTTGCCCAATTGTTCTA
Source organism: Dendropsophus ebraccatus (assembly GCF_027789765.1). Lineage (NCBI taxonomy): Eukaryota > Metazoa > Chordata > Amphibia > Anura > Hylidae > Dendropsophus > Dendropsophus ebraccatus. The sequence continues at coordinate 58,782,864 of NC_091464.1, read as the reverse complement.
AATTCTTGGCTCTGCTATAAGACTGTTACTGAACTCTGGCTGGTCTTACTAGCGCTGCCATACCGCATACCTTCCATAAATTACTGACCAGTGCCTCTTCTGAGCATGTTACAGTATCTAAGCTCTGCCCAGCGCCAATTTCTAACTTCTGGACTGCCCAACCTTGCTTCATCCTTCATGTTAATATCCCCTTCCACAGACTTTTGTGTAGAATTCTGTTTACTGTTGTGCATAGCCACTATACTTAAGTGGATGGCAACATTGAAGAGGTTAGAGCTCTTGCAATATTTGTAATCAAATTCTATAGACTTAGAACTAACCATGTCCTCATAGGCCTTATAAACTTTCTTAAAGTCCTCCTGTGTTGGTAACACACACTTAGTGGCCTGAGTCAGGGGGATGACTAACATAAGGTATAGCACAATGTTAAGGTACATTGTCATGATGGGTATTTCTAAGTTTCAGCCAAGTAGATAGGCCTTCTTCCACTTGCTCATATTCATTCTTCATAGCTGTATGTTAGTAGTGGATTTTTTTTGCCCTGCTATTCATAACTTAAATAGATACACAGTAACTGTGTATCCTGAACTGTAGCAAGGGAGCATTTGCAGCGCTGTAAAGGCAGCACAAACCTTACGGAGACAACAGGACTTGAACATCAGACTCCTGTATCTCAGGCAGCAGCATTACCTCTCAGCCGTCTTACTGCTGGTGACGTCAGTCACTCAGTTTTCAACATTAGTTTGGAGGAACCCGTTCTGTTGTCACCTAGCATACAAGTTATCTCCATTAAAGCTATAGTTTGCAAAATTTCTCTTGTCGGGTCATTTAGCTTATAAAATGAACATTGAAATACATGTGCCGTTGCCTCCAAACCTTCAGCTTTCTTAATTCTTCACGTTAAAACATACTGGATAAACGTTACCTATGCTCCCCATACGCCATGGCACGTATGGTAAGATTATTTTCACAAGTAAAGAGAATGCTCGGAAGGCACACAATTATTATGAGAACTTTTTGGTGAATACTCAAAAGATAGATTTAAAAAATTGTGTCCTAGCTAGAGGGAGGCAGAGAAGCTCAGTTGTTGTAAGAATCTTGAAGTTCGTTTTCTTGCATACTGTATGACTATTACTTAGTTGTATACAGTATTATCATGCATAGAATATTGCCTTATAACTGTGTTGTCTTGTCCGATAAAGAATTTTTTAGCCCTACAACTCCCAGCTGCTCAAGACTCCATCGTTCTGCTCTGTGCTTCAGCTCCTACAGACGTACTGCTGTCTTCATCTCATTCTCCAGTTCCCCATCTGCTGTTATAGAGCTATTGCTTTACCCAGTGGCCATGTCTTGCATTGACACTCCTTGTCTTCCCCTATTGGATTTAGTGAGGGAATTTACATTAAAGTACAGTATTTTATTCAGCCAGGGCTCCAGATAAGTGTTGATACTGATTCCCCTCTCTTTTTCTTCATTGGCCAAAAAGTCTATTGCTTCAACTCCCCACATGCCCCACAAGATGGCCAGTGGTTGGTATGGAGATGGCGGCATAAACTATGGAAACCAATACCACTGTTTTCTGCTAAGCCTCGTGTACTTTGTGGAAAAGGCCAGAGGTTGGTTGTAACCTGATCATTTATCAATACACAATATATTCATCTTATAAATTACACATGGCTCCTGATTATTAATTATTATTATTATTATTATTATTATTATTATTATTATTATTTTATCTATTTCCTGATTCCAGAGCGCCATACAAGCGACAGGGGGTGACAGAACATTACAAAATCTAAAAGACTAAAGACTGCTATATAGGGAAAGTGAGAGTTTACAATCTATAAAAGGTAAAGAAAAGAGACAGTAGGTAAGGCTGCAGCTAGTCAAAGGGTGGTACAGAGTTATTGTAGGCTGCAGCCTAGTTTAAAGAGATAAAGAGATGGGTTTTCACATTGCTTTAGAAGGTGTTGATAGTGGATTAGAGACAGATGTGTCTGGGTTGTAAGTTCCAGAGTATGGGGGAGGCTCAGGCAAAATCTTGGAGGCTGTTGTGTGAGGTACAAACAAGGGAGAGCACAAAAGGAGGTCATTGGAAGATCGGAGGTTGTGTGAGGGACGTTAGCGGGATATCAGGTCATATACAGAGGGGACAGGTTATGGATGGCCTTGTATGTCATGGTCAACAAGGGAGGAGCAAGGGTGTTAGATAGAAGGCCAGAGAGGAGGATGTTGCAGTAGTCCAAGCGGGAGATAATGGGAGCATGTACCAGCAGTTTTGTTGAATCAGGGTTGAGAAAAGAGCGGATTCAGGAAATGTTTTTGAGGTGAAGGTGGCAGGAGGTGGTCAGGCTCTGAATATGTGGTTTAAAAGACAGGGGAGAGTCAAAGGTGACCCCAAGATACTGGACATGGGGGACAGGGTGCAGCTATTGATTGTGATTGACAGATTAGATTGAAGGGAGAGCGAGATGGGAGAAAGATGATTAGTTTTGTTTTGTCCATGTTGACTTTTAAAAAATGGGAAGAGAAGAAGGAAGATATAACCAATGGGATCCTTAATAGCAGAGAGTTGACATCTGGACTAGAGAGGTAGATTTGAGTGTCATCAGCATAGAGGTGGTACTTGAAGCCATGGGATTATCTTATGTGTCCCAGGCCAAAAGTATAGATGGAGGAGAGGCCCTAGGACAGAGCCTTGGGGGACACCAACAGTGAGGGGCAAGGAGAGAAGGTAGTGTGGGAGACACTAAAAGTTCAGTTATAGAGGTAAGAGGAGATCCAGGAGAGGGCCACGCTGGTGACAACAAAGGATAAATGTTTGCAGGAGGTGGAAATGGTCAATTGTGTCAAATGCAGAAGATAAAGGTAAAGGCGAAGGAACACAACATTTTGGCATGAGGCTATGGCAGTTGGTAGGTCATTGGCCACTTTGGTGAGGACAGTCTATGTTAAGTGGTGGGGGAAGAAGCCAGATTGCAGGGAGACAAAGAGTGAGTTGGATGATAAGTGGGAGGACAGTTCAAGGTGGACATGTTGTGCAAGGAATTTTGAAGCAAAGGAGAGAAGTAGGATGGGCCAGATTCTGGAAATACCAGACGACTAACAACTATTGTTCTTAGTGGTATGGTGAACAATTTCAAGTTGTTCCCAAAAGTGCTGGTTTGCAATCATTTATTGGTAATCCTCAAAAACAAAAGGACACTTTGTCCTAATAGGACCTTAACCCTTACCAATGGCAAATACAACAAACAACCTACAATTAGACCTTGATTAATAAAATGACACCTGTGTTTCAATCTGAAAAATACTTTATTAATGCCAATATTTTCCAAGTAATCTCAGAACCTATACACAAATGGACATGGACATTTAAAAACAAGGTATAGGGGCATAACAAAATGTATATGTAATAAACAATAAATGCAGAGGGTTCGAAAAATACACACAATTATTAATAATAATAATTAACAGGCCTTAAACGATTTCAGCAATCAGGATCAACACCTCAGGATCATGTAAGGATAGCTAGATTGCCCTACAAACCTGAACAGCAAGTGTTCAGAAAAAAATTCAAAACAGACCTAAGCATACTGTCTGTGACCTTACCCTGGTGTACCAGCCCTGGCCTGAGGGAAAAATCTTCTGCAACCTTTGAGAAGAAGTCCAGTATCATATATGCCACTAGTCTTAGGTAAAATTTAGTCTAGAACTTCTTAGTATTCAAAACCTCGGTGGAATTCTACTCTTGGTGGTGCAACTACTCTTGCACTATTGGGAGACAACAGGTGTGAATCTTGTCCCTTCAGGTACCCTTACCACATCAGGGATTAAAGGAGTGTATACACTTTCAGTAAGGGCCCTACTACACGGAGCGATAATTGTCCCAATTCGGCTGATTTTTCGCTCCGTGTAATAGAGACAACAATCAGATGATAAAACAATCATTGGCTGATGCTTTCTTTAGGCCCTGACCTAAAATCATCAGACGCTGACTGAGCATCGTTATGTGTAATAGCAATGCACGGACAGCGCCTGACAATTCAATGAAGAGTTTTTAGATTACCTATCCACACCGTCTCTTCCTGGTCCCTGCATGCCTCCTCCCTGGGGAGGGAAGAAAGTTCTGTGCAGGAGGAGACCGGTAGGTAATGGATAGGTAATGTAAAAACTTTTTAGGGAAAGGCTGCACGGACATCACTAAATATTTATCAGGCCTTGTAATGCTGCATTTACACGGAACGATTATCGTTCGAATTTTTGCAATAACGATCGCATTTGAGCGATAATCGTTCAGTGTAAACACAGCAAACAATCAAGCGACGGGCGAAAAATCGTTCATTTTGATCTTTTAACATTTTCTCAAATCGTCGTTTGTCGTTTGCTAAAGTTTCGCAGATCGCTTTGTGTAAACAGTCTTTCAAAGATTCACCGTATGTAAAAAATGGGCTTAAGTGATCTTAAAAATTATCGCAATAACGATTTTTCTTTCGAATTTTCTAACGATTTATTTGTCTAAATGCTGATCGATATAAAACCAAATTGATGCTTCAAAATCGTTAAACGATCGATTGGGCGAATTATTGCTCCATGTAAACGCAGCATTATAGGCCCAGTAAACGAGCACCCATCTAGCAGATTGGCGCTTGTTTACAGTATTACATTAAGACCCTAACTATTGGCCTACCAAGTGTTTAGCTTAGCTTATAGTTGTCTCTAACATTCCTCCTCATATGTTTGACAAGGCTGTATGCTGATGTGTTTTCTATAGGGAGGAGTAGGCTGCAGCTAGACAACTGCAGCCAACTGCAACTCAGCCAACTGCTAGACAACTGCAACTCTACTAGTGGGCAAATTCCATTATTTCTTAACCCTCTCTTTACTGATAGCATCTGCTTATGTTATACTAATGGCCAAAATTGGCTAAAATCAGTATAAAGTTTATTGGGACCTTAATTCAAACTGTCTACAGACTGTCATGGGTTAACTCTGCAACATACACATCATGTTTGCTGTTCCACTCTTGTTGCAACTGGAAACTTTTTAAAGGGAACCAATCAATGAAAAAAAACGCCTTTAACGCCAGGGAAATGTGCTGATGCATCACCCAGCAAACTATCCAGACATGTTCCTGTACCCTGCCCGGTATAATGTTTAAAATCACTTTTGTAAACTTGCACGTTCTATGTAAATCCGCCCCAACTAGTCATCTGAGCAATATCGTGTTTTTGAGTAGTCACTGTCCCCTCTCTGGACATGATTCAAAGCACTGCATTGCTGTGACATCATCCTGAGGTGGGTTTTCCCTCACATTTTTATTGCAGTGCACATGTGCAATACAGCGGGTCCTATCTGTGCTGTTCTGTGCATATGTACATTCTGAAACACCCCAGCACGCCGATGTGAGGGAAGGCCCAAGGACGGGGCCAAAAGGGTGTGATTGCCCAGGGGACAGTGACTTCTTGAGAACGGGACACCGCTCAGATGACTGGGACTAATTTACATAAAACTTGTGAGATTACAAAAGCAAAATTATGCATTATATCGGGCAGGGACGCAGGGTATACGTACATGTTTGGGAAGAGTGTCGGGTGATGCGTTAGAGGCATTTTTTTCTTTATTTACTGTTTCTGTGGGAGCTGTGTGGTAGTATTACTGCAGTAGTCAGCCAGTGATAGTAGTGTCGTAATGCCAGTACTAGTCTAGCAAACAAGTGTGATGTTTGTACCTGCATTAGTGTGGCCGGTCTGAAGTGTTCCCAAAATGGTCGGTGAGCTGCGGGGTTGTGACAGACCAGTACAGACCAGTGCTTAAACTCGTCTGTGCTGCGGAGATGCTTGAAGAAGTAGAATATAGTAGAGGTAGTTGTAGCGGTGCTTGAAGAGCTTAGAGTAGAGAAGAGCAGCGTAGAGGAGAGTCCCAACCTAATGCAGTACTGTGCTCTGCCAGAACTTGAGAGAATACTTGAGAGTGAGAGATACTTGTACCTGCGTATAGACTATAGTCTGACCACCTTCTGCCCTACAGTGTCGAGTTTCCCATCTTAATAGGGTGATACAAGCCCCAGCTGTGGTTACCTGGGTGAAGCTAAGCTTCCAACGATTCCCGGTTACCTGCACTGCGAGATAGGATACGTAGACCCTCTGGTAGCTTTGTCCTATCCAGGCTAGTTCCTCTTGTATATCAGGATACTGACCTGCACCTTTTAGACTGGTTCACGGCATGGGCCAGGATGATCCCCGACCCTTCTCCCTCTGTAGTGTCTAGCACTGCATAGTAGATCTAGTAGAAATACTGAAAGAAATTAGAGTCTCTGGTTGCTTCTGCATACACGTCTTTAAAAACTCACTCAAAACACTGTCTGGACTGAACTGTAGTGACTGCCCCCACACAGGGCTAACTAGCTACTTCCTCAGGGGCTGTATGTGTGTGTGTGTGTGTGTGTCGAGAGCAGGGATAGGTAGAAGAAGAAAGAGCATCTCCTATAGGTCAGCACTGAACACATGGTACAACAATAACAGTAACCATTTGTTAACTTCAGCTGTGCAATGAAATAACAAGGTTTAGAAATAAAACTGACACTTAGTGGTGAAAATACTACCTTTATCACCACTGAACCTGAAAAGAGAACTTTACGACAGGTGCCTAGGGAACTTAACAGAGGAACACCACAAATGGTTCCCTTTAATCCCTTCCCACATCAGTCAGTACATGTACATCCTGATGCGGGAGGGGGGGTTCAGAGAGGGGTCACACGGCGATCCCACTGTGAACCGCCTCGATCCCGGGCGCATCTCTATGCAGTAAAAATAAAAGTCCCCCAGGGGGACTAAAAGTTAAAGTATACAGTGAAAAAAAAAGTGTTTTTATTATAAAAAAAAATCCCCTCCCCTAATAAAAGTTTAAATCACCCCCCTTTTCCCACTTTATAAATAAAATAAGATAAATAAAATAAAAATTAACTAAATAAACAAAAAAAAAAATTTAATAAATAAACAAACAAACCTATTTGGTATTGCCACATGCGTAATCGCCCAAACTATTAAATTATCACATTCTTGATCTTGCAAGGTAAACAGTGTAAGCGCAAACACCCGCCAAAGTGCAAAATTGCTCATTTTTTTGTCACATCAAATTCAGAAAAATTTTAATAAAAAGTGATCAAAAAGTCGCATATATGCAAGCAAGAAACCAAGAGAAAGAACAAATCATGGCGCAAAAAATCATTCCTCACAAAGGATAAAAGCATTATAAAGCTTGGAATAGAGCAATTTTAAACACATTTAGTTTTTTTAAAAAAGGTTTTAATTTTTTAAAAGCAGTCAGATAAAATAAGTTACATATTGTTGTAATCGTACTGACTTGAGGAACATATATAGCATGTAGTTTTTACTATAGAATAAATGGCGTAAACCTAACCCCCCTCCCCCCCCCCCCCCCCCCCCCCCAAAATGAAAACAAATTACCTTTTTTTTTTTATTTTCAATTTCACTGGACAAATAATTTTTTGCTGGTTTCACAGCATACTTTATGGAAAAAGTCTGTCATTGCAAAGTACAAATTGTGGCGCAAAAATAAGGGCTCATGTGGTTCTGTAGGTGAAAAAATGCGCCATGGTCTTTTAAACACGATGAAGAAAAAAACGAAAATTAGCCCAGTGCTAAAGGGGTTAAGACCTGTACCTCTGGTTATTTGGAGGATTTATTGCTGTTCAGTAACATTACCTATTGAAACGCACTGCTCTCTGGATTGGTTCTTCTATCTCCCTGGGATCAAGTTACATCTGCTCATTGAAACACCAAAGGTACTACCCAATATGGCACAACCCAGGGAACTAAATTCTATTACTACAGTGCAGCCCCTCTTCTTTTTGTTGAGTCCCCCAGGGTAGTGCTAAGGACTTGCTATCCACTCTCGCTAAGTGTTGGGTGGGTGTGAAACCATCAGCACCAGGTAACCCTCTGTACAACACCTAAGCTGCCACCCGATCCGGTCGCTACATCCAGTCACTCTATTCTACTACAGCAAAACACATATGTCAGTCTTAATAATTACCTCTAGATGGCACTGTTGTCTCTCTAATCCTCAAACATCTATCTGGGATCCTGCACGTTCCTTTTTTCCACTGTCCTGCTGCACATGTATGTAGTGGCCTGTAGGAGAACCTATAGAAGTGAAAACAAAATCATAGTATAAAATCTTGTGCAGACTGCGCCATACAAGATGTGACAGCGCCATTTTTTAGTCCAGACCTATACATGGGGATTCACATTATAAAGGACGTGTTAAAATCGGCTTCCATAGTCATCATATGTATTTGGTTCATTCTAGTTACATCTAAGACACAGGTCAAATCTCACAGAAGGAGCCATCAGCAACGTTGACAAGTTGTCAGCAGCATGCAGGTTGTACAAGGTTGCTGCATACGTGATGAGACATCGAGACGGGAAAGCTGTGTGATTAAGACGACACAAGACATCAGGGCTGTCTGTCTCGGTGGAGTCTGTACATAAACAGTAATCCTATGGGGGCTGGAGGCTTCTAGTAAATCTGTGCAAGTCACCACGTACCCAAGACCTGCCTGTACTAGTGGAAGGGGATGCTACTTGTCCGATCAAGTGAGGTGCAGAAAATTATTCTTATTGCAATATATCAACAAATGCAAGTGAAATAGTTCACATATACAAATCGGTAAGGACTGGAATAGTGCTAAACCTCACCAATAGCACTATGTAAACAGAAACCTACTGTATGTGCCGTATAGTACCATATAAAATGGCAGCACAGTGCCATAGAAATAGTGCTACATAATGCCCAAAATAATGTACAAATACACAGAAATAATACACAAGCCCTAAACATAGTAGCCCCACCAAATAGCGCACTAAAGATAGTGCCCCAGGAATACTGCCATACAGTGCCTATGTGAATATAGCAATTCAGTGCCTCAGGAATACTGCTATACAGTGCCCACGTGAATATAGCAAAGCATTGCCTCAGGAATAGGGCTATACAGTGCCATTGTGAATATAGCGACACAGTAGCCCAGGATTAGGACCATACAGTGCTCACGTGCATATAGCAGCACAGTGCCCCAGGATTAGGGCCATACAGTGCCCATGTGCATATAGCAGCACAGTGCCCCAGGATTAGGGCCATACAGTGCCCATGTGCATATAGCAGCACAGTGCCCCAGGATTAGGGCCATACAGTGCCCATGTGCATATAGCAGCACAGTGCCCCAGGATTAGGACCACACAGTGCCCCAGGATTAGGACCACACAGTGCCCATGTGTATATAGCAGCACAGTGCCCCAGGATTAGGACCACACAGTGCCCCAGGATTAGGACCACACAGTGCCCATGTGCATATAGCAGCAAAGTGTCCCAGGAATAGGACCATACAGTGCCCATGTGTATATAGCAACACAGTGTCCCAGGAATAGGACCATACAGAGCCCATGTGTATATAACAACACAGTGTCCCAGGAATAGGACCATACAGTGCCTATGTGTATATAGCAACACAGTGTCTCAGGAATAGTGTTTTACGGTGCCCTATACAGACACAGCAACACAGTATCCAAGGTATAAGGCTATATGGTGCCCACAGAAATATAATATTCCATTGTTCAAAGAAATAATGCCATACACTCATGCAGTATCCATTAAAACATGACAATACAGTGAATAGGGAATAGAAATATATAGTGCCCACCAGAATATTTTATAATACAGTGATTACAGGCAGTAAGATATTCCCTCTAGAAATGATGTCCTATATTGTCCCAAGATATAGAGTCTCTGTGTGGTCTTATCAGGAATAGTGCCATATGATGCCCGTTGACATAAATAATGCCAGCTGTACAGGTCCAGTCACTTCTCACATCAGTTTAGCAATTGGTAACTATACCTGTTTATACAGAGGAGTCACTTGAAGCTTTAGAGCCTTTATGTAAGATCTATAACAAAGGCCTCTTGCCTCATTGTGTTATTATAGGGAAACCATTTGTGTCCCCTTAGCACCAGGGCTCTGCTACCTCTGCATCTATTAAGGCTATGTTCCTATATTTGTATAGTGTTCCCATAGTGTCCTACTAAACTGTACTGCCCAGATGCATAGTGCCCTGCAGATAGTGCTCAATGCAATACTGCCATATAGTGCCCATAATAGTAATACTTCTTGGATGGTGCCAATAGCAATTATACCACACTGTGTACTTGTGGTGTGGTAAGCCACTGAAGTGGTGGCACGACCGGTCACTTGCCAGATGGTGAAGTGTGACTCCACTACAGTTGTGGTTGGTCGGAGTATAGCTCAGCCAGATGTTAGGTTGTCGCGACGCCAGTGGCGGTTGGGCACACAGATATGGTGGCACACCTGTTTTTATTTTAGGTAGGCTGGCTATTCCCTTTCCCCTGTGGTCTGTAACCTGCCGGGATGTTTGGGGGTCCCTTGGGTGCTTATCACGGTGGTCCAGAGTGAAGCTGTGACCCACCCGGACTATTGGTACCGCCACCCACAGAAAGGGGCGATGACCCAAGGAAGGTGCAATGGCTGTGTAGGTGCTTAGCGAATAACCAATGAGTCCAGTTAAAATAAATAAACTCTTCTTTACTGCAGGAAGGCTTAATACTCTGATATACAGTAGCATCTTGACTTAATAATATATCTTAATCTTTAGTGACATGACCTGTGCTGAGAGCTTAAAGAGAGGCACAGTCGTGCGAACTGAGTTGTGAGCTGAGAGGTAGAAAAGGTTCAGAGAAGCAGAGAGGAGGATGTCTAGAGAGTCCCAACCCAATGTAGTACTGTGCTCTGCCAGAACTTTAGAAGGAGAATATTTAGAATACTTGAGAGTAGAGAGAATACTTGTGCCTGTGTTTTGACTCTTTGGTCTTTGCACCACCTATTGCCCACCAGTGTCAGGCGACCCGTCCTATAGGGTAACACAAGCCCCAGACCTTGTTGCCTGGGATGAGCAGAGTGGTTAGAGTTCTCTGACGACACCCGTGCTGCGAGATAGTGTGTAGGCTTCTAGCAACTTTGCTCTATTCAGATCAATTCCTCTTCCGTCAGGATAATGTCCTACACTGTTAGACTGGTTCTTGGCGTCGGTTGGGGTGATCCCTGACTTGTCCTCTCTAAGTGTGCATTCAGCACTGCATAGCGTATAGAAGTGCTGCTTTCAAGAAACAAGTGCTAAGGTGTCTCATGTGCTTCCATTCACTACAGGGACCAACCCAAGACTGTCCACAGAGGACCTGGCATAAGCCAGGGACCTACTTGGCTACGACAGGAACCTTTCTGTTTTGCATCCTTCCTCTATCAAAGCCAGAGTAAGACTCACTAAAGGTGTGGCTACACTTCCTCTCCCCATGTGACTTCCTTCTACAGCATCTGGAACGTGTGCTGTGAATGGGTGAGAAGAGAGTGCAAGAGAAAGAGAAGGATAGAGATAGCTAGAAAAGAGAAAGAACTCCCATTGGTGCACAGGTCCTAAAACAATAACCCTTTGGTTACCTACAGCTGTGCAATACTTAGGTACACAATATACATACTAGCGACACCTAGTGGCAAAACTTAGGTACTACTTCATTACCACTTCCACTTTGAAGTACTGACTTTTGTGAGGGGTGTACAGACAAAAAACACCCGTGGTGGTGGACCACACACTTTGGACTACAGTCATGTAGTGCCCATAGTAATATTGTGCTGAGTGTCCCACAGAATAGTGCTATATAGTGCTCTGAGTAAAATTGTAATCTGGTGTTTACAAGGTGCAATCCCTGAGTAAAAGTGCATGGCTGCCTCCTTCGCACACCCTAACCCTCGATTCACACGTTGTAAGAGTGCGGCTGTATTTGCGGCTGTAATTGTGCGGCGGTATTTTTGGTGGTTCGTGTGTATGCTGGGAAGTATAGGATATGCGGCTGCACAGTGCACACTATGTATGAATCTACGGCCCTATCGTAAACGGACCCGTAAAAAATGAACAAGACCATTATTTGCGGCTGGACATGCGGCCGAGGATTGACAGGCGGTCCGTACGGAGTACTTCAAAAATAGCCGGCAATGATGCCGAATGCCGATGCCTCTAATAGTTACTATATTAAATTAATCAAAGACATTTTATTTGTAATCAAGACACTTTCGTTGATCAATAATTTATTTCTAACGAATCCATCATTTTGCAATTAAATATACTGTTAAAAAAAATAGATATATAAATAAATGTATATTTATCTATATATTTATTTTTTGACAGTATATTTAATTGCACAATGATGGATTCGTTAGAATTAAATTATTGACAAACGAAACTGAATTTATTTCCAAGAAAATGTGTTTTATTCATTAAATATTAATTAGTACAGGAAGCTCTATAAGCCGGTAATTCATATGCCGGCAATAGAGCATTCTGTACTAATCATCACTTTACTTTAATGAAAACATCAAATGTTTCTTCTAATTATGTTATGACAATAACATTATTAGAAGAAACATTTAGAATTATATGTGCGCTCAGCTGATTGGCTGATCGGCTGAGCGCACATATAATGAGCCGGTCCGCAGTACAGTCACTTCATTGTGCTGCGGACCAGCGAAGAGACAACATCGGGGTGAGTATAGAGCTCTCCCCACCCCCTCCCCGGCACTGCACCCCTCCCAGCAAGGAAGGGGGGGTCAGTTAACCCCTTCCTTGCTGGGATGGGTGCAGTCTGACATCAGTCTGGCCCCCAGGGGGTTAAGGGGGATGCAATACATCCTCCCTTAACCCCTTGGGGGCCAGACTGTAAGCAGCGATCTGTAAAGATGCTGCATACTGTAAGGTGCACAACACCGCTCACAATGATGGGTGTTGTGCTCCTGTTTGTGTGTTTTTTGTGTGTTTCTCCCTTTTTGTTTTTCAGATATCGGTATCCTGTGGATTACGTCGGATTCCGTGGACTACGTCGATGACCAGCGGTTGTTCTTTGAATTTTTTAAATAAAATGGTCAATGAGGGGTGTGGGGGTGTTTTTATTTGAATAAAAAAATTTGTAAACTTGTGTCTTGTCTTTATTTCTTTACTTTTTAGACTTAGTAGTGGAAGCCGTCTAATAGATGGAATCCATTACTAAGTTGGGGCCTAGTGTTAGCCGGTATAAAATGGCTAACACTAACCCCCTATTATTACCCCAGTACCCAATGCCACCAGGGGTACTGGGAAGAGCCGGGTGCCAGTGGTCCCGGAGCGTCAAAATTGGCGCTCCTGGACCGGGCGGCAGCAGGCTGGTAAGATTTAGGCTGGGGAGGGCCTAAACCAATGGCTCTTCCCACCCTGGTGTTACCAGGCTGCTGTCGTTTGGTTTTTAACCCGGCTGGTTATAAAAATAGGGGGGACCCTATGCGTTTTTTTTTAATTATTTATTTATTTAAAAAAAAATTCGCATAGGGTCCCCCCTATTTTTATAACCAGCCGGGTTAAAAACCAAACGACAGCAGCCTGGTAACACCAGGGTGGGAAGAGCCATTGGTTTAGGCCCTCCCCAGCCTAAATCTTACCAGCCTGCTGCCGCCCGGTCCAGGAGCGCCAATATTGACGCTCCGGGACCACTGGCACCCGGCTCTTCCCAGTACCCCTGGTGGCATTGGGTACTGGGGTAATAATAGGGGGTTAGTGTTAGCCATTTTATACCGGCTAACACTAGGCCCCAACTTAGTAATGGATTCCGTCTATTAGACGGCTTCCACTACTAAGTCTAAAAAGTAAAGAAATAAAGACAAGACACAAGTTTACAAATTTTTTTATTCAAATAAAAACACCCCCACACCCCTCATTGACCATTTTATTTAAAAAATTCAAAGAACAACCGCTGGTCATCGACGTAGTCCACGGAATCCGACGTAATCCACAGGATACCGATATCTGAAAAACAAAAAGGGAGAAACACACAAAAAACACACAAACAGGAGCACAACACCCATCATTGTGAGCGGTGTTGTGCACCTTACAGTATGCAGCATCTTTACAGATCGCTGCTTACAGTCTGGCCCCCAAGGGGTTAAGGGAGGATGTATTGCATCCCCCTTAACCCCCTGGGGGCCAGACTGATGTCAGACTGCACCCATCCCAGCAAGGAAGGGGTTAACTGACCCCCCCTTCCTTGCTGGGAGGGGTGCAGTGCTGGGGAGGGGGTGGGGAGAGCTCTATACTCACCCCGATGTGTCCTCTTCGCTGGTGCGCAGCACAATGAAGTCACTGTGCTGCGGACCGGCTCATTATATGTGCGCTCAGCCGAACAGCCAATCAGCTGAGCGCACATATAATTCTAAATGTTTCTTCTAATAATGTTATTGTGATAACATAATTAGAAGAAACATTTGATGTTTTCATTAAAGTAAAGTGATGATTAGTACAGAATGCTCTATTGCCGGCATATGAATTACCGGCTAATAGAGCTTTCTGTACTAATTAATATTTCATGAATAAAACACATTTTCGTTTAAATAAATACAGTTTCTTTGTTCAATAATTTAATTCTAACGAATCCATCATTGTGCAATTAAATATACTGTCAAAAAATAAATATATATATAAATATACATTTATTTATATATATATTTATTTTAACAGTATATTTAATTGCAAAATGATGGAATCGTTTACATTTAATTATTGAACAATAAAAGGGACTTTATTAGACAGAAAATGTGTTTTATTAATTCAATATATTAACCATGAGAGACATCGGCTATAGTGCAGAGGATCGCAAACCCCGGTAATAGCGATTCATGTAAACTGTGTTCCCTGCTTTCCCAGATGCATCCAGAGGTGTTTGCATCACTTTCTTAACATTTTATTTGTTATTTTTAGTTGAACCAGATTTCCAAGTAAATGACCGTATGTTTTGAGCCGCATGTCTATTTTTTCCCACGGCCGGAGTTTCACCCGCACATTTACAGCCGCATAAAAAATACAGCCGCACAGTTACAGCGTGTGAAACCAGCCTAAAGCTGCACTCCTGTTACTTCAAGATAAGTAATGGAACAAGCTGATAGTCCCTTTTATTGCCAGATATGACTCTAATCTTAAGATGTCTCCTCAAGACATCACTGGGGGAACTTGGTTAGAACTAGTTCTCCTGGATGTTTATATAGGGGCCAGTGAGAGTCGTGTACACAGTGATCATATCTTTACATTCACAATTACTTGAAACTCTTTATTTCACTGTGTAAACTTCCAAGCATTGCAGCAGTCACTTCAAGTGCAATGGGAGGAAGCATCAGAAGAAGGAGGCAAATTTGCTAAATGAGTGTACTTTAGGTAGACAAGCCCTACGTGTTTAATAGTGCGTTTACACAGACGGATTATTCTGACGGATTTTTTTAAGCCAAAGCCAGGAATGGATTTGAAAAGAGGAGAAATCTTAGTCTTTCCTCTATGACTTGTTCCCTGTTTATAGTCTGTTCCTGGCTTTGGCTTCAAAAATCTGTCAGATAAATCTTTCTGTGTAAAGGCACCTTAACTCTATTAGTTGAGATTGAAAAAAACCTTTTAATGTTTACCTGATTATAAGGGTGACTGTATCTGGTACTGCTGCTTAGCCATAAGCCATCCTAATTCATGGCGCTTTTTTTTTTTTGTCTGATCGGTGCGGTCCTGGAATTTCAATCCCACTGGATAGGGTATAAATGTCTGATCATGGGGTCAATTTCAAGAATGGGTACCCAAGTCTCCTATCTGAATGGAACTGTTGGTAATGCATGTGAACGGCCACTCTATTCATTCTCTGCAATGCCAAAAAATATGTCTATATTTTAACACACTAAGTTTTACCAAATAAAAAAAAGTCAGGTTGAAGCTTTTTCTAGGCCCAAAAAGTCTTAAAATGTACCCCAAAACTGCTATACTGCAGCTTCAAAGATATCCCCAAAAACAAATAACATAGTAAAGTATGGTCAAAATGGCCACTCATTTACCATGACAAGTATGTATAACATGACTCTACTACAGCCTGCCGCTCATGACAAACATACTCATAGATACAGAGGTTGTCCATATTCATTTTTATAAGGTTCTTGGGCCGCTATAATAAAAATTCACATACCTGGGATCCCCGTCCATCTTTCTGCTTTCTTTTTTAAATCCGATCATTTATTTATTGATAGTCATTAGCGAACGACAGGATAAACAGCAGATTGTGCCACTCAGGGCTGAAACAATAATTATGTTCCAGCAATACTAAACAACGTTACAGAATATCATCAAGAAATGTGTCGTTACTAGTTACTATTCCCCATAAGGCCCCTGAAAAAGAGAAAACGGCAGTGCTCCCTAGAGAACACCGTCCTGGACTCCCAGCCCCCTATCCCATATAGAAGAGGTAAATATTATTCAAAAACATTTGTTGTGGGTTTCTACATATTTGCAAGAAGACAGTAATGGGCGACCCTGTATCTTTCTGCTTTCTACTTCCAAGACAGATTTATCTTGGCAATGACAAGCTGTGGCTAGTGATTGGATGTGCAGGCCGTAACTACAGAGACAATTCTATCTTGGAAGTAGGGTGAGGTGCAGAGGACACAGGGAGGTGAGTATTTTTTGTTTTTTATTGTGGCCCAAGCAGAATATAGGAAATGTACTATATCTATAAAACCCCTTTATTGCCCCATTACAATCTTCACCAATATATATCCCAAAAACTTTTGTATTAATGGCCTGAACAATTTTTCATTGTCTTGCAACTTTTACACCATTGCGTGAGGGGTGATAATTTGACTCAGCGGCTGGGGTAATTACGATAAAATCACTCAGACGCTGAGTAAGACATGTGGAGTCAGATAGGAGCCGGTCACATGCAAGGTATATACTGACTAACCCCGGAACAAGGATTCCCATACAGTCTCCACTACTGCGGTAACTTCCCATTTCTCATAATCAGCTTGGCTGTGGGGAAAGAGACTGTGTACAGTACACTGCATGTCATCTCACAGGCGGAAATGGGAGAGGCCTGCAACACACCTTATAGCTCATGCTGATAAAGGGTTAACCCCCACCTCCCCCAGGCATTGGCTCTAGTGCTGACAAGTATGACAATCAAACAAGTATAGTGTGTGAACATAGACAACGATTATGCAACTAATATGAGTGCAGTGAAACATTTTAGAACGTGCTACAATCAATCACTGCGGCAGCCTAAAGCACATGTCTGAATTTGCCAATTACATAGAAATCATTTACATAAGAAGCTGAGTCACTCTGTAAATGTGTTACTTTACTTTATATTGTGCGGATCCTGAGTTACATCCTGTAGATCTTTTATTTAAAAATATAAAACATAACAACAAACCAATAATATAAATAACATAACTGTACAATATATACAAGTCCATAAAAGTCCATAAACGTATTGGCTGCTCCAGCCTCACACTCACCAAACGCACCGCTGTATTATCCCCCACACCAGCAAACTAGATTTCCCCAAAACACCACAATAATAACACTATCAAACTTAACTTAACTGACAATAACTAACATAACTATACACTAACCCCCTGGTCCGGTTGCGTTCCACAAAATTAAATAAATGCACAAATAAATACATAAATGAATATATACATGGATCCCTACACCAAACACCAAAACATTTTTATAATTTTTTTTTGGGGGGGGGGCCCTGAGCTGGTCCCGCATCCCATGCCCCCAGTACATGATAACAGACGTCCATTAACCAGCCCAGGATTTTCTGTTTATACCAAAGTCCCCAGAAACCCCCTCCCCCCATATAACCCACCACCCAACCTAACACTAAACCCCAACCCCAGGTGGAGACAAAAATATGCAAACTATATACACAAATAAACATACTAATAATATACACACTAATAATATACACAAACATACACAGCAAACCATAGTGGGGCTTCTCAGCCCCACACACAGCCCGAAAGCCCAAGTTCAGTACCTGCAAGCCCTATGTTTCAATACAACTACAGCACAAAACAAAAGACTAATGTGCCAGCATCAGCCCACCACCAGGACAGGAGACGCAGGCTAAGGAACCTTAAAGGCAGAGCCCCTCCAAAGACAAGAGGCCCTACCAGCCCCCAGCCTCTCGTACTCCAGAGAGCGCACCTTCACCAGGTCACCGAGTGTGCCCCTAACCACCTCATCCACAGGGAGGATTTTACGTTGGGTCGATACTAAACACCGTGCACTCCACGTGTGGTACCTGACCACTATGCTGACTAGGAATAAAGTGCTCCGGTGCCAGCCACCAAGGTTTCTGAATGCTCCATAGGCCCATTCCGCATAGGAGAGACGGGCCAACCTGGGCCACCCGATGGAAGCGCCCACCCTGTTGTAAACCTCTGTATTAAAGGGACAATGAAGCAGAAAATGCTCCATGCTTTCCAGCATGCCTCCACACTCCTCCCGGGGACATCCCCGATCCTCAGAGCTCCTGCACTTCAGATTGTCCCTCACATACAGTTTCCCATGGAAGCAGCGCCAAGTCCCAAAACTTCAAGTGGATCCTGATGGAATTCAATAGGCACAAACCAGCCTCCAGATCCCGACTTGGGCAATCCTTGAGCGCCAGCGGTTTTCGGAAATGGGATGACAGGACCCTATTGTCAAGGAATTTCCTCGACAGAGTCCTAATCCCACATCCCCAAACCCCACCGACGAATGACCTTCAGAACCAGGGTAGCATAAGCCGGAAGATGCCCGTGTGGTGTGCGGAGATCCTTCACTTGCCCTCCTGTCTCCCATTCCTGGAAGAAAGGCCGAAACCATCCCATACAGGAGAATACCCACGGAGGAGCCCTCTCTTTCCAGAGGTTTGCAATGTTGGTCTTAAGAAAGGTATTCACCAGGAACACCACGGGGTTGACCATACACAACCCCCCTTGTCTCCTCGTACGTTAAGTAACCTCCCTCTCGACTAGGTTCAGTCTATTCCCCCATAACAGTTGGAAGAACACACTGTAGACCCGAGTCCAGAGCGGCTCTGGCAAAATGCAAACACGGCCCAGATATATCAACAAAGGGAGCAGGAATGTTTTGATCAGGTTAACCCTTTCCCTGAGGGTCAAAGACCAACCCTTCCACTGATCCACCTTCTGAGCGGCAATCTTAAGCCTGCTGTCCCAGTTTTGTTTGGGGTAATCCCCTTGGCCGAATTTGATGCCAAGGACTTTTGCAAACTCCTGGCGCTCTGGAAGGGTGTCCGGGAGATCAAATCCAAGATCTCCACCTCCCAGCCAGAGACTCTCACACTTATCCTGGTTGATCTTGGACCCAGATGCCTCTGAGTAGCGCTCCACCTCTGTCATCACACACTGCACCTCCTCTTGCGATAAGACGAATATGGTGACATCATCGGCGTACGCTACCACCCTCAGAGTGGAATCCGGCACCGCAGGGTCCATTCTCACCCCTGCCAACGGTCCACAATCAATTCTCCTAAGGAAAGGATCAATTGCAAACACGTACAACAGTGGGCTCAAAGGGCAACCCTGACGGACACCGGACCAAACCTCAAAAGAGCGGCCAATCCAACCATTCACAAGCGGGAAACTCTCTGCCCCTGCATACAAGGTTTTAAGCCAATCAACAAACCCCCCCGGCAGGCCATATCTCAGAAGGACAGACCAGAGGTACTCATGGTTAACCTGATCAAACGCTTTAGCCTGATCCAGGGACAGCAAGTACCCCTTCCAGTGACCTGCCCTACCCTGCTCCACAGCCTCTGTAAATGTGTTACTTTACTTTATATTGTGCGGATTCTGAGCTACATCCTGTATTATACTCCAGAGCTGCACTCACTATTCTGCTGGTGGGGTCACTGTGTACATACATTACTAGAGATGAGTGAGCACCAAAATACTCAAATGCTCATTACTTGAATCAAGTATTATTGTTTCCTCGTCCAGCATGATGTGTCCATATCATGTCGGCAGCGGGGAAACTCTTGGAATTGCCCCCCTGGGGCCAGAGTGGGCACTTTGGGGAGGGTTATTATACCTACAATCAATAAGCATCAGGGATCGCGTCCAATGCATTATAGCCATCAGCTTCTTCACAGCATTTTAACTTAAAAGAGCATATTTTAATTTCAGTTTTGCTTTTGTAAAGGAAAGATAGCAAGATTAGAATGAAAATATGCTGCATTAAGTAAATATATAGTAAAGAATGTATAATGCAATAGATGGGAAGGAGGTGGCGTCTATTGCATTATAGCCGCCACTATTTTGTTTAATTCTACTGTATATTAACTTAATCCAGCATATTTTCGTTCTAATTTTTCTTTCACTAAAGAAAAGCATGCCATACACATAAGCACCGGTGTTTATAAGATGAACAAGCAATTCCATTGATGTCTACAGGAGAGAAACACCACAGTTTGCCAAAAAAAAAAGCACCACAATGCATGTTGCATTTTGGTAAAACTGCCACAAATCGCCATAGAGGAGACAAAAACGCCACAGGAAAAAAAAAAGAATGTATTGCATTTCACAGCTGTATTTGGCCCTTTTGCGAAAATGTAATGCTGTGTAAAGCCAGCCTCGAGAGGATTTCTAACTGTGTTCATGATTTTTTGCTAAAAGCTTGTGCAGATGAGTAGGAATATACAGCACTAAGGTTGACCCGGCTCATATGTGACTTTGCCTGTGGCGCTAAGGACAGTTCCCATACAGGAAATATGATCGCTATGTCCAAATATGAACATCCGGGAAAACCTGTTTTTTAAATAGCAAGATCCCCACAGATTATACAAAGTTGTCTTTTATTATTATTATTATTATTATTATTATTATTATTATTATTATTATTATTATTATATTTTTTATTTATTTATTTATTTATTTTTGCTGCCACTCTTGAACCTAGTGATCACATGACTAATCCCATGATCGCCCAGGAACCTTCAGGGTTGTCAAACTCAGGCCCTTCAGCTGTTGCAAAACTACAATTTCCATCATGCCTGGACAGCCAAATCTTTCACAGTGTGTTCTACTGGGACTCTCAGTTTTATGGAAAAATTAAACCTGTCATTGCAAAGTATGATTGGTGTTGCAAGAAATAAGGGATCATGTGAGTCTGTAGGTGAAAAAATGCAAGCACTATGGCCTTTTAAACATGAGGAAGATAAAAAAAAAACAAAGCGCAAAAATGAAATTTGGCCCGATCATCAAAGGGTTAAGAGCTAATTTGGCTCGGCCATTTAATAGTGAATTTGGCCTCTGCCCTTTAAGAGCAACTTTGGTACCGCCCCTTTAAGAGCAACTTTGGTGTCGCCCTTTTAAGAGCAACTTTAGTACCGCCCCTTTAAGAGTGACCTTGATACTGTCCCTTCAGAGAAGGATTATGGTACTGTTACTAGAATAGACTCTGGCACCGTCTCTTTAAGAGCTAATTTGGCACCGGCCCTTTAAGAGTGACTTTGGTACCATCCTATTAACAGTGATTTGTGTACCGTCCCTTTAACAGCAACTTTGTTACTGTCCCTTTAAGAGCAACTTTGGTACTGTCCCTTTTATAAGTGACTTTGGTATAGTCCCTTTATGACCTAATTTGGCCCTGGCCTTTTAAGAACTACTTTGGCCCTGGCCCTTTAAGAGCGACTTTGGCACCATTCCTTTATGAGTGACTTTGGTACTGCCCCTTTTATAAGTGACTTTGGTATAGTCCCTTTATGACCTAATTTGGCAATGGCCCTTTAAGAGCTACTTTGGCCCTGGCCCTTTAAGAGCTACTTTGGCACCATTCCTTTATGAGTGACTTTGGTACCGTCCCATTTGAGTGACTTATGTACTGTCCCTTTAAGAGCGACTTAGGTACCGGCCCTTTAAGAGAGACTTTATTACTGGCCCTTGAAGAGCGAATTTGGTACCGACCCATTGACAGTGACATCCCCAGCTGTTTTATAATGGTAAAGAAAATTGCTTGAAATGTGGAAATCTCTATTTATGTCAGTGAGGCAAAAAGATAAGGACCTGCCATTTTCTATTGGCCAAAAGGGACACATGAATGTGTGGATCTTGTCAGGCATTGAATGAAGGACCTGCAAGTTTCTATTGGCTGCTACATTTCAGCTATTTGCATATGTGCTGTGATTGGCTGGTTAGGGCAGTGCTGTGTGCTGTTTGAATTGCGCCATTCATTTTTATGGAAATATTTGTACTTTAAACCAAAATTTCTTAAAAATCATAAATCCAATCGAAACCAAAAATACTTAGCACACCTGTCACCGCCAAAGGCTTCCAAACACAGTTTGAACTATGTTTGCAACAATGGCCGTGATTTCTACAACACATACATTGTGTGAACATAGCCTTAATGTGTTTGATCTCTTCACCTGAAAAAAAATAAATACAATGAAAAATATGCAAAAAGCATCACCAAATATTACTGTGATGTGAAGTAGTGAGCCACAGGCAGGTATTTTCTAATATTAGGCATCCCTTTAACACAATAAAGTTCACATTAGTAAGCAGGGGCTGCACTTGATAGAACAAGACGGCACATGCCAAACCATCTGCACGTAGATGTGACTCATATTACTGTGTCATAGGGCCGATGTATTGTCCTTGTATAATATATCTTGTACTGTAACTTTTTATCATTGTCTAGTGATGTAAACCACCTTCTATGTAAACCAAGAAAGAAAGGAGATCTTAAGATGTGTTACCTCTGCTTTACCCCTACACTACATTTTAACAATTACTCACCCATGTTTGCCAGTAAAATCTTGTGACCACAAGTGTTGTAGGAAAGGGCCGAAAGGTTCAAACTTGTCAAAATGGCTAGAGTGGTTCTTTTCTCTATGACCCCTGACAACCCTGTGCATTTACAGATAGAGAGGAGCTACACTAATAAGCTGGCCTTTAGTCCTTCGGTTAACAATGTTGTAGTTGGTGGCAATTGGTTACTGCCATCCTGACTTGCTGACATTCATATATATGTCCACCTGATGGACCTAATTGGGAAACACATCGGAGACAATTATGATCTCTGTAGGGTAAAATAGGAAGGGCTTAAGTTCTGGCAGTATAGGGATCAGATTTTTTTTATGCCGAGTGACACATCGATACACCATTGTGGGGTTATTTTTATTAGTGCATTGGAGAAAGACTACAGCTGCTACTGTTAGGGAATCATAACTGTACAGATATTTCCTACCATCTTTAGGCCTTTTGTATATTTAGATGGTGCTCTACATATTTGGAGACATTATTTTAATGGTATTTATTAAAAGTTATGTAAAATAACCTCTTTTTTTAAAGTTTTTATTCAGTGGCATATGGGTATGTGTGGGTGTTATGTGTGCACACGAAAACCAAGACACCTGGACTTGAGAAGTTTCTTCATATCGGGTAACTTTACTTAAACATGAAAACTTTATCCACAGCACAGAAGAACTCAGCTTAAGGGTACAAACACACACACCGTATACGCAGCAGATACGCAGCAGATCTGATGGTGCAGATTTGATGCTGTGTTCAGTTATTTAGATCTAATCTGCTGCATATCTGCTGCGTATTTGCTGCATATCGCAGCAGTAAATACGCTGCGTATACGGTGTGTGGGTTTGTACCCTAAGCAGTTCCAAATTGTGGCACCTGTGATGGGAGGTGGTAGCTGGTAACAAGGAGTTAACCCTTGTCGGGTGCATCAGAGATTTGGCTCCTGGGATGGATCATGAGGCAATGGAGAAATCACACCAGTTGGCTCCAAGCAGTAGAGGTTGGTATGACCTGATCAGTGAGCCATAAAAGCATCAACAACTATGGGGACCTCAAAATAGTTTTTTCCTTAGGCTTGAAGAAGAACTAGTAGAAGAATCATAGAAAGTTCCTTAAGGTAAAGGAAACGCTAGGGCATGTCTTCAGTAAGTCTCCAGGGTATCCAGGCTTGGTTACATGTGATCCTGGTAGAGCATGACAACTATGTATTACATGGCACCAGAATGAGGGGGAAGAGAGCATAGACCTGTCAGGTTATTCCCTGCTCGCTGCCTGTACTATTACATGCACAGACAGAGAGCGGGAGCAGGCAGTAATCGGCCAAGTACAGCCAATAATCATTTGGGGAAAATCTGGTTACTTATAGAGAGATAGTTAGATTACAGTATGTAAGTCATTATTAGCACCAAAGCCAAGAAATAAATATATTGCAAGACATAAAATAGCATAAATCAATTAAAGTAACTGTCATGACTAGAGATGAGCGAATTCCGTGCATGCTTGAGTCCATCCGAACCCGATTGTTCGGCATTTGATTAGCTGGGGCTGCTAAAGTTGGATAAAGCCCTAAAGTTGTCTGGAAAACATGGATACGGCCAATGACTATATCCATGTTTTCAGAAAGTTCAAACAACCGGCACTCCGTTAACTTCTGCGGCGCGGTGCCCGTGGCAGTAAAGTCACAGAATAATGGAATGAATCCCGGCACTCGCTAGTGTAAATTGCTTCAATGGATGTTTATTACATCAACGCTGCACGCGTATCGACCATACTGGTCTTTATCAACAGCTGTTGATAAAGACCAGTATGGTCGATACGCGTGCAGCGTTGATGTAATAAACATCCATTGAAGCAATTTACACTAGCGAGTGCCGGGATTCATTCCATTATTCTATATCCATGTTTTCTACATAGCCTTAGGGCTTTATCCAAGTTCAGCAGCCACCGCTAATCAAATGCCGAAAGTTCGGGTTCGGATGGACTCGAGCATGCACGGGGTTCGCTCATCTCTAGTCATGACCCTAAAAATGATATGTAAGCCAGAATGCTGCTTAAGGCTCTACTACATGGGACGATGAGCGGGAGCAAGCAAGTGCAGATCTGTCAGGTCAGCAATCGCTTGCTGCTCATTCCCCACTCACTGCTGGCGCTATTACTTCTGCCAACAGAGATCGGGTAAGTGCGGGGGGCCGTGGGGAGAGCCCATAGGAGATAGCAGTGGTCTACTGCTGCCACTCCTATTTCTCGGAGTGACGGCAGCAGATCGTTGTTATATAGTTGTTTCTCTTTTGACATATCTTTCAGCTGACATTGTGCCTTACACAAAGCGATTATCGGCTGTAATGACCGATAATCAACCAAATGCCACTAATAATCGCTTTGTGTAATATTGCGTTTAACTGCTAATTGGCTCAGCTCCATTAGGGAAGAATTGTAATCTGTGACCACTCCTACAGTTGCAGTAGTCTGGGGTCTCTGAGACACATCAATGATTCATCTGTTCTGCCTCTTCAGATTACCTGTTGTATCTCAGGCTCCGCAGGAAGCTCAGGATAGTGATAAAGTACAGAACGTTACATCGCATGTATACATTATCAGGTAGTTACCATATACGTAGTGAGCTATCAGAAAACCTGGAGGGCAAAAATGAAGAGACTAGAATATGTGCTAACCTCAGACTCAAGAATGATAAAAACATTTCACATACAAAATAAAAAAGATTCTAAAAAGATCTAATAATAAATGATTGGACATGAGTGAAAAGACAAAAGACAAGTTCTGACTTTTGCAACCCTTCTTATTGCTCCCTGGGTTGTATGCAAGGGGTCAGTTTCATATTTTTTCCCCAATCTGCTTTCAGTTGTAGCGGTGTCCAGTAGTGGAGCATTCTGACTAAGGGGAGTTCGCCATTACTAAATGGGAATCACTAAGGGGAGGCATCAGTGCTTAGTGAGGGCACTAATGGGAGGAATTATTACTAAGGGGATAATAAGCAGCATCAAAAGAAAGAGGCAAATCATTTTATTACTAACATGGGGCACCAATTGAGATATCAATAGTCAATGAGGGTGCTAAGCATAATGCAGTGGTCCAGTAAGTCAGTACCTATCATAGCGAGAAATACTTTTGCTATGCTGGAGTCACAAATGCAGCATTTATCTTCTATAAGAGATCTTGCATAATACAGGTTACACAAACATTATTGTTATTGCACTATTATTGTCACTTTTGATCTTATCAAAAAAATGAGTTACATGTGGCAGATAGAAGACAATGTTCTTGCTTCATCCTAGTATTGTTTTGTATAAATAAACCAAAGAAAGGGTCTGTCAGAATCACTGAAATCATTATTCAACTCTCTGGTTATCCAGCTCAGAGACCCTTGTTGATGGCAGGATTCACGTCAAACCATATGATTGTCAAGTTATAAAAAAATGAATAAGAAAAGACAAAGGGGTTTAATGAGTTACAATAACATCCCCTTTCCACAGGAAAAGGGTTACGTTTCAGATCACGGAGGTCTGACTGCTGAGATCCCACGGATTCCAGACACAGCCAAATATAATGCTCAGTTACCTTCAGCAGCTCCATAGACAATTGTGATGTCCCACCACGGTTGTTGCCACTGGTTACATCCTTCGTAAAAGCCTGTCATTATTGAACCTAAGTGGTGATGAAGGTAGTGATAAAGTTTTGCCACTGGATGTCGCTGTTTAAGGAATGTGAACTCAGATGCTGCAAGGCTGAAGTATGTAAAGGGTATTGTTTATTTGTGTGTCACATGGATATGTGAACCTATGGGAATCTTTTCTTCTTCTGTCCTATCACCTCTCTCTTTACTTCTTCTATTGCACTCTTCACCCACTCACAGCGCATCTTAGATACGCTGAGGAAGTAAGTCATATGGATGGAGGAGGTGCATGAGTCTTTCGTGTTGGACATTGTAGAGGAAGGACGCAAGCTAGACAGCTCTCTACAGTGGTCCTCTCTGGGCCCTGGCCCTCTGCCAGCTCCCCCTACTATCAAGAAGTCAGTCTTAGTCAGGTCCCCGTATGGGTAGGAAGCAAGACAAGACACAGGTAACAGTTTCTCCTACTTTCGCTATACACAACACTATGCAGTGTTAAACTCCTACAGTCCACGCCGTGGACTAGGAGAGTCACAGAGCAAGACAGTATCCACAGACAGCAGTAAGCTAGGAACTGATCCGGATAGAGCAAAGTTGCTAAGAGCCTAGGAACTCTATCTCGCAGCGTAGTTGTCAGCAGGGAGCCCTCAGCATTCCGCTCATCCAAGGTAACAAGGTCTGGGGCCTTGTGTCACCCTCATAGGACAGGTCTCCCAACATTGGTAGGCATTAGGTGGTGTGAAGACCTAAAGGTCAATACACGGGCACAAGCATTCTCCTTCTTCTAAGTATTCTTCTACCTCATCCTCCAACATCCCGGAGCACAGTTCTACTTGGGTTGGGACTCTCATAACATCCTCCTCTCTGCTACTCTGATTCTTTGTATCTCTCAACATGCTACTCACTCGGCATGACTGTACTCCTTACTGTATCCCTATCACAGATCTGGGTGCTGTATTGTCAAGTGTCTTATCAAGTGCTTTATCAACAGAACTATCAAGTGTATCGCACCCTGTCAAAGAAAAGCTGTATAACTTGCTGCACACAAGTATTTTTTAAGTAAAAACAAGATTATTCATGATAAAGAGACTCTTCTTCTGACTCTTCACCTTACACTGACACAGTGTTCACCACATCCTTGGGACATTTCCCCTTTCTGTGGGTTGCAGTTCCGATAGTCCGGGAGGGTCACTACACCACTCCGGTCAACCGTGACTACACTAACCCAAGGGACCCCGTAGCATCCCAGCAGGACACTGTCCACAGAGGAACAAACTAAACTAAAATCAGGCATGCCATCATACCTGTGTGCCCAACTGGCACTGGCGTCATGACAGAACATCTTAAGGTCCAGCTGTTTCTCGGCCGAACACCAGAGTAGTGGCGTCATACTTCACCACCTAGCAAGTGACCGGCCCCTCCCCTGACATAACACCTCGGGGGCACACCACAGAACGAATGGCAACAATTATAACAATGAGTCAGGTCACCAGTCTGGACATAGTGGGGCTTTCAGGGGCCGGACAATACACCCCCCCCCCCCCCCACACACACACACACACACACACACACATTCCCTACAATCTTATTAATCTTTTTTTTTTTTTGTTCTGAAAATATCCATTTAACAACTGTATATCCCTGATGGTCTAGTGACTAGATACAATATACCTGCTTGTGTAAGTAAATAGAAAAAATACCTGGTGGTCTAGAACATCAAAACAGTGGTATTATAAAGATAGATTGGCATGGACATAATGCAGGGGGGAAACCCATCTGGTGGTCTAGTGAATAAATTTGCATATCTGTTAGTTTAGTTATTTAATCAATAATATCCCTGGTGGTCTAGTAGGTTTGTGACTAAATATCCCCAGTGGTTGGGAAAAATTGTGAATAATGGTCAATTAATAACAATTATTTATTAACAACATCCCTGGAGAAAATAAAAAGGTTGTCTTAATTATTCCTGGTGGTCTAGTGTATAAATATTCTTGGTTGTCTAGTGACTAAATATCTATGGTGGTCTAGTGACAAAATATCCATAGTGGTCTAGTGACTGAATATCCTTGGTGGTCTAATGAGTGAATATCCATTGTGGTCTAGTGATTAAATATCCATAGTGGTCTAATGAGTGAATATCCATCGTGGTCTAGTGACTGAATATCCTTGGTGGTCTAGTGAGTGAATATCCATGGTGGTCTAATGACTAAATATCCATAGTGGTCTAGTGACTGAATATCGTTGGTGGTCTAATGAGTGAATATCCTTGGTGGTCTAATGAGTGAATATCCTTGGTGGTCTAGTGAGTGAATATCCATGGCGGTCTAGTGACTAAATATCCATAGTGGTCTAGTGACTGAATATCCTTGGTGGTCTAGTGACTGAATATCATTGGTGGTCTAGTGAGTGAATATCCATAGTGGTCTAGTGACTGAATATCCTTGGTGGTCTAATGAGTGAATATCCTTGGTGGTCTAGTGAGTGAATATCCATGTTGGTCTAGTGACTAAATATCCATAGTGGTCTAGTGACTGAATATCCTTGGTGGTCTAGTGAGTGAATATCCATGGTGGTCTAGTGACTGAATATCCATGGTGGTCTAGTGACTAAATATCCATAGTGGTCTAGTGACTGAATATCCTTGGTGGTCTAGTGACTGAATATCCTTGGTCGTCTAGTGACTGAATATCCTTGGTGGTCTAGTGACTGAAAATCCTTGGTGGTCTAGTGAGTGAATATCCTTGGTGGTCTAGTGGCTAAATATTGTTGGTGGTCTAGTGAATAAATATCTTTGGTGGTCTTGAGGGTTTGTGAATAATATCCTTCTGATCTGGTAACTAAATAAACAAGTATTCTTGATCTAGTAAATAAGTGAATAATATCTCTTATATATAGTAGTTGATTTGGTTAATTACTAGAGATAAGCGAGTAGTAAAATATTGGGAAGCTTAAAGTGACACTGTCACCACAGTTTTAAATTTTTCAGCATTTATAAGGTTTAATTTACTAATATTGCTGTCTCCATAGCTTATTTCAGACAAATAGTTCACATGAAGAAAGAACTCACCGGCACTACGAATCACAGGTTAATCGCTTGGGTCTGTATTGGATATACCACACACGGTGATCCTGGTGGTGCTCAGTTCATAAAGTAGTCCATGTAGACATAAACAAAGTAGAGATCCACGAACGGCACTTCACCTAAAATCTTCACCTTTATTTCATATATAGACAGTTAGGACATGGACATCATGGAGGAACTTGCTCCCAGCCTACGTACGTTTCCCGCTATCAAGCGCTTTCTCAAGGCAACATCTTGAGAAAGCGCTTGATAGCGGGAAACGTACGTAGGCTGGGAGCAAGTTCCTCCATGATGTCCATGTCCTAACTGTCTATATATGAAATAAAGGTGAAGATTTTAGGTGAAGTGCCGTTCGTGGATCTCTACTTTGTTTATTTCAGACAAATAATCAAGTTGCTTGTTCAATAGAAAAAGGAACTTTTATCACCTTCTTTATAGTGCCACCTGGGCTGGGCTAGTCCACGAAGCGCCACATCGCTCCGCCCACTCCACCGCCGTTGACTCCACCCCCTTTTCTACGTCATATCTTCAGGCCGCTCTGCTCCAGCGGCCTCCGTCTATTTTTGGCACTCCCAGCCTGTTCAGGGACGTCGGCACGTAGGGACGTGCGCGTTCACATCACCCAGAGCGCCATGCGTGTGCGTCCCATTCATTTACCATGCAGGCGCACTGGGTGATGTGATGTCCCCCTGCACCAACCAGCCGGGCTGTGCGAACGCGGCCGAACGTGGATGTCAGGTGCAGGTATGGTGCAGGTGCAGGCATCTGTGCCCTGTCATCCCCGGACCTCTCGCTGCTGGCTGTGTCGGCGTCCGCACAGCCAGCAGCGATCCGATGTGGTAGTGTGCATGCGCAGTCCGAACAGCAAGTATGAAGTCTGAACCGCAGCTTTCTTCCCTGGCACACAGTGACAGCCACTGGCGCAGGCGCTGTGCAAGCAGGACGGCCGCACTGCGCCTGCGCACTACCGCATCAGATAGCTGCTGGCTGTGCGAACGTCGGCACAGCCAGCAGCGAGAGGTCTGGGCGAGAGGTCCGGGACGACAGGGCACAGATGCCTGCACCTGACAGCCGCAGGCTGTGCGAACGCAAACACAGCCCGGCTGGTTGGTGCAGGGGGAGATCACATCACCCAGTGCGCCTGCGCAGTAAATGAATGGGACGCACGAGCATGACGCTCTGGGTGATATGAATGTGCACGTCCCGACGTGCCGACGTCCCTGCACAGGCTCGGAAAGCCAAAAATAGACGGAGGCCGCTGGAGCAGAGCGGCCTGAAGATATGATGTAGAAAAGGGGGTGGAGTCAATGGCGGTGGAATGGGCAGAGCGATGTGGCGCTTCATGGACTAGACCCACCCAGGTGGCGCTATTAACAAGGTGATAAAAGTTCCTTTTTCTATTGAACAAGCAACTTGATTATTTGTCTGAAATAAGCTATGGAGACAGCAATATTAGTAAATTAAACCTTATAAATGCTGAAATATTGAAAACTGTGGTGACAGTGTCACTTTAAATTTCGATTCAAATACACCGAGATGTTCGACTATTCGATCGAATATCGAACCCAATTAAAATCAATGGGCGAAAAAAGACTTGTTTCTTGGAAACCTAAACTCGACTACTTGGAGGTCACCAAGTCCACAATGACACCTCAGGAAATGATGCCAACACCACTGGAATGCATCTAGGACAGCAGGGGAAGCATGCCTGGGTGCATCTAACATGCGCAAGTCGCATCATTACACTACTATCACTGCCTCTCAATAATACACTTCAAACACAATATAACCGCTATGTAAAGTTAAAAAAATAGGGGCAAACCGTCTTTCCTCTACATTAGCATGGACAGAGCCACATTGTAAGCAAAAAAAAAATGTTCCTGCATCACTTTAAATTCACGTTGCCAATGACAGCCACAGGTGGCATAGACACGGGGGAAATCAGACCGCACCCACCGCTACTCTCATTGTGTGTGTGTGTGATAGACGTTAGTTATGATTGTTACAACTATCGTTACTGTGATCGTTTACTCCATCTGATACCAGCAAAAGAAAGGAAGAATTTGGAATTACACTGAACAATTAGTGAATAAATGCGAAATTACAGCCGACAAATGTGGAATTACAGCAAACGATTAGCGAAGATTAACAATAATTTTAGGGTCAGATCTAAATGAACAATCAATGACACAAACGATTTTCCAATCGTTGCCTACAATTACACTGTGTGAGATTATCGTTTAAATTGGAACGATATATAACGCTTTTCTGCACGATAATCTTCCCGTGTAATAGGACCCTAAGCCAGCCAATGATTGTAGACGCTGTTGTCGCGATGCCAGTGTGCTCCTATGGCCTGTCACAACCCTCTTGCATACTTATTGGCAAGAAAAAAGCATCTAATTTTTACTGCGTTTTCGGTCGGATGCTCGGTTGAAAACCAGTATTTTGAATAGTGTAGTATTCGATGGATTAGCTACTTGATCAAGTGCTAATTTAAACTTGTGGTTTAAATAGTACCATTTCTAAAGCCAAAAAAATCAATCAATTCAGCTTATGCTAAGTTTACACGGAGCGATAATTGGCCCGATCGCACGATTAACGATTTCGAAGTAACGATTTTTTTTTATAACAATCAGCGTTTAGACGGTACGATATATCGTACGGAAAAATCGTGTTGCGATCGTGCGCCCGCAGCCCGGCCCGCCCCCCCGCTCAACCGCAGCCCCCTGCGCCGCCCCGATCGCCACCCCCGCCGCTCGGATCGCCACCCCCTCCGCCGCCGCTCCGATTGCCACCCCCGCCGCTCCGATCGCCACCCCCGCCGCCGCCGCTCCGATTGCCACCCCCGCCGCTCCGATCGCCACCCCCGCCGCCGCTCCAATCGCCCCCGCCACCCCAGCCACGAGCATACGTTACCTGCTCCGCGTAGCAGGTCTTCAAATCCCCGGCTCCCCTCTTCAGCGCATTGATTGGCTGAAGAGATGAGTCGGGAATTTCAAACGGCTCCTCTTCAGCCAATCAGTGCTCCTCTTCAGCACTGATTGGCTGAAGAGGAGCCGTTTGAAATTCCCGGCTCCCCTCTTCAGCCAATCAATGCACGGCAGCATGATCGAGCCGGCGCAGGGGTCTGCGGATGAGTGGGGGGCCGGACTTTGGGCGGTGGGCGGCGGGACTTTCGCGCAATGACTGTTTACACGGAACGATCTGCGAATTTTTTGCGAATGACAATTTAAGAACAAGTTAAAAGATCAAAATGAACGATTTCTTGCTCGTTGTGCAATCGTTCGCTGCGTTTACACGTACGTTTACACGTACGATAATCGTTCGAATTTGATCGTTATCGTGCAAACCCGTGTAAACCCAGCATTAGACTTGCTGTTCATGGAAAAGGAGCACTACAAATAGCAATACACTTCTTGCCTCAATCAACAGAAACCACAGGGGCTCCTTTAATGTGAGGGGCCTGATCCGGCAGCACTGGCACCTGTTATCAATGCCATATAATTTACAGCTTGCAAAACAATATCCTGATCCTACAGCATGTGCATAATCCCCCAATGATTCTAGAATTACTAGACGATCAATTTACCCACAGTTCATCTCAAAAAGGCTTAAGGCACTAATCTTATTATTAAGCAGGGGCGGGGCATGTTTTCTCAGGCATAACGTCTATAATGTACATAGACTTTTATCTGTGGCGGACTATAAACTCACAACAACTGCATTGAAGAATCCTTGTTGCCCCTACGGGGTTTTGGGCTCTGTCGGTTGCACTTGGAATACACCTTTAAGAACTCCAGATAACCTCCTGCCTATAATACACAGCTCTGTGCCGCCTGCACTAAAACAAACAATGGAACAGTAATGCATGGCGTGGTAGTCTACAATTTAGGCTTCCTGGAATAAAATGACCCCCTGTCCTACGGGGCTGAAATGTGTTATTTTCCCAAAAAAAACAGCATACAATAAAGAAGAAAGTATATGTTATATGATAACGCGCAGCTCACCAAAGGAACTGATTGACCTAGAAAATTGTATGTTTCCTTGCAGTGCCATATTTTCGCAGAGAGCATAATACTTGTCTAACTGGTTTCCTGGCCAGGGTTATGTATATAGATAGCCCCGGTGTGTATAGTATGGGCTCAGTTTGCTGTTTTAGGATATGTCAGGGTTTATGTATGTGGAAACCTGGAGCCATGTTTTTTGTAGCTATTTTAGCTGCAGAGCTGTTAATGATGAAATTGGAAAAGGGGAGTGTATACTTCTGCAACCAGCTCTTTGCGCCTTCCCTACACCAAAAAGTATAAAGCAAATTGCCATTTTGTGTATACAGCCTCACTGTAGACCTCCGTAGCACAAACTAAAAACATACTGGCGTCCAATCTGGTGTCCTTTAGGCTGAAATGGGGCATGGCGTCATGGACCAATGAACAGTCCAGCATGGATTAGTACAAGCCATGATTGCTAAGACCAAGTTGAGATAAGACTGAAAATGTAGTCAGAAGTGCAGCCAAAGGAGTGGGTGCTGCAAATAAATGAATTAGTTAAAAGGGTTATCCAGCGCTACAAAAACATGGCCACTTTCCCCCTACTGTTGTCTCCAGATTGGGTGGGGTTTCAAACTCAGTTCCATTAAAGTAAATGGAGCTTAATTGCAAACCCCACCTGAACTGGAGACACCAGTAGGGGGAAAAGTGGCCATGTTTTTGTAGCGCTGGATAACCCCTTTAAGGTCAAACATTCAAAGGGATTGGCAGAACAATAGTAGTTATGGGGCTGTACAGGCCAGGTCTTCCTCAGAAAACCTTAGATGATCCTGTAGCTCCAGGGCCCCATAAACTGAAGTAAAACAAATATCCAGCAATTTGTGACTTAATGATTAGCAAATGGTCTTGGCCCCAGGGTGTTATCAATTACAGTGTCAAGATTTGCCCTCGATCCTCTGCAGAACGAGTTTTTGGGAGTAAAAAAATTAGGATGGCCCAACCTGCAGTTGTTAGAGATAAAGGTTTTGATCTAAATGATTTGACGCCCTGGAGGCATTTTGTATGTTACCCCTTAACAATCGCTCTGCAAACGTCTCTTCTGGTTCTGGAGCTTTCTGTGGACATTTCAATCTCTGAAAGGCTTAGGTCTAGGTTGGCCAGAACATATTGGATAACTTAGATATATAGATTATGTTTTTTTTATTTCCCATATAATTCACGCTAACCACCACTATTCCTGCAGTGTCATCTGTTTCCAAATTACGTTTCTTTACTGTATGAGGGTCATGTGACCATCTGATCAGCCACCATCTTGACTTTCAGATTTTGAAGCGCATCAATTCTGCTATCACACCCAAAATGCATCAGCCCAGCATCACACATGCAGCTACAGCCAGTACCATCTCTGCCTGCTGGGAGGGCAGTGTAATAATCCTCATGTCTATATATCTCTAAATAGGCTAAGAGACCATAAGTATACAGTCATGGAGGCTAAGCTGTCATCACATTCATTACAACTGTGTAACCACATTAAGAGCTCAGAAACACATGTAGTTTCTAGGGGGTCATCATAAGGTCACATGGCCAAACCACAAAGATTTCCAAAATCTAAATAAGGTAATACTAGTAGCATAATAAATAACATAAATCCAGGAGTACATCTTTAAAGAAGTAGTTCAGCAAAAATAAGTATTTTCAAATAAACTGGTGCCAGAGATTTGTAATTTACTTCTATTAAAAAATCTCAAGTCTTCCAGTACTTTTTAGCTGCTGTATGTCCTGCAGGAAGTTGTGTATTCTTTCCAGTCTGACACAGTGCTCTCTGCTGACACCTCTGTCCGTGATCGGAACTGTCCAGAGCAGTAGCAAATCTCCATAAAAAACTTCTCCTGCTCTGAACAGTTCCTGACATGGGCAGAGGTGGCAGCAGAAATCACTTTGTCAGACTGGAAAGAATACACCACTTGCTGCAGGACATACAACAGCTGGTACTGGAAGACTTGAGTTTTTTCTTTAAATAGAAATAAATTACGAAACTTTTTGGCTGAACTACCCCTTTAAAGTTGTCTGACTTGGAAAAACAGCATCACACCTGTCTACATTGTTAGTCAAGGGAGCCTTCTCCTGCAGTCAATCTAGCCGTACGCCATAAGCTATATCTAACAATTGGAAGGGGTCTTAGCATGAGACCCCAGCTGAACTAAACTTTTAACATGCCTGGACGAGAGTAGTCTCCAACAGTCTTATAGTCTACCTGTACAAGGATATGTGTAAGAGTTTCCCTTGATATACCCTCTTTCACATCTTTTGAAGGCTTCCCTTTAAATGCAGTGGGTGTTGCTGCCCTACCTATATTTGCAGTGAAAATGCGTGGGCGACTTTTACTGCTGATCCAAACAGCTGGCATTCCACAGCATAGAAGATGCCAAGTACAAAGGCCTGCGGTGTGAAGATTGTTTTGCACAAAGTGACAGTGTCTCACGGTTCTGCAATCACTGACTGTGCTGAGAACTGGAGAGGGTCTTTTTTACTAATCTAACACAATGAAGCAAATTAGCAAATTGTGCTATGGGTTTTCATTCAGACAATTTTACATGAATTTCACAACACCTCAGCCAATCACATGGTTTTGCTTCCTCAAACATTTTTTTAATTAATTAAAATAATTGCTGAATTCCTGTAAAATTGTAAAAGAAAAATATAAACAGCTCACTACAATATGACTACGACAGTCTCAGAATCAATCGCCTCTTTTCATGACAGGTGTTTTCAGTTCTTATTAGAACGCCTTTTTGTTGCAAACATGGTTCATAGCCATACTCCAGCTTTAGGCAGCCTGAGGAATCTTAGCCCATTTCTTAATGGCAATGGCCAATTCACTATTATTCTTGGATTTGCAGGTTGCAGCCACCTTCTCAAAATTTAACCAAAGATTTCCCAAGTTAGGCAACTTTGACCGCCTCTCCAGAATCTTCCAGAATTTCCAAGAACTTCTTCTCCAACTAAGCTTTGGTGGACTCTATGGTACATCTTGAATCATTGTCATGTTGAAAGATCTAGTCGTACCAAGTTAAGGGCTGAACTACTCATTTGGCCTTTCTGGCAAATGCCAGATGGGTCAATTCCCTCCATGAGTTGGTCTTCTCTTCTGCCTTATTGTGAAGTAGCGGTGGTGCACACACAGAACATTACGATGCTAGAGGAGCAGTGAGCTATAAGCAGGGCCATATTTGCCCCATGGTCCGGTGTCTAGGGTGGCACCCTGTAGGGGGCGGCACCTTCAGAGGAAGAAAAAAAGAAAAAGAAATGGTAAAAAAAAAAAAAAAAATCCCCATGATTGTCAGTGGGAGCGGGCGGGGCCATGATCGAGGGGGCGGATCACGATCACGGCCAGAAGAGGGTGTGGAGCGCTCCCTGCTGTCAGCTCCTTGCTTCAGTGATGGAGCTTGCAGGGCAGCTCACAACTTCCCGTCTCCACTACTGAAGCAAAGAGCTGCCCCCTGCTGCCCTGGATGAGAAGATGGAGCGCCCCCTCCTGCCTGGCCTGAAGGAGACCACCACCACCACCCCCATCCGGAATCACCTGGGTAAGGAAAATGGGGGGGGGGGTCAAAGTTGCGGGGACGGAGCCTCATGGGGCTAAGGGCATCCACTAGGCCATGAGCAGAATCTTCGTGGGATCTTTATACAGTATCCCCTTTTCCCTGCACCATGGCCTAGTAAGCAGTATGGTGAGGGGGAGGTGATCCTTTACCCCCATCCCCCCCCCCCCTCACCCATGTACTGTTCAGGGCCTCTGTATAGGCACCAGGCCCTGAACAGTACATGGGTGAGAGGAGTGAGGATGAGGAGGGGGGGGGAAGGCATGGGGTGTACAGGATCCCCTACCTCTTCTCTGTATACTCAGGTCACATAACTAGCGGAATTGTCCGCCAGGGAATGCCTTTAGCCTATATATGTGTGAATGGGATCCTACCAACTGGGTCTCACATGTGTGTTCAATTAGGCCGCTCCACAGCCCACATTCAGATTCCTTATAAAGCAACAAATGAACACACGCTACACCGATCAGTGATTTTTTAAATTGCTTATGACTTCATTTACTCCTTCATATATTTCAAGGACAATTACATGTCTCATACTGAACAAAAGTCATTTAAATTTTACATCACCCAGTGGCAAACGATAGCGGAGTCTCTTATTATGCGTCCTTAATTCAGCTTTCAGCCATCAGGACACACTTCCCGGTTGGGAATAAAAAGTCCAACTTCCATGCAGGGTACGCAACGTTTCGAGAGCAGCAGCTCCCTTTGTCAAGCCTAACTCATGTGTGACCCATCACCAATATATATACCCCGACCTCTCGCGAGATCTGAGATCTGTTTAAAAGTAGACATAAAATAAATTAGACAACATGGAAAAAATAACATATTTCTAACGGAATAAACCTCCTTCTAGGAAAACACTGAAGTTACATGCTTCATTTAACCCTCTTGGGTTCAGTGCTTCCATCTTACTAATCCAATACACTTCCCGTTGTAGTAGTTTACGCTGTGTCTGTCCACTATCGGCACATTCTACCTCCTCTAATATCATCCATCTTAATTCGCTGATTTGGTGTTTACACTGATGGAAATGTCTAGCAACACTGGTTTCCCCGAAGTTTTTTTCATTTTTTTCTTTCTCATTTTTTATACTAATTTTTTGGGCATAGTTTCTTATTGCACTCCGATGTTCATTCAATCTTATTTTCACCGGTCTCATTGTCTGTCCGATATAAACTTTCCCACAGGGACATTTTAACATGTACACTACCTGTTTAGAATTGCATGTATGCCACCCCCGAATTTTGATTGGGTAACCCTTTGTCGGATGCATCACTTGATCCCCTTTAATAATGGCACTACAGTTTTGACATGCTAAGCAGGGGAAAGTACCATTTTTTCTAGCTCTTAGAAATTTTTGTCTTGTTTGTTTACTCTTCCGCATATCTGCTCTCACCAGATAGTTGGCTATAGTTTTACCTTTTCTGAAGATAAATCTTGGGGTATCCGCAAACAGTCTCCCAAACTTGGGATCAGCCTGAAGGAGCCCCCAGTATTTAAGCACAGTTTTTTCCACCATGTTGGCATGCCCATCGTATGTTGTGATAAACATTGGTTTAGAACTATCTTTAACTTTTTTCTTTCTCTTTCTAAATTCTTGTCTATCTTTCTGCCCAATTTCTTCTCCAACTTTTTCTATTTTTTGTGCGTCATATCCTCTTTCAATAAACTTTTTAGCCATAATTGTTTTTTTCACATCATATTCCTCCTTTGTACTACAAATTCTCCGAACTCGCGTGAATTGGCTACAAGGGATACCCCCAAAAACTTGGGGTGCGTGACAACTGTCTCTGGCTAATAAGTTGTTACGATCTGTCTCTTTTGAAAACAGTGTGGTTCTCAAACTACCATCTGTTTCCTTACTAACTTCAACATCCAAATAGTGGATTTTTTGTAGATCACATTCCAGTGTGAACTCAATGAGTGCGTGTCTCTGGTTGAGATAGTGGACGTACTGCTCCAACTGCTCTTTCGAGCCCTCCCACACCAAGAACACGTCGTCCACATATCTCAACCAGAGGGTAACACACCCACTGAACTCATGAGACCACACATACTCCTCCTCAAATTTGTTCATAAATATGTTAGCAAAACTGGGTGCCACAGGGGACCCCATCGAAGTCCCCTGTAGCTGGAGGTAGTAGTCCTCCCCAGACCTAAAATAGTTTTTCTTAAGGATGACATCTAATAGATCGGTCAAAAGTCTAATCTTACCATTTACTAAAGTGGCATCTCTATAGAGCTGTTCTCTTACTGCAGCGATGCCTTCATCTGTAGGAATATTCGTATATAAAGATTTAATATCTAGGGTACATAACCAGGTATTACATGACACATTTAAATTCATGATTTTGTCCAAAAATTCATTAGTGTCTTTCAGACAATAAGACAGTTTTGCTACGATTTTCTGTAAATAGCTGTCCACATAGACTGCTAAGGGGTGGAAAATGGAATTTTTGGTTTGGGGAGGACTACTACCTCCAGCTACAGGGGACTTCGATGGGGTCCCCTGTGGCACCCAGTTTTGCTAACATATTTATGAACAAATTTGAGGAGGAGTATGTGTGGTCTCATGAGTTCAGTGGGTGTGTTACCCTCTGGTTGAGATATGTGGACGACGTGTTCTTGGTGTGGGAGGGCTCGAAAGAGCAGTTGGAGCAGTACGTCCACTATCTCAACCAGAGACACGCACTCATTGAGTTCACACTGGAATGTGATCTACAAAAAATCCACTATTTGGATGTTGAAGTTAGTAAGGAAACAGATGGTAGTTTGAGAACCACACTGTTTTCAAAAGAGACAGATCGTAACAACTTACTAGCCAGAGACAGTTGTCACGCACCCCAAGTTTTTGGGGGTATCCCTTGTAGCCAATTCACGCGAGTTCGGAGAATTTGTAGTACAAAGGAGGAATATGATGTGAAAAAAACAATTATGGCTAAAAAGTTTATTGAAAGAGGATATGACGCACAAAAAATAGAAAAAGTTGGAGAAGAAATTGGGCAGAAAGATAGACAAGAATTTAGAAAGAGAAAGAAAAAAGTTAAAGATAGTTCTAAACCAATGTTTATCACAACATACGATGGGCATGCCAACATGGTGGAAAAAACTGTGCTTAAATACTGGGGGCTCCTTCAGGCTGATCCCAAGTTTGGGAGACTGTTTGCGGATACCCCAAGATTTATCTTCAGAAAAGGTAAAACTATAGCCAACTATCTGGTGAGAGCAGATATGCGGAAGAGTAAACAAACAAGACAAAAATTTCTAAGAGCTAGAAAAAATGGTACTTTCCCCTGCTTAGCATGTCAAAACTGTAGTGCCATTATTAAAGGGGATCAAGTGATGCATCCGACAAAGGGTTACCCAATCAAAATTCGGGGGTGGCATACATGCAATTCTAAACAGGTAGTGTACATGGTAAAATGTCCCTGTGGGAAAGTTTATATCGGACAGACAATGAGACCGGTGAAAATAAGATTGAATGAACATCGGAGTGCAATAAGAAACTATGCCCAAAAAATTAGTATAAAAAATGAGAAAGAAAAAAATGAAAAAAACTTCGGGGAAACCAGTGTTGCTAGACATTTCCATCAGTGTAAACACCAAATCAGCGAATTAAGATGGATGATATTAGAGGAGGTAGAATGTGCCGATAGTGGACAGACACAGCGTAAACTACTACAACGGGAAGTGTATTGGATTAGTAAGATGGAAGCACTGAACCCAAGAGGGTTAAATGAAGCATGTAACTTCAGTGTTTTCCTGTAAGAAGCTATGATGTAGTAACTAGAAGGAGGTTTATTCCGTTAGAAATATGTTATTTTTTCCATGTTGTCTAATTTATTTTATGTCTACTTTTAAACAGATCTCAGATCTCGCGAGAGGTCGGGGTATATATATTGGTGATGGGTCACACATGAGTTAGGCTTGACAAAGGGAGCTGCTGCTCTCGAAACGTCGCGTACCCTGCATGGAAGTTGGACTTTTTATTCCCAACCGGGAAGTGTGTCCTGATGGCTGAAAGCTGAATTATGGACGCATAATAAGAGACTCTGCTATCGTTTGCCACTGGGTGATGTAAAATTTAAATGACTTTTGTTCAGTATGAGACATGTAATTGTCCTTGAAATATATGAAGGAGTAAATGAAGTCATAAGCAATTTAAAAAATCACTGATCGGTGTAGCGTGTGTTCATTTGTTGCTTTATAAGGAATGCCTTTAGCCTCCCTGACATAATGGGAGTCTATGGGAGGCTCGGGCTGCTGCTTTCACAGCGTCTCTTGGCGCTGAAGAATGAACATATTCATTCTTTAGCGCGCCGAGGGCAGTAGCACAAGCCTCCCATAGACTCCCATTATGTCAGGGAGGCTGGCGGCATTCCGCGGCGGACAATTCCGCTAGTTTTGCTACGTGTGATCGTAGCCTTACAGCATCTTGTAGTCAGTATGATGGAGGTCGCCCAGCTTTCCCAGCATCCTGTATGTCAGTGTAATGGAGGTCACCCAGATTTCCCAGCATCCTGTATGTCAGTGTAATGGAGGTCACCCAGCTTTCCCAGCATCCTGTATGTCAGTGTATAATGGAGATCACCCAGCTTTCCCAGCATCCTGTAGTCAGTATGATGGAGGTCACACAGCTTTCCCAGTATCTTGTAGTCAGTATAATGGAGGTTACACAGCTTTCCAGCATCTTGTAGTCAGTATGATGGAGGTCACCCAGCTTTCCTTGCATCTCATACTCAGTATGATGGAGGTCACCCAGCTTTCCCAGCATCTTGTAGTCAGTATGATGGAGGTTGCCCAGCTTTCCCAGTATCTTATACTCAGTGTGATGGGTCACCCAGCTTTCCCAGTATCTTATACTCAGTGTGATGGAGGTCACCCAGCTTTCCTAACATCTTGTAGTCAGTATAATGGAGGTCACCCAGCTTTCCCAGTATCTTATACTCAGTGTGATGGAGGTCACCCAGCTTTCCTAACATCTTGTAGTCAGTATAATGGAGGTCACCCAGCTTTCCCAGCATCTTATACTCAGTATGAAAGAGACACCCGGCTTTTGTGGCATCTTATACTCAGTATGATAGAGATCACTCAGCTTTTCCAGTATCTTATATTCAGTATGATGGAGGTAACTCAGCTTTCCCAGGGGTATTGGCACCTCAGTTTAAGCAGAGGCTGGGGAGCTGAAGAGTAGGCACAGTTGGGAACCTTGGATACCACTCTCTATACTGGGGTAATATACTGGGGACACTAATACCGGTGTATGTAATGCTCCCTCTGTATTGTCCTAATTGTAAGGTCTATACAATAAGGACGGGGGGGGGGGGGGGGTCAGCACTCAAAGGTGCCTAGGGCAGCATGTACTCCAAATACAGGCCTGGCTATAAGCAACATATCCCTTGATGTTACATACATATCTCAGCAATGTTAAGAATCTATCTACCTAATTATTATGGGAGGATGGGACTGCTAGATATGTAGTTAATAAGGGGGGCAAACTACCTAACTAATACACAAGCTAATACCTAAAACTGGGGGCTGCCTTCCTAATGGAGACTTTACTACCAAATGGAGGGAAACTACAAATATAAGGATACAAAGGGGAACATAACTGTATGGTGGGCAGTATTAGTGTGGGGGCACTGTGTAAATACCTACAAAGACATGCGATCAGAGAATCAGAAACAGTTCACATGTATCTGTGTTGACAACATAGGGCAAGACTCCTCTCTTCCAGCAGACATACTCATGTAGTGCCTTCATTTTTAGTACATGAGAAGATCCATTGCCAAACCTATACATAGACCTGAACTGGAAAATGGTGTTAATGGTGAACCCATACCCATATTAATCTTGTGACTTCCCACTTCATTTTGTAAATTTGACACATGAAAAAGTCTAATGATGAGTCGATTGTTAGTCTTTTATTCATTCTATAGACTTCAGGGTTTAGATTGTCATTTAGTCATTTCACTCCCATGATTAATCTCTGACACGTAGGTAATAGACGATGATTATGATCTTTTATGCAAATGGATTTCGTGATTTGCCTATTAGTTTTTGATACAAATCTGATCATGCGAACATTGTCACACGGATGAATTCAGCTTTATTAACAATACTGGTTAGATGCAGTCAATGGTTAGATGCAGTCAATGGTTAGATGCTGTCAATGTTATGTTCTACTATAGAAAATTGACTTTTGTTGCTGCCTTGATATTGTTTATTGTTGCATTTATATTGTTACAAAAAGTACAAAATTACTTTAGTGTTACAAAACAAATTACTCACCATTATAGTAGAATTGACCACAATATGTATTTTGTCAGTGCGACAGGAGTTGCCCACCACTAGTCTCCTGTGTCAAGTATCACGGCAGCTTGGCTGTTACAAGAGCAGTTGGCTCCAATATGTTCAAAACAAACTTTTCAGTTTGGACTAAATTAGTTTTATCCAAACAGGACTGAACATACACATATACATTGAACATTTGAGTTTCCGGACCTGGTGTGCTGTGCTGTGATCCTTCCCTTCCCAAAGTGTTTCCCGGGCAGAAGTAGAAAATGT
The DNA here is from genome assembly GCF_027789765.1 of Dendropsophus ebraccatus. Lineage (NCBI taxonomy): Eukaryota > Metazoa > Chordata > Amphibia > Anura > Hylidae > Dendropsophus > Dendropsophus ebraccatus. The sequence continues at coordinate 58,739,255 of NC_091464.1, read as the reverse complement.
AATGTAATAGGACATGTTAAAAGACCATGCCCGATGTTGGCTGATTGTGGTCTTTCAACATGTTGCTGCCACAGACTTTAAGGGGTGGCCCGGATTATCTAAGTATCGTCTGAGTGGCCCCACCCACTGCTCCCCGCTCACTGTCTGTCAGGAAATAGCACGGCCAGCAAGCAGGGAATGACGGGGAAAAGAGCACTGACCTAGGCACTCGCTTCCCTCTCATTATCGTGCCATGTAATACAGACTTTACAGTAAGCTAGGGATGCATAAAGCATTCCTAGCTTACTATAATAACAATAATAATATTTGTTTGTAGAGAACCAATAGATTCCACAGCCCTTTTTTTACACACAATACACAGGTGACATTTACACATTACAGAACTAAATAATTAAAATAAATAGAAATACAAAAGGAGTGAGGGACCTGCTCGCAAGAGCTCACAGACTAGAGGGACTAGGGTTCTCTGTTTAAAGGACAAGTGCCATGAAAAACTTTTTCCCAGTAATTGAAGCACATTACAAAGTTATATAACTCTGTAATATGCTTCAATCACCTATCTGCCTCCCTTCCTTGTCTTTTCCCCCCTCCACCCCCCACCAGGAAGTGTCCTAACTCACACAGACCTAATTACTGTCGTCACCGTCACCAAGCTCTTCTCTCAGCTCCTTCTCCTGTTACACTAGCCTCCCCCCTCCCCTGCCTTGTCAGGTGACAGGCTTGCTAAGCTCCCATTGGCTGAACAACTGCAAGCCATCACTTGGACTGGGGAGGGGGGGCTGCTGTAACAGGACCTAGAGCAGCCCTCCTGCTGGTGACTCATCCTCACAAGAAGGAGCTGCCTGGTGACAGTCATTAGGTCTGTGTGAGTTAGGACACTTCCTGGTGGGGGGTGGAGGGGGGAAAAGACAGGGAAGGGAGGCAGATAGGTGATTGAAGCATATTACAGAGTTATATAACTTTGTAATGTGCTTCAATTACTGGGGAAAAGTTTTTCATGGCACTTGTCCTTTAATCTAGAGCAGGAAAGACTGGGCAGATTAATATATAGAAGAATGTCAGGGCAACCCTTAGTATAGTATTAGTAAATGCTGCACCTTGTAAGCCCTTTACTTTATTATTGTTGTTTTCTTGATTTTATGTTATAATCTGTATGTTAACCCCTTATATACAGTATGTACAACGCTTTAAAAATTAATAGTAATAATAATAATAACCTCTTTTGTTACACGTTGCACTTTTCAGACTGGAATACATTAAAATTTTCCATACTCTGATGGCTTTTCCGGAAAGTGCTAGAAAGAACTGAGACATCTAATATTATGTAAGCCCATATAGACAGGAAAATAATAAAGAACTGAACTCACCAGTCCATGTGCCTCCGATGCACCACTCCCAGGTCCTGTGCATATAAGCCGGCTGTCATCTTCAGCTGGAAACTGGGTACATCACAGCTTCTCCTGCTGAAGCGGTCCAGCTGAGTGACCGCCTGCTCAGCCAGTCAGTGACTGGGGCAGAGTCACTGATTGGCTGGGCAGGAAATCACTCAGCCGGAGACATGATGTTGCAGCTAGCAGAGCTGCAGGAGCATGGCTGCTGTGAACAGGACCCGGGAGCAGCACACCGGATGCATGAATTCTGTTGTTTATTATCTTCCTGCCCCCACCAGCCTGCCTCCAGTTTTTGTACCTCTGTGGGTTTTCTCCTTTATTCGCATACATTCCGGCATGGTTAGTCATTCTATTCTCTTGAACTAATCATAATATGATAGGGTCTTGCAGGAATAACCTATCAATTATCCTATACATATGAGAACATACATGCCATAGAGTCTTTAGATAAGGGGGGACCAGCTCAGGTTGGCCCTATCATCTTTCCTTCCAAAGCTACTATAATGTAGGAAAACAAGAGCCCAGGAAAAAGGAATGCTAAAAGAGGTTAAACCACCTCTGGGCCATCTTGGAGGGTGTTTGGGCATAAGAAATACATATCCAGAATATTCCCATTGGGATTTTTGTTATTTTCCATATTATAAGGGTACACAATTGTAGCTACCTGGTTGCAGAGGTAACAGTTACAACCAGGCCCTAGGGCAAGAAGGTCCCCAAAGGCTCCTCTGCCACACCAGTACTGGCACATAGTCAGTGGGGCTTTGTTTCAGATTTTGCATTGTTACACCTCTTAGCTATAAATATGTAAAAAAAAAAAAAGGGTTGGAAAAGGGTTTGGGCTTAGTTAACCTTCCTTAGTCTGGGAGGTAATGTGATCCAACAGAAAGCCCACCTAAACTTCACCATGCTTTCTAAAGGGATAAATCTGACTCGTGACCAAGCAACACCTGCCTTCTACATAACAGGGAAACACGTAGAAACCAGAATTCTCTGGGTTTGCTATTTCCAGTTCAGACCTCCACCAATGGCTAAAAGAAGTTGGAAGAAGCAGTTGGCTTGGCAATTCTTCCTCTGTTATAGTTATTGCAGGGAGACAGGAAGAAAAAAGAGCCAAGACAGTCGATTTTGGTTCACTCTAGTAACTGGTAGGGGTCTAAAAACAACTTGTCTTTATGATATGGCAAAAATTGTTTGCAATGATAGTAACTCATTATGTATTTTTTTTTTACTTACCGTAATACTGTAACATAAAAAATGCAAAACATGGTTATGATTAGGAACCCAAAATTAAAATCATGAGATAGAACCAAAGTCAAACACGTTAGACGTTAATTCTCTTCTTCTTGCATTAGTGAACATGTGTGTAATAAGGAAGTAAACCTAAGGATAACTACAATAAAACATGACCTCTGGGCCAGAACAGTAACTAACTGGACAATATTTCTGGATGGAGCTGAACTGATAAGATGTGGAGTCATTACACTTCCTTATTTATGTACAGTCCCACTAACTAAAACATTATGTCCTTGAAGCTAAAAGCCTTGGGTACTGCAACCGATAAGAAAAGTGTAAAGCCCCTATTACATAGGCTAGTGCTAAGGAGCAAGCGAGCATCAACCTGTCAGGCCAGCGCTCGCTTGCTCCTTGTTCCCTGCTCACTGCCGGCGCTATTACACACACTGACAGCGAGTGTGTAAGAGCGAGGGGTGACAGGGAGCTGTGGAAGGGCTGCCCGGACAATCTTAAGATCACTCAGGTAGTTCATAGAAGATAGTGGCGATCTGCCACACGAAGCAGCAGCCAGGAGATCATCGCTAGTGGCATCATTGTCTTTCAACATGTTGAAAGACAATGATCAGCCGACATCGCACATGTTGGCTGATCATTGCCTTTTAAAATTACCTGTTAGACCAAGTGATTGATTATTGGCCAAATATGGCCAATAATCTCTTGGTGTAATAGGGCCTTTAGTCAACAACCTGGACAGCCAGGAAGACTATGCATCTTCCCCATTCACTGTTCAATCTTTGCAGTCTTGTATAAGGACTTATTTGCTAAAACTCTTTATCAGTATTCACTGTATATAAAATGATTATGTGATGGCACAAACATATGGCCCAGGCTGCCAGTAGAGAGGATCGGTTGATCAAGCTGACAAGCACGAGCAGCTCCCACAGCAGCCACTGTTGCCATTGTTTGCAGTGCTATCATGAATGAGATACCTGGACTGCCACAAACGGGAAAATATCCAGCTCCAGGGATTAAAAGTTCTAAATTTATTTAATCCATATAAAAATATTCAGGGACATTGACATCCATAAAATATTGCCTACACGTCGGGATCTGTTTGGGATCTAGCAATGATCCGGTTGGGGTATGGAGCCTCGTTGTGAGCAATTCACATGGTGTGTAAGGAAGAATAGATTTGACCACTAGGAAGGTAAGTGATGTGTGCAGAGGAATAGATCTGAATGGTGAATATAGGGATAACACAGTGGGGCCCTCTTGGCCTCTCACCTATTAAATCCCTTGCACCAACCCTGTCTTTTAGTATAGCAATGGAAGGCACCGGTAATACCATCCTGTCACCACTTGTCCACTGCACATTCATTACTGATCATCTTAGTGATTCGACTAATTACAATATTACACACATTGAGAGAAGACTATTTCTGGGAAGTGCAGGGATTTTGCTGGAGCAATGATGCTTCCGGCTTTCTGATAGATTTCTGCAGCTTTTAGCTTTCTGACCGCTCTGTAATTATGATGACTGTGTCTACAAAGAGATGAGGTCATGGGCACTCCTCCTATAGCCACAGGGTGCTCGCTTTGATGAGGCTTGTCCTTAAGCAGAATATCATTGGCCATATAATATTGTCCTAAAATCCTTTTTAACCCCTAAAAGCCCAACCAATTTTGGAACATACTGTCTACTGTCTACATTATAGGGGTTAAACCAAGATTAAAGTTTATCCCCTATACAAAGGATACAGGATACCTAACTGATTGGTTGGGGTCCGACTGCAGGAACCCCCACTGATCACAAGAATGGAGAAGTGAACCCCTAAGTTCATTTGTTTATCAACATTAGGAAGCTCCATGGAGAATGAATAGAGTCAAGGTCAAGCACATGTGACACTTGACAATTGACCTCTGTTCTTTTAGGCTGCGTTCCCACTACGTATATTTCAGTCAGTATATGTATATTTCAGTCAGTATATTTCAGTCAGTATTGCAACCAAAACCAGGAGTGGATTAAAAACACAGAAAGGCTCTGTTCACACAATGGTGAAATTGAGTGGATGGCCGCCATATAACAGTAAATAACTGCCATTATTTCAATATAACAGCCGCTGTTCTAAAATAACAGGAAATATTTGCCATTAAATGGCGACCATCCACTCAATTTCAACATTGTGTGAACAGATCCTTTCTGTGTTTTTAATCCACTCCTGGTTTTGGTTGCAATATGAGGACCACAATACTGACTGAAATATACATAGTGTGAACGCAGTGACAAACACTAAACTCTACAGCCAGCTTATTGATGGAAGCAAGAAGTTATGACATCAGACAACAGCAGATTACATTTGTCCAACCTTTACCAAATTATCAGCTGTTTTTTTTCCAAATGATTATTGTTTCTTTGTTTCCTTAATAAACCAATTTGGAGATATCTGCACTTTTTCACTGGATCTGTTGGATGACATAGTCAAGACATGTTGTAGACATAGCCAAGGGTAGTCACTGAGAAAGAGCCCCCCTTCACTACCAAGTGATGCTACTGGTAGGTGTATGTGTATATATATATGTACCGCAAGGCAGATATTACCAATAACACCAGCATATTGGAAGAGAAAATATTATCACCATATATATTACCGCCATACTGTTACTGAGCAAATCCTGTATACTGAGACCAATATTGCCAATAATACCAGTATACAAGGGGGAAATATTACCGCCACACCACAACCACTACCATCACCACCATATTGTTACTGACCAAATCCAGTATATAAGACCAATAAAACACAGTACCGGATAACAAGTAACAAATATTACCACCACATACCGACTAACACCGCCACATACCGACTAACACCGCCACATACTGACTAATACCACCACATACTGACTAACACCCCCGCTGCTACTGAATAAGATCCACTGTACACAGATCACTATCACCTCATACAGTCATATAGAGGTGGACGCAGCTCCACACAGGTTGTATACACCATAAAAATTACAGTGCAGTTATATCAGGTGACTCACAGGGGACGTCTTCTCTGATCGGAGTTCTTCCCTTTTCATTTTCTTCTTCTCCATCTGCCCTGGGCCGTTATGAGAACTTCTCCGAGCCACGAATCCACAGAATCTGCCAGACATATTAGGCTCCTTATACTGGCACCATCCTCATCTCTATACACACTGCACATCTGTCTTATAGATGCCCCCCTTTCCCCCTCCCCTTATAGATGCCCCCCTCTCCCCTTCCCTTATAGATGGCTCCCTCTCCCCCCCCCTCTATTATAGATACCCCCTCTCCCCCCTTATAGATGCCCCTTCTCCCCCCTTTATAGATGGCCCCCTCTCCCCCCTCCCCTTATAGATGGCCCCCTCTCTCCCCTCCCCTTATAGATGGCCCCCTCTCCCCTCACCCCTTATAGATGGCCCCCTCTTCTCCCCCCTTATAGATGGCCCTCTCTCCCCCCCTTATAGATGCCCCCTCTCCCCCCATTGTAGATGGCCCCCTCTTCTCCCCCCCCCCTTATAGATGCCCCCCTCTCCCCCCCCTTATAGATGGCCCCCTCTTCCCCCACCCCATAGAGATGGACCCCTCTTCCCTCTATAATAAGCAGAATAAAAAAAATAAAAAAAAAACACAAACTCACCTAACAAGCCGCTACCCTGGCAATCCTCTCCTTCTTCAGGCTCGTCCGGGCTGATGCGCGGCTGCCGGGGGTGTCCAGTCCTATCCCCGGCAGCTCCGCGCATCAGTGAACTCCCTATGCGCCGGAGCTGGGACTTCCGGCACAGGAAGCTTCTCTGACGTGCTCTTCCTGTGCCCGGACGAGCCTACTCTTGTGACCACAAGCAAAACAATGCTTGCAGTCACAAGAGTGATTTATGGGGGGAGAAGTGCAGTGGCAAGGGGGCCTCGTGGCGAGCCGGGTCTCAGCGGCGACGCTGCGACCTTGGTAACTACGCCACTGTCCTGGTAGATCCCCATCAGCTGTAGTTGTACTAGTGTTTAGGAGCAATGAAGTAGAGACCACGTAAAGGTATACAGTAGTGTCACCAATGCTGTGCTGACTCCATAACTGCAGACACCAAACCTCATTTCATATTAATATCAGCAGGAAGACTGTGCCGCCAAGAGCTTCATGGCATGAGTTTCCATGGCCGAACTGCTGCTAGCAAGGCGGCATCTTCTGGATAAATGGTCAAAAACTCCTACAGATCCTAAATCTTTTAGAAAGTCTCAACAGGGGCATGGAAGCTGCTTTACCAGCAAAGGGGGAGAACTACTTCCTATGAATTTAGAATGGGATGCCCTAATGGCTCCTGGAGGTGTCTTCATAACACTTCCATTCGCAGAGCGTAGCTGTCCTCCTACAGTCTACAGTATATTGTATATGGGAAGCTTAAAAATCTTATTCGGTAAATCTTCTGGACAAGATGGACTTTATTTACACAATAATGAAGATGCAATTAGGTCCTTCTGTCTTCCTAATTGTCTTATAGTTGATTACAGTTCACTCAGATTCCATCAGTTGAAGTGTTAATCCTCTATTAGTAGTTGACAATAGAACTGTAGGCAGTAAAGACAATTGTACCACAAAGATGATGGCAGACATGGTTAGGATATGTATCCTATAGAGCTGGTGGTGGCCATCTAACCTTTTGATATGCAAAATTGCCATTTCTGTAGACCAACAGGGGGGTTGGTTATTCAATGGGACAGAAACTTTGTACCGAAACTAGCAAAGACAATATATACAGTAGAATTACAAAATGTCTATCATGAGCTAGTTATATGGGAGAACAGGTGTAGATCTCAGAGGTGTAGCTAGGGGGAGTCTGGTAGGTTATGTGCCCCAAGTGCTGGATACTAGGGAGGGTGTCAATTGCCTGCCGGGTTGCTATGGGTTCCCTTGGGATGTGATCACGGTGGACCGGAGTGGGGTAGTGAACCTCTCAGACTATAGGTAACGGCACCAACAGAAAGGGGAAATGTCCCAAGGATGTAGTGTACACAGTGTTGGTGTGAGGCGAAGAATCACAGAGTGTCTTTATCATAAATAACCTCTTGTTTACTTGGAAAGTACTTGTGTGCAGCAGGTAATACAACTTTACCCTGACAGGATATGTTTCTCTTGAGAAAGCACTTGATATACTTGATAATACACTCAGTAGTACACTTGATAATACAGGATCCAGTTCTGTGATAGGAGTATAGTGAATAGTATAGTCGTGCTGACTAGGTTGGGTGTTGAGAGATAAAAAGGATCAGAGGAGCAGAGAGGAGGAGTCCCAACCCAAGTAGTACTGTGCTCTACCAGGATGTTTGAGGATGAGGTAGAAGAATACTTTAGAAGAAGAAGAGAATACTTGTGCCTGTCTTTTGACCTTAGGGTCTTCGCACCCCCTTATGCCCACCAGTGTCAGGTGACCTGTCCTATGAGGGTGACACAAGCCCCAGACCCTGTTACCTTGGATGAGCGGAATGCTGAGGGTTCCCTGCTGACAACTGCGCTGCGAAATAGAGTTCCTAGACTCTTAGCAACTTTGCTCTATCGAGATCAGTTCCTAGCTTATTGCTGTCTGTGGATACTGTCCTGCACTGTGACTCTCCTCGTCCACGGCGTGGGTTGAGGTGATCTCTGACTTGTCCTCTCCTGTAGGAGTTTAACACTGCATAGTGTTGTGTAGAGTAAACTGAGAAGAAACTGTTAGCTGTGTCTTGTATTGCTTCCTACCCATGCAGGGATCTGACTAAGACAAAGGGACCACTGTAGGGAGCTTTCTAGCTTGCGTCCTTCCCCTACAACGCCCAACAGGAAAGACCTGCACACTTCCTCTACCCATGTGACTTCCTATCTCCAGCATATCTAAGGGGCGCTGTGAGTGGATGAAGAGTGCGTAAGAAGTAAAGTGAGAGATGATAGGATAGAAGAAGAAAAGATTCCTATAGGTTTAAAGATCCATGTGACATACAAATAAACAATAACCCTTTCCGTGCTTCAGCCATGCAGAATCTAAATACACATACCCAATACAGCAACATCTAGTGGCGAAACTTTATCACTACCTTTATTACAACTTACATTAAGTACAGGCTTTTATGAAGGGTGTAACCAATAGCAACATCCGTGGTAGGACACCACAATTGACTGTATACATGTTCAAATAGGGAAGGCTGTCAATCATTAAGTGAGACCTCCCACTAGACTAGACTTTATTAATAAAGCAGTGATTACAACCAACAATTTACAAGTTATACTGACTCAGGTGCCTTTAAAGCCAGTATGGTAAGGCCACTGTGATCCATGATCTGGTGCTAGACGTGCTAATAATTCAGGAATACCAATGGGTTGCCGTCTGTTAAAGAGTTGCACACATCGGAATAACACAGCTAGTGATAACTTTACTTCGGAGAATACGTTTCAAGATACAACTGATCTCTTCATCAGGTCCATAAAAAAAAGATATATATAGAAAGTTTTGGCCAGATTAAACAAGCATTACATGCCAGGATCAAGAGCAGGGAGGGGCAACTGCGGCCCTCCAGATGTTGCAGAACTACAAGTCTCCTCGGCCCATCTGGACATGCTTTTTGCATTTTGTAGAATTCATTTTCTTGTACAATGCAGAAGAGAATGATCCTATGAATTTACTGCCCCTTCAATCAACAATAAATAGGAGACAAAAAATGTAATTTAGAGATTTAGCACATTCTAGTAAATGTTCCCTGGATGGAAGAGTAACCTGTCTATCCGGTCTGAGTGCTATCCCGTAGAGGACAAGTTATGGAACGGAGAGCAATTTGGCAGAAGACCAAAAAAAGCTTGAGTACAATGGATTTTGTGGAGCTGCTTTCAGTCAGTGATTTATCGCTTCTAAATGGATTCAAACAAGGTGTCCTATTGAAAAATCTATAGGGAACACGCCTACACTGCATAGAAAGCTTTAGCTCGGGTGTCAGTCTCCAGCAAAACAAAAGATTATACAAAAAATAAACTGGGATAAAGAGTACAGAAGAGGCTTTATGTAGAAGATTTTACCATTTTAAATAAATTCTATAGTAAATGCCCATCAAATATCCCTGTAAAAAAAAACACCTCCAAAGTTGTCAAACAATTTTGGCGTTTCTGGGAGAGAATCAAGCCTTCATGTATCTAATGATGACTGATATTTGGCAAAAGAATGGATGTTTTGTTGGAGGGGGCATTCCTGGGTTTATATGGGATACAAAACTTTTAATTGTGGAAGACAGTCAGTTTAAACTAACATCCTTCAGACGTACTAATGTATATCCAAAACCTAAACCAACCTTAATAGCCAACACCAGTCTAGGGTGGAGGAATGTTCAATGTGTATGTTGACAATAGACATGGTGGAACCCAAAGAGAAGATGGTGGAGAAATTGATTTTATTCTGCTGGTTACGGGGGTATACTTTGTATTAGGGGTGGAGAAATATTGGGTAGAATATAGAATACTTAACCCTCCTTTCCACCAGGCTCCTTTGAGGCAGAAAAGAATAAAGGCATTGCCCTTGAGAAAAGATTTGCAGGGTTTAACCATGGTATTTTTGTTGGGCAAATAACAATATCACTGTCTGGTCCCTAATTGTCCTACTGCAGGGACTTCCACCAATCACAAGAACAGGGGTCCCATTTCCCCTGTTCGTATGTTGCAGTAGCTGATTATGAGCTCTGATGCTTCGTCTAAACCAGTGGAACTGACTTAGCCAGATCCAAAGATACAACACTCGAAGGTCTGTCAGGCCCATAGAGTTAAAAGGAACAGCAGCAAGAATGTCCAACTGCTGCTTCATTAAATGTCCAGGCCTGATGGGAAATGGAGTTTTGCAACAGCTAGAGGGGCAAAGGTTCCCCATCCTTGATTTACCAATTACCAATATTCACTTAGTATGAGAAATGTTTATAAACAGCTTTTTTTCCCTGCACTTACTACTGCATCAAGGCTTCACTTCCTGGATAAAATGGTGATGTCACGACCCGACTCCCAGAGCTGTGCGGGCTGTGGCTGCTGGAGAGGATGATGGCAGTGGGATGCTCAGTGTAACTCCAACACCCTGTCTCCCACAGCGTCCTGGCACCCCTCACCATTTTGTCCAGGAAGTGAAGCCTTGATGCAGTAGTAGGTGCAGGGAAAAAAAGCATTTTATAAGCATTTCCCATAATAAGTGTATAAAATATTGGGGGGCAATACAATACTGTAATAAAAATTTTCACAGGACTTCTGCTTTAACCCTTAGGGGACACAGCCAGTTTTGGCGTTTATGACACAGACACTTTTTTCAAATTTCACATGTGTCACTTTATGTTTCAATAACTTTGGAATGCTTTTACCAGTCCTTGAGATTCCAAGAGAGTTTACTTTATGCTAGTGGTAAATTTAGGTTGATACCTTTAGAATTTTTTTGTGAAAAACTCCAAAATGTTGTGAAAAGTGTAAAAAAAAAAAAAAAGCATTTCTCTAAATTTGAAAGTCTCTGCCAATAAGGAAAACAGTAATACTACATAAATTATTTATTAATGTATATTTATAACATGTCTAATTTATATTGGCAGCATTTGGTGAACATGCTTTTAATTTTTTAGGATGTTAGAGGCCGTAAATGTTTAGTAGCAATTTTCTAATTTTTTATGAAAATTTCACTCAGAAATTCTTTAGGCACCAGTTCAGTTTTGGAGTATATTTTAGAGGCCTGTATAAAAGAAACCCCCATAATTTACCCCATTTTGTAATCTTCACCCTTTCAAGTATTCAAATTTACATTTATACAGATTTTTAACCCTTTGGGCATTTCACAGGAATAACTGCAAAGTAAGAGTGAAAAGTTAAAATTAGCATTTTCTTTGCAGAGACTCCAATGTAAGCCTATGTATTTTTTAACCCACCAAATACTGTTACCGATCCACCAACACCGGCAATTGTTGGTGCTGTACCCCCTTTAGAGGTCCAGTGGCAGTGACACTAAACTGTCAGCTATTAGCAAACTTAAGGTAGCTGTGCCGCTCTGTCACGGGCAGGCAGCCCCGGCCGCAGCAGGATCAATGAGTACCGCTGCGCCCCTAGTCAAGGGACCAGCCACATGTTCTGGAGGTGCAGGGAGCTGTCCGGCTCCTAACAATGTAACAATTTTTTGCACAATAATTTTCTTTGCAATAGGACCCTGAGTCCTAACAGCAAGGTAAATGAAGTATTACATGGTGCCCCATTGAAATCAATTGGTTGTAAGTCAAGACACACTGAGTGCTTCAAAGCAAAGAAAGACTCTTTGCAGCCATTTTCCTCTCCAATCCCTAATTTTCTAGTTATCAGGTGCCCTGGGTTACAATCCTCACACATTCTCAGTATCAGTGTAGCACTTTTTAGGGTCCTCGTGTGGTTGCACATATACTATGTTTATCATAGATTTTCCCCCATTTTTGTTTCTAGTGGTGTTTCTTTTAACACCCTGATCTTCTGTGCACTCTCTGACCCCAGAGCTTGTACTATACAGCCTGGAGCACAGAACTCAACAATGTTTGTTTTGTCTAAAAGTCGACTTTTCTGTCTCGTTCTATGTTCACCTCATCTAGACAACAACCCTGACCCTAAAAATATATCTGTGTCAACTATGAGAACATTCCCCAGAATTCACCATTGTTAAGAAATCATTGTGACATATGTGGTTAAACAAATCTAAGCTGTATGGGTGCTCTAACTTTTCAATCATCTTAATTGCCCCAACTAAAGTGTGTATAATTTAGTTTCTGTGCAGATCCATGTATCTCCATGGTTACAGACTACAAACAAAACTCTGCGTAGTCTAGTGCTGCACTCGTGATTTATATTGCTTCATAAAACCGATGGATGGAAGAGAGTAAAAGGATGAGACTATCAGTGTTTGTAGTCTGTGGCCATAGAGACACGTAAAAGAGCTCTGCATAAGAGCTGAACACACAAAACAGTAGATGTTTTATTCAAGTTTTCCATCTTCTGATTGGCGAAAAAGAACATCAGGGTATTAAAGGATCACAATCGTAGCCCAATATACTGCAATACATTGCTTCCTCCACTTACTGGGCACTCCATTTCCCTGTATGGTGTGGGTTTGGGTCCCCACTGCAGTGCCAATTCACACAGAGGCTTATAGACTCACATTAGGAAAGATCCATCCACAGACCCTGGTGTAAGTCGACTAGTTAAACTGGGCAGCAGCAAGGACTGGAAGAGGCTCTGTATTGAAGGAAGTGGGCACCCAGTAAGCAGTAAGAGTGGGGCAGCCATGGGCACTCCAGCCTTATGCTAGGAGGGAAAATGTGTTTGTCACTGGTGTGTCCCTTTAATCTTACTTTCCTTGGGGTTTAAGGTAGTAACAAGCTGATGCTATAAATATATATATATATATATATATATATATATATATATATATATATATATTCCTCGCTGAATTGTGACCCTGCTGTTTTGTTGCCAGACACTTTCCCACAATCCCTCTTTGCTGTATATGAAGTGAAAAACAACTGCCAGTAATAATGGGTAGGTAGATATCAGGTAGATATTACTCCGTATAATAGGACCAGTGATCAGCCGACAAATGAGCAAATGCTCATCAGATGATCGCTTGCTTTTCACATGTCAAAGAATAGTCTGTTCTTGGCCCCAGGGCTGGTGTCAGCACAGGGTTTACCCGGGCAAGTGCAAGGGCCCACAGTGCCTCTAGGGGCCCAGAGTGAGAGAGGGGCCTGGTACTCTGAGGTTCAGCCCACTCACTGTAGTTAAGGGTCAGGAGCTGAGCCAATTCTTCTTTACACCATGTTTGATAAATCTCCCCCTAGGTGTTTAAAGGAGTTGTTGCTGAATCCCTGGTCATACAGAGCAGTAAAGGAGTTAGTGATACGTCCCTGGTCATCTAAGGTAATAAAGGAGTTACCGTCACATCCCTGGTGGTCTGTGGTAGTGAATAAGTTAAATTAGCTTACCTGGTAGTCTGTAAGGGCTCTATTATATAGCCCAATATTAAGGAGCAAGCAAGCGCCGACCTGTCAGGTCAGCACTCACTTGCGCCTTGTTCACTGCTTGCTGTCTGTGCTATTACACGCACAGACATTGAGTGTGGGTGGGGGAACACGCCTATTACACAGAGCAATGGCCAGCAGACCATTGTTATCGTTGTCATTTTAAGAGAACATGTCTGAAGACAAGGATCAGCCGACATCATGCACGTCAGCTGATCACTGCCTTTTAACAGAGCTATTACACCAAAAGATTGTTGGCCGGTAATCGGCCAAGTACAGCCAATAATTGTTTGGCATAATAAGGCCTAATGCTGCGTTTACACGGAACGATAATTGGCCCGATTGTACGATTAACGATGTCGGAGTAAAAAAAATGTTTTCATTACGGTCAGCATTTAGACGGTACAATATATTGTACGGAAATTCGTTCTGCTATCGTTTTGCAATCGCTCACATAGGAAAAATCGATGAACGACTGTTTACACAGAACGATATGCAAATTTTTTGCGAACGACAATTCAAGAGATCAAAATGAACAATTTCTCGTTCGTCGTTTGATCGTTCGCTGCGTTTACACGTACGATTATCGTTCGAATTCGATCGTTATCTTGCAAATTTGCGCGATAATCGTTCCGTGTAAACGCAGCATAAGTCTACAGTGCCTGCTCCCTTCGACGTTCAGGTTATATGGCTCTGACTGCCCATATGTGTCTTTGGAGAATCTGGGTGACAACCATAATGACTGCTGTTAAAGTCAGAAGACCTGGCAGACGCAGATGTCAATTCAATATTGGTTGTCACTGAGTTATATCACAAAGTCAGATACCCACTAAAAATATGACTCAAGGTTTTTATACGTATAAGGTCCCTTCAGTACCTAAAAAATGATGCTTATAAAAAAAGATGTTTGTTTCCTCAAACTGATATCTGTGAGAGCTTTGTGTGGCATGCGATCCTCCAAATGTATCAGACATATTAGATTTTATACTATTGTTTGCATTAATGTGATCTTCAAAGGAAATTTGATCCATAGGGAAGGTGCAGCCATAACCCCCTGGAGATCTAGAGAGCAATGAAAATACCAAGAAAAGACAGAGAGATCATGTAAGGACATGTAGGACGGCATCTTATACCTACAGTGTTTTTTTTTTTTTTTAGCTATGTACAATGTATCAGTATGGAGTGCAGGCTGTAGAGCTCACAGAGCATTGTCTACACTGGATACAGTTACATCACTTCTCAGCTGAAAGCAGGACTAACTATGTACAATGTATCAGTCTAAGACCAGGCTGTTTAGCTCACAGAGCATTGTCTAGAGTGGGTGCCATATGCAGGGGTAGCTTGTGCGCTGTTGTGGCAGCTCTGTGGGTGTCGGGTCACTTGGGCCCTGTTTTTGAGGTTAGGATAACACAAGTGTAAACCTGGTGTGTAGGAGCAAGTGCCAGAATAGGCCAGATTCCAATAGCTTAAATAGGATAACGTTTGTTTACTGAAAATCTTCAGTGCAATACAATAACAACGCTTTGGTGACTGCAGGTGCAGGCAAGATGTAGTAGTAGGAGCCTTTGGAAGGAATAGTAGAGTGGAGTAGAGGAGCATCTTTAGGGCCCAGTTCTGTGTAGCTGTGTACTCTGCCAGGATATCATAGTACGAAAGAGAAGAAGAGAAGATACTTGTACTCACGTATAGATCCCTTGTTGGTCTGACCGCCTTAACCCTATAGTGTTGGAGTACCCATCCTGCTAGGGTAGTACAAGGTCCCAGGTCCCTGTGCTGGGTTGAGCAAACTTTCCAGGGTTTCTCAGAATAGATATGTGTTACAGTAGGATACATAGGCATTAACTGCAGCTTTGTCCTACTGGGATCAGTACCTAGCCTCAGGTATACTGCCCTGTGTAGTGTATATCGTATACATGGCGTGGACAAGGTTTGCCTCAGAGAACTTCTTTCCTCCTGAGGGGTCTAGCACTGCATGCTAGCGGTTGTTACTTGCATAAAAGACCTAGAGTCCCTGTGTCTTGCTCTCTCCAACACTCCTGACTAGAGAACTCCTCCACCTTTTTATAGGGGCAAACTAAACTTAGTGGGACTGTGTGGTGTAAGAGAGAAGAGAGATGATGGGGTAGAAAGTAGAGGGAAAGCACTTGTACCTGTAATAGAAGAGAATATAACATATGATACAAACAGTTTAACCCAATGCTTCCTTCAGCTCTGTTTAATACAATAAATAGAGAATACAGACAGTGACACCAATTAGTAAAAACACACAATAGACTTCTCCTTCATCCCACTGTGAGAACTTGAGTGAGTTACTTTGCCCAGGTGCATGAGACCTTAGTGGCACACCTGTGCTGGGACACTACATGGATACAATTGTATCACTTCTCAGCTGAGAGCAGGACTAGTTATGTACTATGTATCAGTCTGATGTCCAGGCTGCTTAGCTCACAGAGCATTGTCTAAACTTTGTATAAATATATCTACTTCTTTAGGTGATAGGAGAACTAGCTATTTATCTGTTCTCATTCACTGACAGTACTCTTTATTAGAAAGTTGTACAGTGATTAAACCTTATGTACATAACATAAAACCTACATAACATAAAACCTCTTTGTAGGAATGTAAATCCGTCCATAGAAGTAATAGTACAAGTAGCTTTTATGACATCTGGGGGCGGTGACCCTGTCTACAAGTCCCATAACAATAGCATTGTGTACAGCCATTGCAGGTTCCTCATTGTCTCCTCATAAATCCTATAGTAAGCAGAGCGGTAGACAACGTCTTCAAAGATGGCAATGTAAACCACAGAAGGTAATAAAATACCCATCAGACACAGAAATAAGCGAGCAGAGTGTTTGCTTAGCCAGGTTAGGTCAGGGTGCTGAGGACATGCCCTTATAAAATGGAACAATGCCACCTTCTTATTAGTAAAGGGAAGAGTTGTACATGACTCAGGCTATGTTGATATTGTTACAGTAAATACATGGCGGCCGCATGCCAGGGCACCTCACTCTGCATTATCAGCAATTCCCGAGAACGGTACGTCCACAAGTACGTCTGCCAATAATAGGAGAGGCCTCCCACACAGGTCTCTCTCTGATCAACATGAGCTTTCAATCAATGATGGTTCCAGCTGGACTGGGCCAAAAAAGAATTGGCATGTGAGGGGAAGGATATTGAAGACAATTTGTTTAGAATGTTTGCTGATTCAGGTTGTCAGAGCTGGCACTATTAATTAGGGTACTGAGGCGGGTAATATTCATGAGAGCATTGTGGCTGACATTGTGGCTAAGGGTTGGGGTAATATGACTGTCACTGTTGATTGGGCTGCTGCAGCTGTTATTATTTATATGGATATTGCAGCTGGCACTATTCATGGGGGCACTATTGCTGGTATTATTCACAGGGGTACCATAGCTGGCACCATTGATGAAAGGTACTGTGCTTGGCTATAGTGACTGGGGTACTGTAGATAACACTATGGATTGGAGTGCTGTAAGTGGCACTATCGATTGGGATACTATAGAAAGCACTATTGGTCTACTGTAGATGGCACTATTGATTGGGGGTATTGTAAATACACTATAGATTGGGGTTCTGTAGATCGCACTATTGTACGGGGAAGTGTAGATGGCAATATTGATTGGGGTACTGTAGATGGCAGTATTCATTGGGGTGCTGTACAGGGCCGTTTTAATTCATTGGTGGGCTCGGTGCACAGCCCTCAAGAGTGGGCCCCCCCCCCTTCCCTTTCGGCACATGGTATAATGTAGTGAATTTGCCCCCACACTGTATCAAGAGCCCCAATACTTACAGTAGTTACCTTATAACACTATTTCCACCATACAGTGATTACATCTATATCATAAAAATGAAAGTCTGTCTGTCTGTCCTTCTGTCTGTCTGTCTGTCTGTCCTCTATAGACTTCCAAACGCCTGAACCGTTTGACCCCAAATTTGGCACACAGATACATTGGGTGCCCGGGAAGGTTATTGCGAAGGTCCCGTCCCCGCCAGATGTACAGGAGGGGAGGGGGAGGGGAAAGAGAGGCGCCCCATAGAGATGAATGGGAAAATCTCCTCACTGCAAACACAGGTGATATAATTAGCTGCAGCAGACACGGCAGTTGGAGCCTTAGCAACCAATAGGATTACTGCTTTCATTTTCACAGGGAGCAATGGTTGCTAGGGAAGCTGCCTCACAACATCCACAGTAATAACTGGTAGACCCCCTACTCCATCTATACAGTACATGTATATACAGGGCCCCCTACTCCATCTATACAGTACATGTATACAGGTCCCCCTACTCCATCTATACAGTACATGTATATACAGGACCCCCTACTCCATCTATACAGTACATGTATATACAGGACCCCCTACTCCATCTATACAGTACATGTATATACAGGACCAGGGGCGTAGCTAAAGGCTGATGGGCCCTGGTGCAAAATTTTAGCTTGGGGCCCCCCCATCTCCCCCCGATCAGGCAAAGTCCTATCTAACGTTATATCCAATTACTCTAATGTGCCACCATGTTCTAATGCACTGTCACTGCCTCCACCTCATGTACTGCACTACTGCCCCCTATAATTAATGGACTGTACTGTGTCATTGTCTAATCATTGTATTCCAATCTTTGACTCTACAGCTGAAAAACTACAACTCTCATCATGAACTGCCAGTTGGAAACGATGGGGGTTGTAGTGCTGCAACCTGAAGAGCCACATGCTGCAAAACTACAACTCCCATTATAAACTGTCAGCAGGGCATGATGAAGTTTGAACTTCTGCAACCTGGAGAAGTCACCTGATATCACCTGCAGTCCTATGTAACACCACAGATAACAGTGATATCCCTCTGAGTACAGATAATGTAGTAGTCATCTGCAGTCCTATGTAACACCACAGATAACGCAGTGATATCTCTGAGTACAGATAATGTAGTAGATGTCCCCTGCAGTCCTATGTAACACCACAGATAACACAGTGATATCTCTGGAGTACAGATAATGTAGATGCAGCACAAGCTGGAGCTCAACGCGGTAAAGATACGGCCATAGGACATAGCTTGGGCCGCCAAGGCAGATGTCTGGAGGAGGGGGCGCTGGTACTTGCTGTCATCTGATTAGGTAAGAGGCCCAATCAGATGACAGCATGTGCCAGCGGGCGCAGCGGGACAGATTAGCGCAGTGCTTCCCAACCTTTTCCACCTCGGGGAACCTCTACTAAATAATGTTCTACAAAATAAGAAAACCGTCATACAGTGACTCACCGGTGATGTCTTCTTTGATCTGAGGCGTCACTTTCCCTTTTCCTATTCATCCGGCCCAGACCTCCATGATGATTCCTTCCAGATACGTTTCATCCCCTTAGAACCTGCGAGACAAACAATTTAGGCTCCGCACATTTCTAGCAACTTCCTTCCCTTCCTCCCCCCTGTCGGCTCCCATAGTAACTGCACTGTTTGGTGTAATGTGCAGTAAAGTGAGTAGGAATGTGGGATGCCCCCTGTATGTAGGATCCCCTGCTGTGCCCCCTGTATGTAGGATTCCCTGCTGTGCCCCATGAGCTAATAATGCCCCCAGAGGTGCCCCCATACAATAATAATGCCTCCAGAGGTGCCCTCATGAGCTAATTATGCCCCCAGAGGTGCCCCCATGAACAAATAATGGCCCCAGAGGTGCCCTCATGAGCTAATAATGCCCCCAGAGGTGCCCTCATGGACTAATAATGCCCCCATGAGCTAATAGTGCCCCCAGAGGTGCCCCCATGAACTAATAATGCCCCCAGAGGTGCCCTCATGAGCTAATAATGCCCCCAGAGGTGCCCCCATGGACTAATAATGCCCCCATGAGCTAATAGTGCCCCCAGAGGTGCCCCCATGAACTAATAATGCCCCCAGAGGTGCCCCCATATACTAATAATGCCCCCAGAGGTGCCCCCATGAGCTAATAATGCCCCCAGAGTTGCCCCCATCAACTAATAATGCCCCCAGAGGTGCCCCCATGAGCTAATAATGCCCCCAGAGGTGCCCCCATGAGCTAATAATGCCCCCAGAGGTTGCCCCCATGAACTAATAACGCCCACAGAGTTGCCCCCATGAACTAATAATGCCCCCAGAGGTGCCCCCATATACTAATAATGCCCCCAGAGGTGCCCACATGAGCTAATAGTGCCCCCAAGAACTAATAATGCCCCCAGAGGTTCCCCCATCAACTAATAATGCCCCCAGAGGTGCCCCCATGAGCTAATAATGCCCCCAGAGGTGCCCCCATGAGCTAATAATGCCCCCAGAGGTGGCCCCCATGAGCTAAAAATGCCCCCAGAGGTGCCCCCTTGAACTAATAATGCCCCCAGAGGTGCCCCCATGAACTAATAATGCCTCCAGAGTTGCCCCCTATGAACTAACAACGCCCCCAGAGGTGCCCCCATGAGCTAATAGTGCCCCCAGAGGTGCCCCCATGAACTAATAATGCCCCCAGAGGTGCCCCCATCAACTAATCATGCCCCCAGAGGTGCCCCCATGAACTAATAATGCCCCCAGAGGTGCCCCCATATACTAATAATGCCCCCAGAGGTGCCCCGATGAGCTAATAATGCCCCCAGAGTTGCCCCCATCAACTAATCATGCCCCCAGAGGTGCCCCCATGAGCTAATAGTGCCCCCATACAAAAATAATGCCCCCAGAGGTGCCCCCATACAATAATAATGCCCCCAGAGGTGCCCCCATACAATAATAATGCCCCCAGAGGTGCCCCCATATACTAATAATGCCCCCAGAGGTGCCCCCAAGAACTAATAATGCCCTCAGAGGTGCCCCCATATACTAATAATGCCCCCAGAGGTGCCCCTAAAAAAACAAACATCCTACTCACCTAATCCGCGCTGTGCAGGAAGCAGCTCTCCTCCTCCTCTTCGGGCTCCATCTTGTGAGCCGCAGGGACGGGACTTCCGGCAGACGTGATGACGTCACATGATCACGCCTGCCGGAGGGGCACATGACCACGGCCCGGCCTCCCATAGGCTGCTGGTATGAAGTGCCGGCAGCCTATGGGAGAGAATACAGGAGGAGGACGCTGACAGGTCCTGCTCCTGTATTCTGATCGCTTTAATGTTCCGCCCGCTCAATGTGCGGGCGGAACATCAAAGCGATCTGTGCATCCTGAGAAGCTGCGCGGCCGCAGCTTCTCTGGATGCTCAAAAACAAGTGGCAAGGGGGGCCGTGCGGGCCCCCCTAGCGCAGGGGCCCGGTCGCCATGGCGACCCCGGCGACCCCTATAGCTACGCCACTGTACAGGACCCCCTACTCCATCTATACAGTACATGTATATACAGGACCCCCTACTCCATCTATACAGTACATGTATATACAGGACCCCCTACTCCATCTATACAGTACATGTATATACAGGGCACAACAGGTATACCAAACTGTGACTGGGTAACACTGCGACACCAGACCTGACCAATACCGCCATACTGTGCTGGATAACACTGTCATACCAGACCTGACCAATACCGCCATACTGTGACTGGATAACACTGCCAGACCTGACCAATACCGCCATACTGTGACTGGATAACACCTCCATACCAGACCTGACCAATACCGCCATACTGTGACTGGATAACACCTCCATACCAGACCTGACCAATACCGCCATACTGTGACTGGGTAACACCGCCACACCAGACCTGACCAATACTGCCATACTGTGACTGGATAACACTGCCACACCAGACCTGACCAATACCGCCACACTGTGACTGGATAACACTGCTATACCAGACCTGATACCAACATACTGTGACTGGATAACACTGCCATACCAGACCTGAACAATACCGCCATACTGTGACTGGATAACACTGCCACACCAGACCTGACCAATACCGCCATACTGTGACTGGATAACACTGTCATACCAGACCTGACCAATACCGCCATACTGTGACTGGATAACACTGTCATATAAGACCTGACCAATACCGCCATACTGTGAATGGATAACACCGCCACACCAGACCTGACCAATACCGCTATACTGTGCTGGATAACACTGTCATACCAGACCTGACCAATACCGCCATACTGTGACTGGATAACACTGCCATACCACACCTGACCAATACCGCCATACTGTGCTGGATAACACTGTCATACCAGACCTGACCAATACCGCCATACTGTGACTGGATAAAACCATCATATCAGACCTGACCAATACTGCCATACTGTGCTGGATAACACTGCCACACCAGTCCTGACCAATACCACCATACTGTGACTGGATAACACCATCATATCAGACCTGACCAATACTGCCATACTGTGACTGGATAACACCGCTATACCAGACCTGACCAATACCACCATACTGTGACTGGATAACACCGCCACACCAGACCTGACCAATACCGCCATACTGTGACTGGATAACACCCCCATACCAGACATGACCAATACCGACACACTGTGACTGAATAACACTGCCATACGGGTAAATACAACCCTGCAGTTATACAGGACACTACAGGTATACAGGACCCCAAAACTATACACTACAAGTGCACGGGACCTCCACAAAACTATATACTACAGGTATACAGGACCCCAAACTTTACACTACAGGTATACAGGACCCCAAAACTATATACTACAGGTATACAGGACCTCCACCAACTATATACTTCAGGTATACAGGACCTCCACCAACTATATACTACAGGTATACAGGACCCCAAACTATACACTACAGGTATACAGGACCCCAAAACTATACACTACAGGTATACAGGAACTCCACCAACTATATACTACAGGTATATAGGACCCCAAACTATACACTACAGGTATACAGGACCTCAAAACCATACACTACAGGTATACAGGACCTACACCAACTCTATAATACAGGTATACAGCACCTTCACCAACTCTATACTACAAGTATACAGGACCCCAAATATAGTACAGGTATACAGGAACTCCACCAGCTATATACTACAGGTATATAGGACCCCAAACTATACACTACAGGTATACAAGACCTCCACCAACTTTATACTATAGTTATACAGGACCCTCAAACTATTTACTACAGGTATACAGGACCCCCGAACTATATACTACAGGTATACAAGACCTCCACCAATTATACACTACAGGTATCCAGGACCCTCAAACTATAAACTACAGGTATACAAGACCTCCACCAACTATACATTACAGGTATACAGCACCAACTATATACTACAGGTATACAGGACCCCCGAACTATACAGTACAGGTATACAGGACCTTCACCAATTGTACACTGCAGGTATACAGGACCTCCCTCAACTATACACTATAGGTATACAGCCCCCCCAACTATGCACTACAGATATGCGAGACCCCTAAAAACTATACATTGTGGGTATACAGAACCCCTCCAACTATGCACTACAGGTATACACTAATTCCACTGATTAACTCAGATGAAACAATACCTTTAGCTTGGCCTCCTGGGCACCTTAGAACAAATCTAATTAACACACTGACACTTTATACCCGGGCAGCGCCGGGTGCATTTTTTAGTATTACATAAAAACTGCACTGAACAAAACAAAGATATCACCAATGATGCCATTACATAATACCGCCACATCATGACCCCTTCACTACAGACCCTATAACAGGGCGCAGTTACATCCAGTGACTCACCAGGGGCGTCTTCTCCAATCAGAGTCTGTCACCTTTTCTTTTTCTCTCCATCCAGCCTGGGTCACCTTGAAGTCTTCTCCCGGCTGTGAATCCTCTCTCCAGAATCTGCCAGACAAATATTTAAGGCTCCAACACATACAGTAGTTAGGTCCCTTGTACCCCTATTTAGTAGTTACACCCCTCCGTACCCCTATATAGTTACACCCCTCTGTGCCTCCATATTTTTAAGGTGTCCCTGTAGTATATAGACCCTTGTGTGCTCCTCCAGTTATATACAGCACTCCTGTGCGCTCCACCATTAGTATATAGACCCCCTGTGTGCTCCCACAGTAGTATATAGCCCCCCTGTGCGCTCTCCCCAGTAGTATATAGACCCCCCGTGTGCTACCCCAGTAGTATATGGCTCCCCTGTGCGCTGTCCCCAGTAGTATATAGCCTCCCTTGTGCACTCCCCAGTATTATATAGCCCCCCTGTGCACTCTCCCCAGTAGTATATAGCCCCCTGTGCGCTCTCCCCAGTAGTATATAGCCCCCCTGTGTGCTCTCTTCAATAGTATATAGCCCCCCTGTGCGCTCCCCCAGAAGTATATAGCCACCTTGTGCGCTCCCCCAATAGTATATAGCCCCCCTGTGCTCTCCCCAATAGTATATAGCCCCCATGTGCTCTCACCAATAGTAAATAGCCCCCCTGTGCTCTCCCCCAATAGTATATAGCCCCCCTGTGCTCTCCCCCATAGTATAAAGACCCCCTGTGCTCTCTCCAATAGTATATAGCCCCCTTGCTGTGGTCTCCCCCAATAGTATATAGACCCCCTGTGCTTTCCCCAATAGTATATAGCCCCCCTGTGCTCTCCCCCAATAGTATATAGCCCCCCTGTGCTCTCCCCCAATAGTATATAGACCCCCTGTGATCTCTCCAATGGTACATAGCCCCCTTGCTGTGCACTCCCCCAATAGTATATAGCCCCCCTGTGCTCTCCCCCCAATAGTATATAGCCCCCTGTGCTCTTCCCCAATAGTATATAGCCCCCCTGTGCTCACCCCAATAGTATATAGCCCCCCCTGTGCTCCCCCCAATAGTATATAGCCCCCCTGTGCTCTCCCAAATAGTATATAGCCCCCCCTGTTCTCCCCCAATAGTATATAGCCCCCCTGTGCTCTCCCCCAATAGCATATAGCCCCCTGTGCTCACCCCAATAGTATATAGCCCCCCTGTGCCCTCCCCCCAATAGTATATAGCCCCCCTGTGCTCACCCCAATAGTATTTAGCCCCCCTGTGCTTTCCCCAATAGTATATATCCCCTTTCATGTATGCCCTCCCCAACAGTATATATCCCCCTTAATGTGCGCCCTCCCCATTAGTATATAGCCCCCTTAATGTGCTCCCTCCCTATTAGTATATATCCCCCTTCATGTGCACCCTCCCCATTAGTATATAGCCCCCTTCATGTGCGCCCTCCCCATTAGTATATAGTCCCCTTCATGTGCGCCCTCCCCATTAGTATATAGCCCCCTTCATGTGCGCCCTCCTCATTAGTATATAGCCCCCTTCATGTGCGCCCTCCCCATTAGTATATAGCCCCCTTCATGTGCGCCCTCCCCTTTAGTATATAGCCCATGGCGCTCCCCCCTGACAGGCTGGTGGCCGGAGCCCTGTGCGACCGCACTGGTCGCACATAGCAACGGCCGGCCTGCTCAGGGTGGGCCCCTTTAACCAGTGGGCCCGGTGCACGTGCACCATGTGCCCTCTGGTTAAAGCGGCCCTGGTGCTGTAGATGGTATTATTGATTAGAGTGCTGTAGATGACACTATTGACTGAGGTGCAGTAGCTGGCACTAGTCATTGGGGTGCTGTAGATGGCACTATTTAATGGGTTCTGTGGCTGCCATTATTTAGTGTACCCCTCTGGTTGGCGCCATGGATGAAGTAACTCTCATGGGGTGAAGTAATCATGGGGTGCTCTGACCTGATGGTGCTATTAATAGGGCTCTATAAGTAGGGGGTAGCCCTGTCTGGAATCAGTTATGGAGCCACTATGGTTGGCTCTTCTAATGGAGGCTCCCCGGCTTGCGACATTTATCGAGGCACCGTAGCTGCCAACTACCTTGGTCTACTCTAATAGGGCTGGCACTGTTAAGGGTGCACTTTAGCTGTCACTATTTAGAAGTGTATTTTGGCTGGCACCACTATAGGGCACACCCTGGTTGGCATTTTCTATGGCCCAAGCTAGTTGAGACAGGAACGATTGCTAATTGTAATAATTTCTGGCTTGATCTGTTTATGAAAGCATTCTGCTGGCATTTATCATTGGGCAATCTAATAGACTGGTAATGGGGGCATACTGGTAATGGGGGCACTCTTGCTTATAATACTGGGTAAACATGACTGACATGACTACAAATCTTTGGATCTTATCTGCTAGACTGGTGGGGCATGTTTTTCAGCAGTGCCTTCATGTCTTGTAGGGGTAAGTAATAGGGAGAACGATCAAATTGTCAACTAACAGGGTGAGAACCCAAGATCAGTGTGGGTCCAGGAAGA
The DNA here is from genome assembly GCF_027789765.1 of Dendropsophus ebraccatus. Classification (NCBI taxonomy): domain Eukaryota; kingdom Metazoa; phylum Chordata; class Amphibia; order Anura; family Hylidae; genus Dendropsophus; species Dendropsophus ebraccatus. The sequence continues at coordinate 58,713,350 of NC_091464.1, read as the reverse complement.
GCCTGATGCTTATGGAGGGTGTATGTTATGACACCTAAACACTGACCCACAATGGACTGATGATACTCAGTGGTGTTAGTATACAGGTTTGCCTCAGGACCAAGGGCTTAATGCGGATGGTCCATTGGAGTCACATTGACCTATAGTTGGCCTTTGAGACCTGTTGGAGGAGCATCGTGAACTGGCGGTCACGCTGGGCATGTTTAATCGGGAACCCTGGTGAGTTGTGAGGTTATAGCAGCCTGTCCTTTGTAGAGGAGATAGAAACATAGAAGACTGTCAGCAGAAGACCACTGGGTCCATCTAGTCTGCCCTTTTAGTATTTTCTTTCTTATTATCTTAGGATAGATTTATGTTTATCCCAGGCATATTTAAATTCTGTTATTGTAGATTTACCAATCACATCTGCTGGAAGTTTGTTCCAAGTATCTACTACTCTTTCAGAAAAATATTATTTTCTCACGTTGTTTTTTATCTTTCCCCCAGATAACCTCTCACTGTGTCCTCTTATTTTTGAGCTCAGTTTTTTACTAAAAACACTTCCCTCCTGAACCTTATTTAGTCCTTTAACATACTTAAAAGTTTCAATCATGTCCCCCCTTTCCCTTCTTTCTTCCAGGCTATAGAGATTCAAATCCTTAAAGTGACTGTACCACCAGGCCCAGACAGAAGCACTGGAGGTGGGCCAACCCACCCTTAGTGGGAGGAAACCCTAGCCCCTCTATGATAGGGTTCCATTTATTCTAATGCAGTCAAGTCATGGAGGGGCTGGGGTTTCTTCCCACTAAGGGTGGGTCGGCCCGCCTCCAGTGCTTCTGCCTGGGCCTGGTGGTACAGTCACTTTAAAGGAGAACTCCGGCGGGACCCCCCCCAAAAAAAAATACAGACACACACAGACACCATACTCACCATCCCTCCGATGACAATCGCCACTCCATTCGCACGCCGTCCGCCTCGCCGTCACCGCCGTCCGCTGTCCAGCGATGTCTCTGACTTCCGGGTCCTGGGGATGGAAAAGGCTGCCAGTGCACTTGCGCACCGGCAGCCTTTTCATTGGCTGGAGCGCATCACATGGCTTCCAGCAACCTCAGCCAATCAGGGCTGAGCAAGCTGGAAGCCATGTGATGCGCTCCAGCCAATGAAAAGGCTGCTGGTGCGCATGTGCACCAGCAGCCTTTTCCGTCCCATTCACTCTCTATGAAGACGCAGAGGAGGAAGAAGACCCGGACCACCCCCCGGCTCTGACGTCGTCGTCACCAGATGCCGCCTGGGAGAAGAGGACCGCGACAATCGTAATAGGTAATGTATACATTCTTTAACTTCCGGGCGGGGGGTCGGGTGTCCGAAAGTGGGGGAAGGGGGCCAGACCGGGTATTTAACCACATTACAAAATTATATAACTTTGTAATGTGTGTTAAATAAGCTAAAAAATTCGGTGGAGTTGTCCTTTAAGTCTTTCCTGATATGGTTTATGCCTCACACTCTCCACCATTTTTGTAGCCCGTCTTTGGACCTGTTCTATTTTATCAATGTCCTTTTTTGAGAAGAAATCAATAAGATCAATAAAACTGTGTTATGTGAGGCTGCAGATAAACTGTGAAATAGGTTCTTGGTGTACCTAGTGGTAGAACCAAAGATGTTACCGAGAACCAAAGTTACCGAGCCAGGCCTGGAGAGGCACGTAGGGAAGAAGATCTGGAAAGCTTTACTGCTATAGAAAAGTGGGCGTAGTACAGCTGAGAAAGTGAGCAGCACTGTGTGGTTTGATGCTAAGGTGGCATGCCTGATCACATGTGATCACCTGTGAATGGTTAAAGCCATAAGAAATGTCAGCTTGGTTGAAAGCCAAGCAATTCTTTGCTTCCTATGTAAATACCTGTATTATAGAGTTGGGGTTGCATTATTGCTTAGTTGTGCATGTACCAGAAGAACTGTGCAAAGTCAACACTGTCCGTAGGTTGTTGTGAAGACAGTGCCACCTAGGTGTAACTGCACCCAGCAAGCTTTAGTAGAAAGTTGTAACCATCAAGTGCATTGTGCCTCTATACTACAAGGCAGAAAAAAGGTAAATTTTTTGTTTGAATGCATTGAGGTTTGTGTCTTTAGAAAGGAACCAGCACAGTAACAACATTGCCACCAAATCACAACCCCTGTGTACTGTAGGTACGAAACAGATCATCCCTCCATGTTCTTTTATAGTAGGGACAGCGGTAAAGTGCTTTCACGTCCAATAAATTTGTAACCCGTTATAAGTTGGAGAACATTTCTAATAACAACAAATTGGTTCAGTGGTTAAGTGCGTCCAGTCCATTAAAGCAGAAATGTGACTTTTAGCAGACAATTACTGTCACAGGAATTAGCTCCAGATCATAACAGGTGACTCACAGGATCAAACACGGAGCTGCCGGCCACAAGTCTTGTCAGTTCTGTGAAGCGCTCATTAGGTTTTATTGGCACGGTCTAGTGTGTTGTGTACACAGCTCTGCTATGTCACCAGGGGAGTAAAAACTAATGAGGAAATACTTGCCCTCATAAGCTGCTAACTACTAGTAATAACCCAGTGCTACGTGCTGCAAGTAGGTCAACACAATAATATCCTATGGAAGTGGCCCACCGACTTCATTGATTTTATTGATTTCATATTAACTATTGCTCACACTGACTCCTCTTTGACCTGAATAGTCAGCTCGGCTACATTATTGGACCTCGGTTTGTCTGACTAACTTCCCTAACTAAAACATATAGCTCTACTATACCACCATAACTGAAATTTGACTTCTGCGGCTTCTCTCATTTCCCAAAGCAACCATATCGCTACAGTATCTAGTATGTGTTGCACCTAATGGTCGATGGGCACAATTATGTAAGAAGTTTACAATATAATGCACCCTCGGCTTTAGCACACAGGAGAACGGCTTTTAATTTAGTCTCCCCTAAAGTCTGGTTCAGCGCCAAGCCATTGTGTCAGAGCCGCCATTAATACTGAGCCCCCTGGTAAGATCTTTCTGAACAAACGCAATTAAAACATCCCACGGCCAGCACTATTGTCTCCTATGTGAGACCCTGAAGCTAATGCAACTCAAGACGACTGCCAGGTATCAGATGTTGTGGTGGGAAACAATGGAAATGTGTAACTGGGAAAAATTAGAGATTCTTGTGGTCAAGTAAAGGAAACCTTGACAATATGCCCAGATCAAAAGACATCTAATCGCCAGGTTTACATACTGTGCCGACTTGGCAAAGAGTGGGGTACCTTGCAGGGAGGAACTTTTGAAGTCTGTGGGCTCAGAAGGGTCTCCTTCTGTTGCCTCAGTCAGCCCTGGCCACCAAATTTGTACCATCAGGACAAAGCCATTAGCTTCCCACTAGGCATGGTCCGAACCTGCCGAGGTTCGGGTTCGTACGAACCTGAACTCTCGGCAATGATTCCCGCTGTCTGCCCTATCCATGCAGCGGGTGGATACACCCGGAGGACCGCCTTGAAAACCGGGATACAGCCATAGCCATAGGCTGTATCCCAGTTTTCCAGGCAGTCCTCCGGCTGTATCCACACTCTCCACGGAGGTGGAACACAGTGGGAATCATTGCCAAGAGTTCAGGTTCGTACAAACCTGAACCTCGGCAGGTTCGGACCATCCCTACTTCCCACTCTGCCAAAAAAAGTCTGGAAGCAGTAGAAGAAGTTAGCTTCCTGGAGTGATGGTCAAGATAGCAACCAGGTCCAAAAATTTGCCCTGGCGCCTATTGGACCTTAGTTATGTCCCTGCCTGTTGACAGGGTTTCCTTAAAATTTGGCAACAGATGTCCTAAAAAGAGTCATCTGATCTTAAGTGTGAAGAGTCTCCTAACAGCAGATGTTGGAAGAGTACGGTTGGCTGTTGTGCATTCTAAAATATCCAATCCCTTTTGTTCTTCTGGGGAATAAACCACTGATAGAGGTGACTGGCAGCTGCTTTCCCCCGAGCATACATGTGCATGTGGGGATCAGGAGAGCTAGCTGTCTGCCCCCATCTGACACTATATGAAATTTATGGCCATCTTGCACAAGAGCTTTTATCAGGTGGCGCTTAGTATTTGTATATAGGGTTAATTAATTGCATACATAGCAAAATGGCAACACTTATAGAAAAGATATGATCAAACCAACCTCAGGAATAGGCTGCAATATTAGACTCCTTGAGCTTGCTTGAGTGCAGCAGTCCTCCAGTCTGCCATGACGTGCCAAGTAGAGATGCAATCAGACGATAACCCAACCTTCTGGATTAGCAGAAGATCTCTCATCTGATCCAAAAGGTCCAATTAGGACAGGTACACTTTAAACTATATGGGGGGGAGAGAGGGGAAAATATACTCACCGGAGGGGTCTTCCTACGGTCTTCACTATTGCCGCTCAGACAATTAGCAGCTGATGTGGGACTGCAGCTGCTCATTGGCTTAGCAGACACAGCTTAGCCAATCAGCGGCTACAGTGGTGTCCCGTCTCAGCTGCTGATTGGCTGAGCAGCAATAGTGAAGACAGATGGAAGACAGGAGTGGTAAGTATAATTTCCCTGCTCCCCTTCCCACCAACAAAGCACAGTCTGGCCCCCAGGGGGTAAACTTAACCCCCTAGGGGCCAGACTGTCACTTTCAAATTAAACAGGTATCCTCCACTGTGCCGAGTGGGAGGCACCTGGTTATATGCTTGAATCTCCCATTGATTTCAATGGGGCTCCTTACTTGAATTGAGCAGATAAATGAGACAGAGCTGCAATAACAGCTATAGCCCATGAACAAAAGTGAAGTTGTTTCTGTGTTGAAACAAGACAGAAGTGGAATTTCCTGTATGTAAACTACAAAGATATAGTTATTCCATGTCTATAGATGTTAGGCACCTGAGCTGGGATAGACATTCCCATGCTGGAGGGTTTAGTAGGTCCCAGCTCCATTATCTATAGTCCTCAGTGTGGACAGATATATGACTACACGAGACCCTTAGAGAAATCTTCCAGATAAGAATCTAATATTACGTAACTTCCATGACACATATCAATGACTTTTCAGAATTATGCAACTTTTAGATGTAACTTTGCGGCTTACAATTAGTCAAAGGAGAAAAACTTTAATTGCTTGGTATAAGGTGCTGCAGTGTTTTCATATAAATAGATACCAATCACTATGACCCAGTTACTTCAGTGGGTCATCGGACTTGCCCGAGCCAGTGCCAACCTTCAACAGGCACATTTACTCCATCTTACCAGTTCACTTTCAACAACACCAGTGACAGACTTGTTGTTCATTGGCCATAACCATTTAGAGGGCACATGATAATATGTGCTACCACCTCTATCATAGGGAAGGACAAGCTGTGATGGTTAGTTTCATTTCAAGGACAACTCCGGCCAAAAGTATTTTTTAATATGTTATTACTTATAGAAAGTTAGAAAACTTCCTAATGTACATTAATTATGGGAAATGCACATATAGGGCTATTTCCCATAATTTAGTAGATCATGGAGTGTTCAAACTCTCTCAAAAACCGTGACGTCACGAATCAGGTGTAATTCCTATGGATTGTCCAGCAGGGGGCGCAGTATATGTAGAATTCTATGGACTGTATTGAAGTCTATGAAAGATGTAATGTAATTAAATGTAAAAACTACCCTTTATTGATGAACTATGCTTATGGAATAATTTGGGGAGCAAGGACACTTGCTCCCCAAATGGAGGGCACCGAGCAGGGAGGGAGAGAGGTGGCGGTGCATCTAACTACCTCCTCCCTCCCTCCCTACTAGTAATAGTATGAGCAGATGATGGGAAAAGTAGTACCAGGGAGATCCCCATCACCAAGCCCCTACCTCAGCAGACATTACCCACACCCGCTGCACAGCTGCCGCCCCTGCAGTAACCTCCCAGATCTGGTCCCCATCACCAACTCCCCAGCCTCCCCCACCGCCGCACATCCAACTCACTTCCCTGCCATCCATGATTGGCGCTCACAGTCGCCCCCGCTTCCTGCCAACTCGGTCCCGGATGATGAGAGCTGCTGGGGGTGACATCCGTGACCGAGTCAGCAGGACGCGGGGCGGCAGTGAGCTGGCAGTCAAGGATATCAGCAGTGAGTTGGATGTGCGGCGGTGGGGGAGGCTGGGAGGTTACCGGCGGCGGCAGGGGTGGGTGGGGGCTTATGTTAGCTGAGGGGGGTTTGGTGATGGGGATCTTCCTGGTACTACTCCTCCCATCATCTGCTTGTGGTGTCCTATTAGGGGTGTTACTATTATTGACACCCTTCGTAAAAGTCTGTACTTTTTGTGGTCTTATTGCAGTTAAAGTATTACTAAAGATGACCACTAGATGCCGCTGTACTGTATATTGAAGTATGGAAGCTGCACAGCTGAGGTGTATCAGTGGGTTATTGTATTTGTACCAGATTCTGTGAACCAGTAGGATCTTTCCTTTCTTCTGTCCTATCACCTCTTCCCTTTTTACTCTTCTGTTACACTCTTTCCACCCAACCACAGCGCACCTTACACGTTGGTTAGGAAGTTAGTCCCTTGGGTAAAAAAGGAGTCTTAGTTGAGCTTCGATGGAGAAAGGACGCAGCTCAGATAGCTCTCCAAAGTGGTTCTACCTGGGCCATGGCCCTCTGCCAGATCCCTCTACAGAAAAGTCCTAGTCTTATTCAGTACCCCGCATGGGTAGGACGCAGGACACTGCTCTCTTACAAACCTCTTTCCTGAAGCACCTATACGCTGTTTAATGCAGTGCTAAACCCTTCAGGAGAGGACTAGCCAACAGGTCATCTCAACCCACGCAGAGGACTAGGAGTAACTACAGTGCAGGACAGTATCCACTAAAGAGCCAAAGAGCTAGGAACTGATCCGGGAGGAGCAAAGTTACTGGAAAGTCTGTGAACTCCATCTCGCAGCGCGAGTGTCAGCAGGAAACCCTCAGCACTCATCCCAGGTAACAAGGTCTGGGGCCTGTGTCACCTATTAGTACGGTTCAACCAAAGCTAGTGGGCATAAGGTGGTGTGAACTGAACACCTATAAACCCATCCGATATGCAAATGAACAAAAATATCAAATGAATTGGTACAAGAAAACTTTATTGGAAAATATCGCAACAATAATAGGGACAAGAAAAAAAAATATAAAAACAAACAAAGACCTGGGAGGTGGGAGACCAAACATGAGGAAAAGGTATATGTTTACAAAATAAAGTGCAGGTGCATATCTAGGATATTCATGAATTTGCCATATACAGCCTGGTTATAAGCATATTATAAAGTGCAAGTGCTCAAACATGACCAAAAACACAGGCTGCATAGCTCAATAAAGCACAGTATAGGCAAGTGCACATAAACAACATTACCCAGGGATATAGTTCCCAAAGCCTCAGGCCTCCCACCTCACACTCCTCCAACGTCGTTTCGCTATTCGCTTCTTCAGGGAGTGATGAGGGGGAGACCAGGAGGATGTTATATAGTATGCCCCGATGACCCATTGGATGGCTATAATGATCTCACCTGCATCGTATTACATGGCGGCCACTCGTGCGGACGCCAGTGTCAGCCGCGGGCCACGCGATAAACCGGAAGTGACGCCAGGCGCATGCGCCCTACGCCAGATCCGCTCCTAATCACGTGACTCGCCAGCCGGCCGGACATGCGCATTAGGCCGCACCATAAGGTGGTGTGAAGACTATAGGAAAGTCAATGCGCAGGCACAAGTTGTCTTCTTCTTTTTCTACAAGTATTCTTCTATACACTCCAAAATCCTGGCAGAGCACATTACTACATGGGTTGAGACTCTTACGGCACCCTCCTCTCTACTACGCTACCTCAGTACAACCTCATCAACTCTACATCCTACTCAGCACTTATCAAGCAGATCTGGTGGTTTTACGTCTCAGTATTTATTGGAACTAAGTCCTTTTTATTACCTGTTGCACATTTGCCAATAGTAAACCAAGTCAAAGTTACCTACGGAGTCTGTGATTATTCACTACCACCTGCACAGCACTTACACCGCAACCTTGGGACATCTCCCCTTTCTGTGGGTGGCGGGTCCTACTATTATATGGGAGGGTCATTACACTGCTCCGGCCACCTGTGACTACACTATCCCAAGAGACCCTGCAGCAACCAGACAGGACATCGACCACAGGGGAAAAGGGTACAACGAGCGTTACACCTTAAAAGCAGGCGTGCCATCACACCTGTGTGCCCACCAGGCACTGGTGTCACGTGACAAAATCCTAAGGTCCGACTGTATCTCGGCCATCCACCACAGTAGTGGCATCACACTTCCATCTAGCAAGTGACCGGTCATCTCACCGCTACAACATCATTCGGGGGTCAACACATGCTCATGCTATGAGCAGATGATGGCAGAAGTAGTAGTGCCTATCTGTCCCACTGCACCAAGCAGGGAGGGAGGGAGGAGGCAGCTAGATGCACCGCCACCTCTTTCCCTTTCTCCTGCCTCCTGCACATAAAGGACCTGACTTCTTCCCTCCATGAAACAAATACCAAATTGCGTACGGGGTACATCATCCTTGCTGGTCTGGTTAGAATGTGTGTGTGGGGGGGGGGGCTGGTTTACACCAAGGAGCCTGGTCATCAGCCCCCACCCTCCCTTCTCACTACCCTTCCCCATCCTATCCACCTCCTCCCCTCCCCCTATTTTTCCTTCTTTTTCTCCCCTTTTCCCTTCCTACCCCCCTCCCCCCCTCACTCATCCCCTTTTTCACTACTCCTTCTGTCTCTTACCTCTGTTGCTCTCTGTCCCCCAGTCTTTTTGAAAGCAGGGGAGGTTCCCCTCTCTTTTGAACTTAATTAGGAAAATTGAGTGGATGCGGCATGGTGGTCGGAGACGCACCTTCGAACCCTAGGGTTGTTTTGTTTTTTGGTTATACAAGTTGGGCTCTCTTACGAGATATTCGTGGCAAATTAGGCAAATCATTCTGTACAATGTATAGGTTGTTTTATGTCTCTGTTCGCACCTAACACATTTCTGTTCTGTTTTATCTCTCGATGTACTTCTCTGGGGAAGCAGAGCTGTTTCCGCTCCCCCATTCATGTAAATCCCAAAGTAAAGAATTTAAAAAAAAGAATGACTCCCTGCTCTAGGTGCAGTCTTCTCTAATAAGAGGGTAGTTGTAAAGGAGAACAACTGCATATTGCCAAATAACAGCCCTTAAAGGGTTAATATTTAGTGGCTTTAAAAGGATCAAAAGAAGTTCCCTCAAGCCTTGAAAACTAAATTGCCTTTTTAGGTTCCTGCAGAGCATCAAAAATGTAAGAGCGACGTCACTCCCATAGCCTGAAAGCATCCTATGAGGGGGCATTGTGAAATTTTGGAAAGGTCAACGCAGCTGACGGTTGAATAGCCTAGGGGGTCAGAGATGGATTGTAAGTGCCGATAGTGATGAGATCTGACAGGGGTGTATAGGGGTATTATGGTCTGAATAAAACAATTCAAGTTTACAATTTTATCCCCTATTACACGGGACAATGTGGAGAGCAAGCGAGCACCGACGTGTCAGGTCAGCGCTCGCTTCTTGTTCCCCACCCGGGGGTAAGTGCAGGGGGGCCACGGAGAGCTGGGGGGGGGGGCGCTGCCTGGGTGATCGTCAGATCGTCTGGGCAGCCCATAGGAGACAGTGGCGGTCTGCTGCCGCCTCTCCTATTGCATGAAGCAACGGCAGTAGATTGTTGCCAGGCTAATCATTGTGGTTTCAGCCTGTTAAAAGACAACGATCAGCCGACATTGTGCAATGTCTTCTATTACACAAAGCGATTATCGTCCGTAACGGACGGTAATCACTTTGTGTAATAGGACCTTTACAATTTTTGTATCACTCTGCAGAACGTTGAATGCAAACAAATATCTCCTGATCATCTGATCGCACAAAGGTTATGAGAGTTCTGCCTCTATGTGGTTACATCACCAGCACTGATTTGTATCCACCATTTCCACAACGTCCCTCCTATGTCTATATGAGATCACTGTGTTTGTCTCTGCTATGACAGGGGGCGCAGTGGGCCCCTGTCCATGCTGAATTGCTGCCCCACATTGTTTATTAACAAGGTGCCCTTCTTTAATCTGTGATCAGGTAAGGATCAGCAGGATGACATCACATCTCTGCAGGCCACTATTCACATTTATCGCACTTCCTTCTCAACAGTCAGGTTAATCATTCAGTGCAGTTACTTGGAGAAAAACAACATAATCCTGAAAACGTTCAAGATGAGAAGTTAATGGATACAGGGTGAGGGGTCAATCATTACAATGCGGCTATTTATGGTGGGTATAAGACAAGAGTACTGGAGGAGGAGAGGACATCACCACTGTGGGGCCTGCAGCAATACACAGACAATACAGGGACACTGCGCTGTACTAACAGGGAACTGGAATTAAAGGGAACCATTCACCCCGTGGCCCCCGTTAGAAACAGACAAACAGTTACATAAAGGTCAATATACTTACCATATCGCTCCCGGTCCCGTCCCGGATCTCGTTGTTGACACGGAGAAATCACCGATTCTTCTTCTCCCGCCCATTATGGTAATGAGCTGAGATGAGTCCAACGTCCATAAGAAACGACGGACGAGTCCAACTTATTCATGAGGTCCTCTTCTCGTCGCCGCCCATCCACGCCTCCTGGAACTTGATTGACGTCTTCAGTCTTCAGTCTCCTCACGAATTCCCGCGCAGGCGCCGTTGCGAAGGTCTCGTCATCTCTTCTGCGCCTGCGCGGTAAACAGGATACGTGCTTGTGACGTTCCTGTGTACCGCGCATGCGCGAAGTCCAACACGTCACTTCAGCTCTGACAATCGGCGCACGCGCAGTAAACATTGAGGCTGTGGAGCGGCTTCAATTGTGAACTGCGCATGCGCCGAAAACGACCGTCACGGCGCCTGCGCGGGATCCGGCGAGAAGAAAGAAGACGAGGAGGAAGAAGACCCGGCGTCAATCAAGTGTCGGAGGCGGGGAGAAGGCTGGACTTCGGGCCGGCGGCGCTCATTACCATAATGGGCGCGAGAAGAAGAATCGGCGATTTCTCCGTGTCAACAACGAGATCCGGGACGGGACCGGGAGCGATATGGTAAGTATATTGACCTTTATGTAACTGTTTGTCTGTTTCTAACGGGGGCCACGGGGTGAATGGTTCCCTTTAAAGTTGCAAACTACTGACACTGTTAGATACTTATAGGGTAGTGACACACACTGTACTTTTCATATATCTGTCTGTTCTTCCAGAGTGTGGAAAAATGCTTTTATTCTGTCATGTGAAGTATCGAAGAGGAGTTCCTAAGCTCCTGAAGTGCTGAGATCTTAAAGCGTAACTGTCATATTTTTTTTATTGCAGAAATCAGTAGTATAAGCGATTTTAAGAAACTCTGTAATAGGTTTTATCAGCCAAAAAAGCCTCCTTCTGTCCTCAAGAAGCAATCTCCCAGCCATCCCCCCTGACTTCTTATCTGTGCATTATCAGGCAAACACGTCTTCATTACAGAGAAGCCAGTGAAGACGGGTTCTACTCTCTCCAATGTAAGCCTATGAAGGGGGGAGGGGCTGAGGGAGATGAGGGAGCAGGAAGAGGTAACATGAAGGTCAGCTGTTTGTAGACTCTCTGGGCACCTAAACTGCAGGATTCTGGGGTCAGAAAGGTCAGTGCTTATCTATGAACTTACTGAGAGAAGATTGCAGGGTGTTGTGCTGTGCAGGTCTGCTCCGTGCTCAGTCACTCCTAACAGCCCCTCCCCTCTCCATAGCCACATAATGGAGACAGAAATCCTGCTTCATCTGATGTGAGGGGGGAGGCTGAGAGATTGCTTTTTCAGTCCAGAAGGAAACTCTTTTGGTTTATAAAACCTATTACAGAGTTTCTTAAAATCGCTTGTACTATTGATATTTAATGTTTTAAAAAAAATGACCCTGAAATGACAGTTACGCTTTAAGGTAGAGAAGAAGGAAGGACTTAAAGAAGGAAGGAAGGTGGAGATGGAAAGGAACAAAGCAAGAATGGTTGTATAAGGAAGAAAGGTGGAACAAATGAATATAGAAGAAAGGAAGGATGTAGAGGGATGGTGGAAAGAAGAGAGAATGTAGTGGGTGGAGGGAGGAAGGAAGTGTGGATGGATGGATGGATATCGAGGGAGAAAGGGGAGTGAGGGAAAGAAAAAGGAAAAAAGATGACTGATTAGATGTAGAAGATGCAGAGAAAAAAGCAAAGGAAGTACAAATGTATAAGGAGGAGAAAGGAGGAAGAAAATTTTGAATTAATGTAGTATGTAGAAGGATGGCAGAAGGAATTAAGGAAAGGTGGATGGAGAAGGAAAGAAAGAAGGATAGCTGTAGAAGTATGGTGGAAGGAATTAAGGATGGATGAATGTAGGGGGTTGGTGGAAGGAAGGATAGATGTAGAGGGATGGCGGAAGGAATTAAGGGGGATGGATAAATGTAGAGGGATGGTGGAAGAAAGGATAGCTGTAGAGCAGTGATGGCTAACCTTGACACTCCAGCTGTTGCAAAACTACAACTCCCATCATGCCTGGGCAGCCAAAGCCATATCTTTGGTTGTTCAGGCATGATGGGAATTGTAGTTTTGCAACAGCTGGAGTGTCAAGGTTAGTCATCACTGCTGTAGAGGGTTGGTGTAAGAAGTTAAGGATAGATGCATTAATGGGTGAATGTAGAGGGTTGGTGAAGGAAAGGAAGGAAGAATAGATGTAGAAGGATAAAGGAAGGAATTAGGGAGGAATGATGGATGTAGAGGCATGGTGGATGGAAGGATAGCTGTAGAGGCATAGCAGAAGAAAGGAGGAAGGAAGGATTTAGAAGCAAGGAAGCACATGAAAAGGAAGGAAGACTGGATGTGGAGTTAATAAGGAAGAAAGGAAGAATTAAAGGACAGCTCTGGCGGAAACTTTGTTTCCAACAATTAAAACACATTACAAAAATATATAACTGTGTGTTTAGAACACATAGAGAATTGCACAAGAAAGCTTTATTCATTATCGAGTTATTGACAGGTTTGTGACATGGAGCAACAACAGTAACCCACTAAAGCATGTGCTCAAAGTGCTTCCCATTGTGTGGAATTGTTAACGTTCTCTTCTCTCACTCTTGACACCGAGAGCAATACCGCAGAAGAAATGCTACCACGGGCCTCCTGTATCCATTGCTTGAGGTGCCCCACATCCTGGATCTTCACCATAGCCTTCAAATGGTCCAAAGATAGAAGTCCAAAGGAGTGAGATCGGGGACCTTGGGGGCCATCATCACACCTGCCGGAGGATCAGTCCCTGTGGCTCACGAGTTGGAGCCAGAAGAAAACGAAAAGCTGCTCCCTACATCCACACAGCCTGGGTTAGGTGTGTAGAGAAGGTGGTGGGCTTAGTAGTATTAGTAGTAGTGGTGGGCTTAGTAGTATGGGGGGCACAGCATGGGGGACGTTATTACCAGGGGCAAAGCAGTGGATACATTATTACTGTGAGGCATAGCATGGGGACACAGCACTGGGGCATTATAACTATATGGAGGCACAGCAGGGGGCAATATTAGTATAAGGGGCACATCAGGGGGCATTATTAGTAAATGAGGGCACAGCAGGAGGCATTACTACTATATGAAGGGCATAGCAGGGGATCCTACATACAGGGGGGCAATCCACATACCTACTCGCTTTACTGCACATAACACCAAACAGCGCAGTTACTACAGTTTGTGAGCCTATAGGAGAGAGAAAGGGAAGAAAGTTGCTAGAAATGTGCGGAGCCTAAGATGTTTGTCTTGCAGGGTCTGAAAAGTAGCTGGATGAAATCATCATGGTGGTCTGGGGCAGATGGAGAGGAAAAGAAAAAGTGACACCTTTAGATCAAAGAAGACGTCACCTGTGAGTCACTGAATGACGTTATTTTGTATTTTGTAGAACATTACTTGGTAAGGGTGCCCCGAGCTATTTTTTTTCCCAAGGGGTGCCCTGAGGTGGAAAAGGTTTTGAAGCACTGACTTATACATTGACTATTCCTGTAATCATGAGTCTGTTGGAAGAAACTGTCCATTAGTTTCAGAAGTAAATAATATGTATGAAAATACTGAATAAGAATACCAGATTAGCGGTGACATTTGCTGTATGGGACACCCAGAGCATGGCTAAAATTGTCATTTGGCACCAGGTTACAACCTGGACCAGTCCATGGGCAACCAGCTATATGGTAAATGGTGAATACATCCGAAATGCCAGAATTGGGACCCAGTCATCCATATGACCTCATCCATCCACCAGTTGATGTTTCTTGTTGCCTGGCAGCCTTCAGGATCCACCTACATATTTCCTTAATCGCTGGATTTTCCCCACTCTGTCAGTTCCTGCACCAAGGATGTTAATTATCAATTACGACCGTTCTTGGAATTTACAGGACAGGAATGTTCGCTGGGGTAAAACTGCTGATCATGAAAACAAATGCAACCATTGGTTCCATCTATAGCACCATGACATAATTCTGTGTAAATTGTTGCTGAAAGCCAAAAATACACAAGCCAAAAAGACATTTGGTAGTAGATTATAATGCAGTATCGTCCATTCAGCAATAATTTTCCCACACTTATAATTTGTTATCGGCAGCAAATAAAAACTGTGATAATGGTAAAAAATGTAGTCTGGCTGTATAGCCTGTCAATAAGCCATTACTGGAGAGCCATCTAGAAAGACCTATCATTGTAATATTTCCCCCTGGTATACTGGTAATACTGGTCATAGTGTACAGGAATTGGCCAGTAACAATATGGTGGTGATGGTTGTGGTGTGGCGGTAATATTTGCCCCTTGTATACTGTTATTATTGGTTATATTGGTATACAGGATTTGGTCAGTAACAATATGGCAGTAATATGTGTGGTGATAATATTTCCCTCCAATATACTGGTATTATTGGTAATATCAGTCTTGGTATACAGGATCTGGTCAGTAACAATATGGTGGTTATATGTATGGTGATAATATTTCCCCCTTGTATACTGGTATTATTTGTAATATCAGTCTTGGTATTCAGGATCTGGTCAGTAACAGTATGGCGGTAATATGTGTGGGGATATTTGCTCTTTATATATTGGTGTTATTAGTAGCTGTATGACCTTTGTATCTAAGTTTACCGTGTTATCATGCAAAGAAAATTGTCTCATAGCCCAATTATACTGGCTAATTATGGGTAAACACACAAAAACACAGAAAAATGCAACAGCTCACCGCAACAGCAAGATACAGACCCACCATAGACATGAAAATAATTAAAAGCAGCCCCCCCAACTGCCCAAAAAATTCCCACAAAAATAATGAGTCTCTTGGTTACTATTTGCAAACAGCGTAAACTGCCTCACCACGATAAGGTGGACTCATATCGAGGCAGACCCTACACTGTATGTACACTATGGCCTCTCCATGGCGTATAATACGCCTATGCTCTGGGCATGCAAGATCCGTCTAATACCTGCAAAATAATTGCATCACCTGGGTGAGACAGGTGGAGTGCATGACCAAATAGAGGCAGCCACTCCCCCAACTGGAAAACAGAAAAAAAAGGAAAAAATTGGTCAGCTCTCCTAGAACACTGTTCACACTAGGCAGGAGCACGTTGCCATGGCTGAAATTGCAAACACACAAAAACACAGAAAAATGCAACAGCTCACCGCAACAGCAAGATACAGGGGGGGCTGCTTTTAATTATTTTCATGTCTATGGTGGGTCTGTATCTTGCTGTTGCGGTGAGCTGTTGCATTTTTCTGTGTTTTTGTGTGTTTGCAATTTCAGCCATGGCAACGTGCTCCTGCCTAGTGTGAACAGTGTTCTAGGAGAGCTGACCAATTTTTTCCTTTTTTTTCTGTTTTCCAGTTGGGGGAGTGGCTGCCTCTATTTGGTCGTGCACTCCACCTGTCTCACCCAGGTGATGCAATTATTTTGCAGGTATTAGACGGACCTTGCATGCCCAGAGCATAGGCGTATTATACGCCATGGAGAGGCCATAGTGTACATACAGTGTAGGGTCTGCCTCGATATGAGTCCACCTTATCGTGGTGAGGCAGTTTACGCTGTTTGCAAATAGTAACCAAGAGACTCATTATTTTTGTGGGAATTTTTTGGGCAGTTGGGGGGGCTGCTTTTAATTATTTTCATGTCTATGGTGGGTCTGTATCTTGCTGTTGCGGTGAGCTGTTGCATTTTTCTGTGTTTTTGTGTGTTTGCAATTTCAGCCATGGCAACGTGCTCCTGCCTAGTGTGAACAGTGTTCTAGGAGAGCTGACCAATTTTTTCCTTAATTATGGGTAACAAGCGCTCCCAGGAAGCCTATTTAGCCAATGATTGGCCCATGTAAAAGTGCCAGAGTTCGACTGACAAGCGAGCAAACGCCTCATAGTCGGCTGATTTGATCTTTTGTGCGGCTGTAATAATCATTGCTGTCGGCCGCATATCTCTATATATTCCTGCCCTGCTGATTAGCAATGGTTTGCAGCCCCACACTACCCCATATTACGCCGTGTTAATGGAGCCTTATTAATGTTACCATAGATAAGTATGGTGGGCCCCAAGAATGATTTCCCCAGGTGGGCCCATAGCACTCCAGTCCGACACTGGTTACAATCGCAATTACAATCGTTCGGATACTCTACGAACGATTGTAGTAAAGAACAAAGAATGTGTACATATACTGAAAGATTTTCAAATAATTATGGAACAATTAATGACGATTTGGTTTCTTATGGATGAATCTGGGTTTGGTCAAGGCCAAAAGAATGTTACCTGTCTAAGTGTATTGTGCCAGCGGTAGTGTTTAGTGGAGCAGGATAATACTATGGGGGGGGGGGGGGGTTCTTAGGGGTCAACCTAACTCTAGAAATCTTAATGATTAAGCACCAAGACATTATGGACAATTGTGGCTTTGAGCTTTGTGCGAAAAATTTGGGTTTGGTCCTTTTTCTGTCCCTGCCCTAGCGCACAAGGCGAGGTCTATAAAGGTATGGAGGAAGAGTCTGATCTGGAAGAACCTGAGCCCTGACCACAACACCATCCAACACCTTTGGAATGAACTAAACTGGACATTGTGAGCCCGACCTTTTGCCAACATCAGTGTCCTTACCTCAAAAATGTCTTTTAGATGAATGGGCAAAAATTCCCACAAATACCTCTAAAATCTGAAGAAGAATGGAGTCTGTTATACCTGCCATCTCCATGTTACTGCATAAAGAAATAAAATGGGATGTGCTACTAGCTCCTTGGGCCTGATGTGGGGGTATATAGATACTTTTGTCTATAAATTGTATATGCTCTCTTTCTCAGGAGGGTTACATTAAGCACCATTATGTTATACCTTCCAGGTCATTCTCTAACGTCATCTATTCACCTGTCCAGAGCATCGTGGGAGGAATAAAAAAGATGTAGGATAGGTTGTGAAAGAACATTAGACGCAATATTACTCATCTCAGAAGAATGTCACACATATAATTATACATTTAGGATCCCAGCAAATGGTAAATGTAGATTGTGGCACTGACTTAGCGTGCCATCTATGTACAGCGTCACATCTGCACTATTTATATCCCTCACCTCAAATAGTTACATGAAGATCATATGAAAACTATCCAAGGACATTCTCTGACTATTACATAAACTGCAAGGACTGGGTCAGCACTACATGGGTACCTGGTACATGTGACACCAGCATGGCCTATGTCTATCCTATACCTGTGGCCAAACTTTATCAGAATCCACCATAGTAGGGAGAGGGGAATAAGCTGGTTGTACATATACATGGCCCAACTAAGGCATACCAAGTAAACAATCATATAGCATTTGTAATATGGGGGAGCAGCCTGAGAACATCAAAACTCTAGGGAATGGTTGCAACATGTGCCCAGTTTCCCTGCAGTTATTGTTATCATCGGACAGACCTCCATGACTCATGGCAGAAGCTACTCGCTACCATTTGTAGTGATCAGTGATTTCCCGCACCTATACAGGTCTGACCTTTGAGTTGGTATGAAGACTGGTATACGTGCTGGAAATGACCCGAATATAGTCTCATTGTACATTGGTATCCAGATTTTGACAGTGTGCCAATTTATCCATGCCTCAGAAGGCACAATTGTGGTGTGAACGCACCCTTAAACATTTACAGGATTTAATTTAGGATCTGTACAGGATAAGATGAGTTTGTGTCTTTCCAGGTTTCCTGTACTATTGAAAATCCTCTCACTGACCTCACAGGGTGAATGTACCTGCACAGAGATGGGGGACACAGTAATAGGCCTAGACCACACAACATCTTTTTGGGCTGCTTAACAGCTGTGTTTTTGAGCCCAAATAACATCCAATATTTGCGCTCAAAAAGACAACCGTCAAATGGCCCTGGAGTGGTGATTGCAGCTCCAGTTAGTTTTGGGTGTACTCCTGCTCTGAGAGGCTGTGCAAGTCTGCTGCTCCTGAGCTCCAAGCAGGCAAGATGTGCCCCTGGGCCTGCTCTCTCCTCCCCAGGGAGGGAGCGGGTTTCCAGGCCTGAGCGAGGAAGGCGAGGTCCTGGCTCCTGTTTCCCGTGGTAGGCCGCCGGGGAGCAGGAGAAGCCAGCAAGCGGCATGTACACCTGAGGATTTTGAGTCGTTCCACCAGGAGTCGCAGTAATACCATTCCTACTCTCCCCACTGAGGCTTTGGAAAACCGATGAAACCGAAAGGCTTCCAAAAAGGAAGAATCCACCTCAGGAAAGCAGAGTGCCACCAGCAGATAGCCAGGTACTTCTGAAAGAAAGCTGAGTACTCACAGGGGTGATGCCAACCTCGGTGAGGAAGGCTGGGGAGTGCAGAGGGCCTGGGAGTCTCTTTTCACCTATGGCTCCCGGGTCATGAGCCACCTCCGTGAGTATGAAGAAGCCAGCAAGTCTCTCAGACTCAGGAGGAACTGCACTACGCCTGAGCCAGGGCTAACCAGGCTACAGACGAAGTCTGAGATCCAGGCAGAGGTAAAGAGACTTGAAGTGGAAATTAAAGATTTGAAGGAGAGGAAAAAGATAATATGGGAGATGAGCGGTGGATTTAAAGAGAAACTGTTAAATGATGACTGTTTTAGGGAGATGGCTGATAACAGAGAGAGAAAGTTGATGGGGCTGCAACCTGAGAGCAAGGTGGACGATGATGATGATGACAATGACGATGATGAGATGGATGAAGACCAACAGCCAGACCCACCTGGCAGCCTGCAACAACACCAGCAGGCTCCGTACAGTGGGTCCCCTGCACAGCAACCAGTGGTGACACCTGCCGACTCAGGAGGACAGTGACAGCAGCGGCCAGGGAGGGGCACTGATGGCCCAGATCAAGATGATTGAGTTCCCAGTGTGTCCTCAGAACTTTGTGTTTGGAGATGAACTCCCAGAGGAGGCACCTGGGGGCAAAAAGAAGGCAAAGACCAAGACAAAGCAGCAAGAAGTGGTGAGTTTCATCTACACCCCTCTCCCTGAGATCCCTGAGCCGGACGCAGGGTCGGTTTATTGTGCAAGCCCAGTTAACCAGCCCAGCCCGTGTTCTGTAGTGGACTCGGTGCAAAGGTGCGGGGGGAATACAGATACAAAAAGGGCGCTAAACTCCAGCCTTGTTTGTAGTAGCGGGGATGGAGCAGGGAAGGCATGACAGTGAGGGCGGCCCAACGATGGGCAAAGGGGAAGAATTTTGGTGCTGTAGTTCGCTCCCCTGTGGGAGGGGGTGGTGGCTCAGTGCCAGAGGTAGTTGCGGTGGCTCCAGACGCTCCCAATAAGACGGGCCAAGAAAAAATAACAAACAGGGAAATCTTGTTTTGTATTGGTGCCGTTGATCCCACTGATCAGCGGCACTTGGACAATGCTAAAGACACTGCTGATGAGGCGAAGGGCACTAAAAAGAACAGAGTTGGGATGGCCTCTAGACCGGGCAAGCAGGCTGTCCGATCCCTTAAATGGCCAGCAGAGGTTGTCCAATCTCTAGTGCCCCGGGATGCTTAGGCAAAAAGGATAGCTACTAATTCAAGAGTAAGAGTAAAAGAATCATCATTTTCATCCTGTGCTGCATCTGCTACTGGTCCAGCCAGTGTGAATGAGGGAGGGGATGGGGGTGTGGGGTGTATGAATGATGAGGTGATGGAGTGTGAGGTGACCAGGGACAGTGTTATGGGGGGTGATGATGTTGTTATTGGGGGTGGGAATGATGTGATCAGGGACAATGTTATTGCAGGTGGTGGAAATGTTACTGGGGGTAATGTTATTGGGTGTGGTAATGTTGTTATTGGGGGTCATGGTGATGTTATGGGGGGATTGGGGAAGTTACTAGAGACAATGTTATTGGGGGAGGTGGTGATGGTAGTATAGGTGCAGGGACTGGTCCAGTTGCACCCCCAGCAGTGACGGCCCCTAGAGGAAGGAGAAGTTGATCTATCCTACTGGATAGAAAGGCATGGCCTTGCTGCCTTCCGAGAACAAAGAGGAGGGGGTCCCTTACAACAGCCGGGCAGGGTGGTTTCCATAGGAATGTGGTTCGTCTTCGGTGGAGGGGCAGTGATACATGTCCTTCAAGGACCAAGGTGGTTGAGCTCCTGCTGAGGATAAGCTTTAGGCTGGGTTCACACTACGTATATTTCAGTCAGTATTGTGGTCCTCATATTGCAACCAAAACCAGGAGTGGATTGAAAACACAGAAAGGCTCTGTTCATACAATGTTGAAATTGAGTGGATGGCCACCACATAACAGTAAATAACGGCCATTATTTCAATACAACAGCCGTTGTTTTAAAATACCAGCAAATATTTGCCATTAAATGACGGCCATCCACTCAATTTCGACATTGTGTGAACAGAGCCTTTCTGTGTTTTCAATCCACTCCTGGTTTTGGCTGCAATATGAGGACCACAATACTGACTGAAATATACGTAGTGTGAACCCAGCCTCAAGGCAACTGACATCTATGCTTTGATACATCCCTATGGTACACCCGAGTTCGACGTCAGTTTTGTTCGGTCGGAGGGGCTTGAGCTCTTCTAGTCCAACTATGAATTGATAAAGAATGAGCCCGGCTGGCGGGACTTTGACATGCAGGCATTGTGTCGCCAAAATGAAGTTGTGTGGATATCATGACATGGTTAGGGTGGCATGGTGAGGTCATTGCTATTCTACAAAAAATAGGGATAAGTTTGGCATCTGGTCAGGGGCCTAAACGTTTGTGGTACGTTCAGGAAATACGGTTACCCATATTCCATCTTTTGCCATCCTCGGAAGAGATTGTATCCAGATCTTCTACCAGGGTCAGCCGAAGCTCTGTCACAGGTGTCAAAGGAAGGTGAGACTTACTCCCCTCTGATCGGTCTTTCCAATCAGTTCCAAGCCCTCGACGACATCTCTTCCTCTTCTTTGGAGGGGGAGGGCAAAGCCTCCTGGGGGTGCCAAGTCTTTTTCTCCTGGGGAAGTTATGTTCTCAGGGGAGGGGACTGGCCCAGAGTCTGGGGACGAGAACAGTAATATTGTTAGGCCTGGTGATATGGACACTTCAGTATCACTAAAAGGGGTTAAGAGTTCTTCTGACGTGGAGTGTGAGGAGAGTAGGAAAGGGGGTGGGAAGAAGAAACCCATTGAACTCAATCACCCATTATGGCGGCACCATCTCCATTGACGCTGGCTTCCATTAATGTAGCCAGCATTAAATCAGATACGGCTATATTTGCGGCCTATGATTATTTTGCCCATATTAATGGGCAAATTTTCTTTTTGCAGGAGACCAGGTTAACAGACATTTTATCCATATTTAAAGCCAGGAGAGAGTGGAGGAATGGGCCCTCCTACTGGTCTCTTGCGGCCGAGCCGTATAGCGGGGTGGCGGTCCTTTTCTCCGCAGCAGTAGAATGCCGACAGGCTATTGAGTTAGAAATAGGGAGGTGCCTGATTCTAGATGTCCTCATGAAGGGACAGGAACTTCGCCTTATTAACATCTATGGTCCACAGTCCAAGTGGGATCGGAAGTGTCTCTTTATGAGGATCAAGCCCTATCTTTTTACAAGTCGGCAGGTGGTCTTTGGAGGGGACTTCAATGCTGTCACGAGGCCCCAGGATAGGGGAGGTTGCAGAGACAAGCTGACTTATGATAGCGTCGCCCTGAATAGTATAGCTAGTGAGACTCGCCTGGTGGATGTTCACATCCGGCATACACCAGGCCACGCGGGATTCACCTATCATAGGGGTAGTTGTAGGTCCAGGATAGACAGGTTTTATTGAAAGGATGAAGCTGTCTCTTCAGCGGTTTCCGTTGTTCAGGTGGAGTTCTCCGACCACTGTTTAATTTTGTTTTCTCGGAATGTTACAGAGACCCCCCCGGATGGGTAGAGGCTACTGGAAGGTCAATTCGTCTTGGAAGAAGCGGAAATAAGACAGTGCTTTGAGGATTTTCTTCAGAGCCAGGTACCATTCCTGGGCCTTTTTAGCAGTAAGTCAGAGTGGTGGGAGATGTTCAAAAAAAGGGTTGCGAGATTCTTCCGCCAGCTCTCAAGCCTGAGGATTCTGGGCAGGTATCGCTTGTACCAGGGCCTGAGGAACAAACTTCTTGTCTCGACTGGAGGTAGTAGTGTTGATATCTCCAGAGTGAAAGCCTTGCTAATGAAGTGCCAGTACGATAGACACGTATCTTTGGTTTTTGAGAGGGACTACGGGAAGTACCGCTCACCCGACCCTTACAGAAACTGCAAGATGTCAGTGAGTAGTAAAATGGTCTCAGGACTGATTGATAGTACAGGATCCCTGAAAAGGTCCAGATGAGGAATCCTGGAGGTCGTCAGATCCTTTCACCTCTTGGGAAGGCAGGATCTAGATCGAGATAGCTTTAGCTTTCTTGACTGAAACCGTCCCTGAACCAGGGGTAGACCCCTCTCTTGATGTTTTGACAGAGATGATCCAAGAGGAAGTCAGGGTGGCTATTGATAGTCTTGCCCTCAACAAGTCACCCAGGCCAGATGGCTTAACATCTGAGTTCTATAAGACCTTTAAGGACACTTTGGTACCCAGTGGCGGATTATAATGTGAGCGGTTTGGGCGGCCGCATGGGGCCCGAGGCTCCGGGGGGCCCATGCCACGCCGCCCACATTAATATCCGCCACTGACTCTCTTGTACTGTCCCCCGGCTGATGCGTGGCTGCCGGGGTTGTCCCGTCCTATCCCCGGCAGCGCGCGCATCAGAGAGCTTCCCGTGCGCCTGTGGCTGTGACTTCCGGCGCACGGGGAGCTCTCTGATGCGTGCACTGCTGGGGATAGGACGGGACTACCCCGGCAGCCGGGGACAGACCAGGAGGCGAGAGGCTCGACGGGGGAACGGATGGCAGGTGAGTTGTGTTTTGTTTTTTGTTTTGTTTTTTTGTGTTATCTGCTGACTGCTGTGCACAGAGGGGGAAGAGGGGGACCATCTATAAGGGGGGGAAGGGTGGACCATCTATAAGGGGGGAAGAGGGAAGAGGGGGACCATCTATAAGGAGGGAAGAGGGGGACCATCTATAAGGAGGGAAGAGGGGGACCATCTATAAGGGGGGAAGAAGGGGACCATCTGTAAGGGGGGAAGAGGGGGACCATCTATAAGGGGGGAAGAGGGGGACCATCTATAAGGGGGGAAGAGGGGGCTATCTATAGGGGGGAGGGGGACCATCTATAAGGGGGGAAGAGGGGGACCATCTATAAGGAGGGAAGAGGGGGACCATCTATAAGGGGGTAAGAGGGGGACCATCTATAAGGGGGGAAAAGGGGGACCATCTCCTATAGGATTAGCACCCTCCTCTCCTGACATCCTCTGTGCTGCTGTGACCTCCCCTATAAGATCAGCACCCTCCTCTCCTGACATCTTCTGTGCTGCTGGGACCTCTCCTATAGGATTAGCACCCTCCTCTCCTGACATCCTCTGTGCTGCTGTTACCTCCCCTATAAGATCAGCACCATCCTCTCCTGACATCCTCTGTGCTGCTGGGAAGCTGTGACCTCCCCTATAAGATCAGCCCCCTCCTCTCCTGACATCCTCTGTGCAGCACATCATGTTTATTTGGGCCAGCACCAGCAGGGAGGGGAGGCAGGCAGTGTTTATTGGGGACAGCAAGGGAGGGGAGGTAGGCAGTGTTTATTGGGGACAGCATGGGGGGGGCAGTAGTGGATTATAATGTGGGCGGA
Source organism: Dendropsophus ebraccatus (assembly GCF_027789765.1). NCBI lineage: Eukaryota > Metazoa > Chordata > Amphibia > Anura > Hylidae > Dendropsophus > Dendropsophus ebraccatus. Next base: position 58,689,155 of record NC_091464.1, on the reverse strand, counting down.
TTGACCGGGGGGGGGGGCAGGTTGGGTGGACAGCCCAGGGCCCAGGGTACATTTAATCCGCCACTGTTGGTACCCCTCTTGACTGAGGTATTTAATGAGTGTCTCTCCTTGGGCACTCTGCCAAGGTCAATGAGGAGGTCAGCCCTGATCATCTTGTCAAAGGGTAAAGACCCGTCCCGCATTGAGAATTGGCGTCCCATATCGCTTCTCAATGTGGACAGAAAGATTCTGGCAAAAGTACTGTTTAATCGGCTGGTGAAGTTTGCGCCCCAGCTCCTTTCGGGGGCCCAGCATTGCTCTGTTCCTGGCCACAGTACCTTTAGTGTGGGAGGCTGTGGTAAAGGGTAGGGCAGGTCTCTGGAAGGGGTACTTGCTGTCCTTGGATCAGGCAAAAGCATTAACCACGAGTGCCTCTGGTCTGTTCTTCTGAGATATGGCCTGCCGGGGGGGGGGGGGGGGGTTGTTCATTGGCTTAAGACCTTGTATGCAGGGGCAGAGAGTTTTCCACTGGTGAACGGTTGGATTGGCCACTCTTTTGAGGTTGGGTCTGGTGTCCATCAGGGTTGCCCTTTGAGCCCACTGTTGTACATGTTTGCAATTGATCCATTCCTTAGTAGGATTGTGGACCGTTGGCAGGGGTGAAAATGCACCCGGCGGTGTCGGATTCAACACTGATGGTGGTAGTGTACGCCGATGATGTCACTATATTTGTCTCCTCGCAAGAGGAGGTGCAGTGTGTGATGTCAGAGGTGGAGTGCTACTCGGAGGCATCTGGGTCCAAGATAAACCAGGATAAGTGTGAGAGTATCTGGCTGGGAGGTGGAGATCCTGGATTTGATCTCCCGGACACCCTTCCAGAGCCCCAGGAGTTTGCAAAAGTGCTCAGCATCGAATTCGGCCAAGGGGATTACCCCAAACAAAACTGGGACAGCAGGCTTAAGACTGCCGCTCAGAAGGTGGATCAGTGGAAGTGTCTTTGACCCTCAGGGAAAGGGTTAACTTGATCAAAACATTCTTACTCCCTTTGCCGGTATATCTGGGCAGTGTTTGCATTTTGCCCGAACCGCTCTGGACTCGAGTCTCGAATCGGCCTTACTTTCAGGAATGGGAGACATGAGGGCAAGTGAAGGATCTCCGCACACCACACGGGCATCTTCCGGCTTATGCTACCCTGGTTCTGAAGGTCATTCGTCGGTGGGGTTTGGGGATGTGGAAGATTAGTACTCTGTCGAGGAAATTCCTTGACAATAGGGTCCTGTCATCGCATTTTCAAAAACCGCTAGTGCTCAAGGATTGCCCAAGTCGGGATCTGGAGGTTGGTTTGGGCCTATTGAATTCCATCAGGATCCCCTTGAAGTTTTGGGACTTAGCTTGGCGCTGCTTCCATGGGAAACTGTAAGTGAGGGACAATCTGAAGTGCAGGAGCTCTGAGGATCGGGGATGTCCCCGGGAGGAGTGTGGAGGCATGCTGGAAAGCATGGAGCATTTTCTGCTTCATTGTTCCTTTTAATACAGAGGTGTACTACAAGGAGGGCGCCTCCATTGGGTGGCCCAGGTTGTCCCCCCTTTCTTATGTGGAATGGCCCTATGGAGCATTCAGAAACCTTGGTGGCTGGCACCGGAGCACTTTATTCCTAGTCAGCATAGTGGTCAGGTACCACACATGGAGTGCACGTCGACGCAGAGTAAAATCCTCCCTGTGGATGAGGTGGTTAGGGGCACACTCGGTGACCTGGTAAAGGTGCGCTCTCTGGAGTACGAGAGGCTGGGGGCTGGTAGGGCCTCTTGTCTTTGGAGGGGCTCTACCTTTAAGGTGCCTTAGCCTGCGTCTCCTCTCCTGGTGGTGGTAGGCTGATGCTGGCACATTAGTCTTTTGTTTTGTGCTGTAGTTGTATTGAAACATAGGACTTGCAGGCGCTGAACTTGGGCTTTCGGGCTGTGTGTGGGGCTGAGAAGCCCCACTATGGTTTACTGTGTATGTTTGTGTATATTGTTAGTATGTTTATTTGTGTATATAGTTTGCATATTTTTGTGTTGGGGTTTAGTGTTAGGTTGGGTGGTGGGTTATAGGGGGGGAGGGGGTTTTGGGGGTCTTTGGTATAAACAGAAAATCCTGGGCTGGTTCATGGACATCTGATATCATGTACTGGGGGCATGGGATGCGGGACCAGCTCAGCGCCCAAAAAATTTTTTATAAAAATGTTTTGTTGTTTGGTGTAGGGATCTGTGTATATTCATGTATGTATTTATTTGTGTATTTATTTAATTTTTGTGGAACGCAACCGGACTAGGGGTTTAGTGTAGAGTATAGTTATGTTAGTTATTGTTAGTTAAGTTTTGATAGTGTTATTATTGTTGTGTTTTTGGGAAAATCCAGTTTGCACGTGTGGGGCATAATCCAGCGGTGTGTTTGGTTCGGTGTGTTTGAGTGTGAGGCTGGACCAGTCAATACGTGTATAACCTATAACACAGGATAAGTAATATAATGCATGTACACAGTGACTGCGCTTTTATGTAGATTAATTCTCTATTTATATACCCTTTATCTAAAAGAATTGCACATTTAATTGTAATGTTATTTTTTGGTCAGGGCTCTGGGATGAGTAAGACAATCCTGGATGGTTGTACCTGGTAATTAGTTAATATAGAGGGTTGTTGGCGTCTGTACACACACAGCTCCGGGCAGGAGTCACATTGCAGATATGTAAATAATTACAGCTTAGAGGAGCGGCTGCAGCAATGTAAACATTCTATGATCGCTTACTCATCACGAACCCCGGCCTGTGACGTCACGGTGAATGTCAAATAGTTGTGACTTTGCAGTAAAGAGCTTACATAACTAAGAACAAGGGGGCCCATATGCATGCATAGAAATAAACGGGGACACTAAGCTGATAGCTGTACACCCAGCCTGGCTCTTACTAATCTATGTACTATAGAGGCAGATCAAGCCTGTTATGTACCCAGATGCTACATACTAGGATTGATGGATTTCAACATGAATGATATTTTATGTTTTTGGGGAGATAAGCCACCACCAGAAAAGATTGACAGCAGTTTTTTTGTTTTTTTTTCATCTCAAAATACATATGTGCTTGCCAAGAAGTGTTCATGTGTATATGAGGGTCAGTAGGTCCTGACTATATACTTCTCATTATGGCATTATGAAGGTCCATATGGTTTCTTTGCTTTGGAGCTCTCTTACTCTCTATGCACTACATTGGTGGGGGTCTCTGCCAACTGTTTGGACCACCAACAGTCATACCAAGGGTATGCATTCTACAGAGATAACCATGCTGATACTAATGGTCCCCTGAAGTATGAGCAACATAGGGGGGCCCTTATCATATATGTACCACAATGTCTTATAGATATATATGTATGAGGTGCACAGTGTAGTGTAAGAATATGTGCTGTCCTAGGGGGTTGTGGGGTTGGGTGTTCGCCCCAACCCCAGGAGATGCCCCATGCTCATATAATAAGCCATTCATCACCATTATAGGGAAATGAGTGGGAGGAGAGCTCCTGATGTAATGGCCGCCTCTTGCTGAGCTGCAGCCTCAGGGAAGGGAAGGTGCAGGGTTCTGTTTCTATTCTGGAATTCTGCTTAGTGATGGATAGGCTTGCCCTATGATGTATTGTATGTTAAAGGGATATTTCCATAGATGTCTGATCAGTGGGAGATCTCAACCCTCTGAGAACAGCGCTCTTCTAATACCTGTTCTGAAAGCAAAGGCAGCCAGTGGTGGTCACATTAGAATACTAGATGGAGAGGATGCTGCACACATGGGCTTATGTAAGTCTAAAGTTAACTAAAGCAGCTCCTAAAAAACTGCACCATACACAGTACCATCCATAATGTACCTCCTAATAATAATAACAGTGGGCTGTCTGTGAATTATAAGGATGTGCGCCGGGTCATCCAGGATTAGTGACGTGTTCCTTAATCATTATCCCGGGTGGAGATACTTCAGGCAGGGAATTCCCCATTAGGAAATTTACTGTCCAGTGACCATGCCGGGAAAAACTGCAAACAAGTCAAAGGTTTCCTTCCCTCCTGTACTTTATCCCCCTGGAATCACGTCACTTATAAGTAACCTCACCAACAGCTACAGTGAAGTTCCTTTAACCTGGTCTCTAATAACCCAATGTTGTTTCAACAACCAAAGGGAGGACAAACAGGGAATATGCCCTGGGGCAAAGATTTGGAAGCTTTGGTCCTCCGGATGCTGCAAAACTACAATTCCCATCATGCCTGGACAGCCAAAGCTTTAGCTGAAGGTTCCCCATTTCTGATTTGGAGCCTCCACCCACTTAGGTTCTTCTAACAATATGATAGTGGAGGTCTTTCCTTCCATAGATTTTGGCCATGGGTCAGTTTTACCCTGCAGTCTACCCACCTGGCTTGGTCTTCACTAAAAGTTTCAAAAGGTTGCTCTGGGTTCAGCCAGGGCCGTTTCTATGACTGGGTGGGCTGGGTCACCGCACGAGGCACTGACAGCTAGGGGCCCGACATCACCCGGTCACCCGGACTAAGTCATCGGCATCCCCTGCAGCGCCCGGCCACCAGTACTCACGGCATCAGCAAGCCCTCGCGGCAGTCCCCCCTCGCGGTACAGTGGACCCCGGACCCTCTCCTCAGCACCGCCCCACAGATCTCACCTCAGACATCAGCCACTCTCTTCTGCAGAGGGATCCTCCAGCAGACGCAGTGATAATGTCATTGCTCCTGCTGGGGGATCCCTCAGGCGATTGACAGGCTGGAGAGTAGAGAAGAAGACAGAAAAGAGGAAGGCTGGCTCCATGCCTGCAGGATTAGGGGAGTATAATGTTTTTTTTATGTGTTGGGGCACAGCACTATGGGGAAATGCAGGGGGACATTGTTACTATGGGAGCAATACAGAGGGACATTCTTACTGTAGGGGCAATGCAGAGGGACATTATTACTAAGGGGCACACCACGGGCAGCATTATAACTATGGGGGCACAGCAAAAGACATTATTACTATATGAGGCACAGCAGGGTCATCATTACTATATGGGGCACAGTAGAGGGCATTATTACTATATAGGGCACAGCAGGGAAAGCATTATAACTATATGGGGCACAGCAGGGGATCCTACATACAGGGGGCAACCCACATACCTACTGACTTTAGTGCACCAAACAGCAGAATTACTATAGTTTGGGAGCCTATGGTGGGAAAAGGGAAGTAAGTTGCTGGAAGTGTGGAGTCTAAGATGTTTGTCTGGCAGGTTCTGAAGAGACAAATTGTAGCTGCAAGAAATCATCATGGTGGTCTGGGACAGATAGAGAGGAAAAAAGAACATCTCAGATCAACGAATACGTCAACTGTGAGTCACTGAATGAGGTTTTTGTATTCAGTAGAACATTATTTGTCAGGGGTGCAACACTGCTCTATGCCTATCCTAGTAACCCAAATCTTGATAAAAGCCCCCTTCCTTCCCCAGGGCTGAAATGAGTGGGTTGGGGTGCTTTTATGAAGATTCGCCCTGTTGCCGAAAAGACCTAGAAACTGCCCTAGGTTCAACAATAGCGCCAACATGGGGGGGGGGGATGTAAAGGGTATGAAATATTAGGGAGAGTCTTGATTAACTTTTTGTTCAGCTGTAGCAGTGACATAAAGAAAACAAGTACAATGCAAGAAGCCATTGACAGCTTTATTAATGCTCATTGTGCAGCCCTTTAAAATGCAGAAGAACATTGTGAAGAAATTGTGACTGTTCTTGGACAAACCCTCTTTTTCTTGGGTGGTTACAATCTGCTGCCTGCTCTGACTTGCAGCTCAGCAGGTGTTGCTGACTAAACCCATAGCAAACTCTCCCACAGCTGTAATAACCAGGGATATGCCAAGTTCTCCGTCCTGCTGTGATTTACAAGCCATGTATCTATGCATATCAAGGCCATGGGCGGGGAAGGTCACATTAACATATCGCCTCCTCTCCTGCCAATTTTGGTGCGGCAGGAAGTGGCTTTGCCGAATCATGGAGAAACGAGTGGCTGTCATAAGGCAGCTGCTCTCATTTTATACCTATAACAAAGTATAGCAAGTAACTTGAGTATCATGGGTATACTGGGTTTTAGTATAGGGTCCTCTGGTGACCTCTAAGAAACACAGACCCTAAAGGTGTCATTTTGTGGACCCCCCCCCCCCCCACAATTTTGTTTTCTCCGATTAATGATTGCAAACAAGCGCTTTTGCAATTTACCTGAAATCATTCACCATAATACACAGAATGATAGTCACCAGCTATGATCGCAATTACAATCATTTGTATACAGACAATTTTGATAACGAACAAACGAATGACGTGCACATACATCGCAAGATTTGCAAGCAATTAACAATGATTTTATGATCAGGTCAAAAGATGCGATCAACAATATACAAACCAATTTTAATTAGCTGTTTGATCGCTGCCTGCAAAGACATGGAAAGATTACTGCTTAAAGTGAACCTGTCGTTATAACTTTCAAAATCTAAATCAACAGTAGATGTGATATAAAGCAAGTCTGCAATTTACAGTAATTTTTTTTTTAGTTATCATGGAGAACATGGCACTTCCTGTTTTCAGCTTTGTTTTACAGCGTGATGAAAAAAAAATAACTTGCTTAATATCATATCTACTGTAGATTTTGAAGGTTATAACGATATTGACACTTTAAATTTGAACAATATAACATTTTTTGCACTATAATCTTTCTGTGTAATAGGGCCCTAACTCTCTTCCTTCCAGCCACCGGCCTCCGGATACACAGTAATGTTTGGCACAGCCGAGTGATCCCATGTTCTCTATGGGAAGAGCTGTCTCTCTGGCTGTGGCTTTACTCTCAGTATAATACGGCTATAATACAGATTGGGTAGTGATTTTCCATTATGCTTGACCCCCATTTCTACCAGCATCATCTGTCACTGGTTGGTAAGTTGCGCTGGGCACTCCGCTGAGAGTAGTGGTAGATGGTAGTACCGGGTAGGATCCCGGGTAGCTGCCTGCCAGATGTTAGGTCACGGTTATGGCACGAGGGGATGCAGCTAAGCAGCAGGAACCTGACCGAGCGGAGACTAGGCATGCGATTTTTTCGTTGTCCTTAGTCAGGGCACCAATAATTACACCAATGCCAAGGTTCAGAAACAACGGTAGTTGTGTATTTATTATAACGATGGTAACTAGTAGCAACAGTCTCTCCGGATGCAACCGGGTAGAAGGCAGACTTGGATAAGGCAGAGCAATGGGTGATGCTGCAATAGGCTGTGATGATAGCGTGCTGAGTGATGGGAGTAGTAGTGAGACTGAAGTTGAGATGCTGGGCGGAATGAAACTGAGATGAATACTTGCTGTTGATGATTAGAGAAGATGATGAGAGGAATGACTGAAGAACAGCACCCAGATCTTGTGGTTAGGATGAGAATCTTGAGGACTTGAGAATAGAACACAGCCAGGAACAATTCTGGTGAAGCTGGAGCAGCAGAGCACACGTACCTCTCTCCTGACAGGGGAGAGAGGACACACACACAACCTGTCCCCCTGAAGGTGGAAGACAAGACTGAGGCAGAGAGGAAGTCACATGGTATCCTCAGCCAAAGCTTGATGGCCATTGGAGTTACCATGGAAGCAGGGGCAGTCACGTGACATCCAGCCATTGCATCATGACACCATTAGGACATATAGGACCAAATATACATGAGAAGTACCATACTTTAACACTGGGGGGCCAAATAATACCCTTAGGCACTGATAACTGAACATGCATGCAAGAAATGAATGGAATAGCAGACCTGAATACTGAGAGAGGTGACACGATACACACAGTTTGCAGTGGACCATAGCTTTCCAGAACAGAACTGGCTATAATAAAGGTGCAGAGATAAAGTGACAAATAAATACTCTGTTCTGGGACACTGCAAAATCAGGCCTCATACACCTGCAGTAACTCTGGGTGTGCTAACAAGGCACTTGTCACGGTGAATAGGAATGGTATTGCCCACCCCGAATACACTGACACATGCTTTTGAGGTAGAACAGATGTAGGTGTAGGTGCTAAGTAACCACAGAGTCCAGTGCGAAACCAAGTGAACAGCTTTATTAAAGATTTTAGTACATTTTCTTGAACTCGGCAAAAAGGTACAGTGGCAAAAATAGTACTCTTTCACATGGTGGACAACACAGATCACTTGTGTTGGGTCCTGTGATATATAGGTATATAGTAGACTTGGACATATAGAATAGACTATACTTTACTTTAGGCTGGACTCGACTTGAAAGAAAGTCTAGGGGGCTACCAAGGGGACCTTGCCTACGAAGTAGCAGAACTCTGGCAAGGTGACTGGACTTAAGAATACTTTATAGAAAATACCCGTACTCTCGGTTTGGAGAATATCACAGAATGACAGTTCTGGTAACACAGGCCTTGGGCTTGCACAACCGGATGTAGCCAGCCATTCGAGGTTTCCTGAGATGATCAAGTGAACATCAATTGAGTATTTTGGCTGTAACTGCACTTTGCTACTCTGCAGACCAACCTTTGGTTACTTGAACGTCTTGACTTAGAAGGAATAGTTGCACCAGACATAGAAAAGGTTTATCCCTTTAGCGGTAGTTACTCCACCTTTGGCTTTAGTACTGCATAATAGACTTGTAGTACATTAGAAGAAGACTGGATCTGTCAGAGTCCCTGTCAGGGGACCTGGCCTCCAGGCCAGGCCCTGGATTAAACTTCAGCAGGGGCAGGCTTGTATACACACTCACTCTACAATAAAACTAGATTTGATCTCCCACCTAAGAACCTTCAGGGGGCTTTATAAGAGAGGACGTGACTAATGTCCCATTGATTTATCAAACATGGTGTAAAGTGAAACTGGCTCAGTTGCCCCTAGCAACTAATCAGATTCCACCCTTCATTTTTCAAAGAGCCTGTGAGGAATGAAAGGTGAAATCTGATTGGTTGCAGAGGGGCAACTGAGCCAGTTTCACTTTACACCATGTTTGATAAATCTCCCTCAAGGTACCTAGTGACAGGTGTGCTAACAACAGCAGTGGCACAGCCACTCTGGGACACTACGCACCTTATACAGACATCCGAATCCGTCGGAAGTGGCGAGTTATGGCCGGCCATAGTATAAGGTGCATGGGGAACTTTACTGGTTTCATAGACAACGAATGGCATTGGACCTCTCTGCTCAATACACATCACTATCCTGTAGACAACAGATAAGTGTTAATTGGGCAACAGCTTCAGAGCGGTGGTTTTATGAGGCCATATTATGTGGTGCTTAGGGCCAGAATGGAGTCGGCCCAACTGCCTGTATATTCGAGGATTCATTACTTTGTCTTCAAACCTCCCCCCGATTTCCCCTCTATGGGGGGATATTTATTAAGCCTTGTAGAAGGGAACATAGGAGTAATTGCCCCAAGGCAACGTATCAGACTCCAGCTTTCATTTTTAAAAAAGCCACAAAATCTCAAAAGTTGAACCTGATTGGTTGCTACGGTAACCACTTTACTTTTTGCACAAGACAACAAAGAACTGCTGTGTTGCTCATGGCAACCAAATAACGCTCTCTATATCTTACTCTGATAACTTGCCATATTAGATTGGCTGCCTTTATTGTAACCAATAATATTGGCGATGCAGAAAAAAAATGGTAAGGAGGGGGTGTTTACTATTCAGGGATCTGGGAAAACTGGGTGTTGTGAACTCTAATGGTGGTCATATTGTCATTCCGAATCTACAATAGATCATTTACTAGTATGGTTTTTATTATTTAGGGCAGTGATGTGTACTTTCCCTCAGTCACCCCTTGTTATCAGCCCCGCTTCTATAAATACACTTCACCTTGGTCTGCAGACATGGCCTTTGCTCAGACCAACAGGGAAACAAGAGCCAGTGTGGGCACACGTGAGGAGGTAGCGCCGGCGTGCAGTAACTTGCGAAAGAATCAGACTTCCAGCATCTAAATGAGCAATAGCCGACAAGCAGCTACACCTCCCTGTATAAATATCTCCAGAATAGCTCTCCGCTCTGTGAGCCTCCACACAGGAGTTATTGCTGCGCGCTAAGATTGCCTGCGGACATTGGGAGTTCACGTGGCAAGCCATGGCAACATATAGTGCAAATACAAAGCAGTAAGGAAAAACCTATAGAAAACAACTGCAATCTTTGTATGGCTATGCCCTATAGCTAACTCTCCAACCCACCCTACATCCATGATTTTTCATATGCTGTTTAGATTCCATTGTGCTTTCAGTACTAAAGCTATATGGGGGGCAACTGCTTCCAGGTCTGTGACTCAAAGAGCCCACTTTCCAATATGTGGAACCCAGTACTATAAACAACACATGGTAGTTGAGGACTTTGCATTAGCACCCAAGTTGGTTGGGGTTGGTGACTTTATGCTAAAATTATTTACTTAATTATATTACAAACTTATATCACCTACATATATGTGTTTCTGCTGTACCCCTTACAGAGAATGGAGGTCTCCACTTGCCATGCTGTCCTTCCCGACCCTGTGATCGGTTATCCTGTCCATGAGGATATGGCCATGCATAAAGGACTATGTGATCTTGGCATCCTCTACATGTTATACAAGGAGGTCTCGGGTATGCCAGAACAGGAGTTGCTCTACCTCTGAGGTGTCCTTCATAAGACAACATGCAAAACCATTTGGCCACCATGACATTTTTTCTATAGGTTGCCATCCAGCTGCCTATTAATGCAGCAACCAGAGATCTACAGCTGTAGATTTGTCATTTCAGAGCATGAGAATGTTGGTGACAACCCTGGTGGTAGCCTTATGTTGTCCATATTGGTTGTCACCCCTCTACCTCCAACTATAAAACTAGACATGGTAGACACTAGATCCATGGTAGTAAAATAGTTTATTTGTAAAAATGACTATAATACAATGCAGAAAAGATGAAAAAATATCAATAAGTGTACTAAAACATACACAACTTATTCAGTCAACAATATGGTTCTGTCACAGAAAGAGTTACAAACGGGTTACATGCCAAAAAAATGGGTTATAAATGATATACACAGTATATTCATAGCGTCTGTGTATTAAAAATACAGTCCTATATACAAAGGTAGTAGAAAAATAAAAATAATGTATGAGGTGCAAGGAAATTAAGTCTTCTATGGATGTGCAATAGCAAGCAGACACGTGTTCTCCCAATGTAATGGATGAGACAAAAGTCTAGGTGAGGTCTAAATCTATAATTTAGAATAAGGGTGTTACCTGGGCACAGCTGAGCGAGCATTGGCATCATTTAACTATTGCAGCCCTGGGAAAGCTAAACGGCAGGGGTGTAACTACTAGAGACAGGCATAGTAGCTATCAAAGGGCCCAATGGTGAAGGGGGAACCCACTTCTCAGTGGAGAGGCCATATGGCACTAAGGGCGTGCCCAATTTGTCAATGCCAGAGCATCTTTTCTGGGATATAGAGCAACAGTACTATTGAAAAGATGACTGCAATACCATCCTCAGGATTGAGATAAGCCGCACTCATACACAGGACGCAAGTAACATAGATCAGTTATAGTGGTACGTGACTTTTGACCCTAAGGCTGCATTCACACGTTTTGTGTTCTGTCCGTGAAACACTGACGATGAATGCCTGTCCTGGACTGTTTCCCCGCACGGCATGATGTATCAATATCATGCTGCGCAGGGAAACAGTCCAGGACAGGCATATACTGTCCATGTTTCACGGACAGAACATGGAATGTGTAAATGCAGCTTAAGAACCTAATCTCACATCCCATATTCTACGGACGTTACAGACAGGGAAGCCCTGTAGTGGAGTCTTTCCCTGGCAATATACATCAATATCATGCCGGGTAAAGTCTCCATTACAGGGCTTCCCTGTCCTTAGTGTCCATAAAATACGGAACACGAGAATAAGCCCTAAGGCTGACCATACACATAAGACAGTGGTCGGCTATATCGCCAACTATATCTCCGGATGCAAATGAATGCCCCCCAAATGAGATCAGGTAGTTGATATACAACAAAGCCCAATCCTTATTACCCACAGGACATATAGTCAATGTGTTAAACCAGCATTTATCTATTGTGTATGGCCAGTCATTACTTATTTTGACTTAATTGAAAGAAAATTTTGGTCATTGACCATACAATTGAGCACATCTGTCCATATACACTATAGAACTTGTTGGGGGAACACTGACCACAACAAAGAAGTCCAGGTAATAACAATCCAGTTATAACTGAAAAATGCAGAAATGTTTAAAAATAAAAAGCAAAATCCACCCTACAAACAGGACATCATAATAATCAAAACACATAATGATTACATGAATGATCGCCATTGCCGATAGTTTTCTCTTTCATTAGAATGTCCTTGTAGTCAATGTCGCATTTTCAGGTAGCAACGTGGATATTTTTTCTTCTAACTCCATATGTGCCAACCATAACCACACAAGATAATCGAGATTGTCTTGGGTCATTTTTTCTTTGAATTAAAAATACTTGAAAGTTGCCGGAGAAATGATCATCTTGTTATGAAATCTGTGGGATGTTCCTCAACCCAACAACCTCAAGTCATACATTTTCCACAAATAGTATGGATTCCTCACAACTTAGGACTGGTCTTGCATCCATCAATAGCTTAACAGCAGAATAATGTCTGTAATGGCCAGCCAGGTCTAGGGCGGTATATCCCTCTACAGTAGTAGCATTAATATTGGCACCATGGTGGATGAGGAGCCGAGCTGTGCTGGTGTGACCTGTCTCGGCAGCGATGTGTAGAGGTGTCTTCAGCTGCATATTTGGTATGTTCACGTCACAACCAAGTTCCACCAGAATTCGAGCCACTCGGTAATGTCCTCGTTGTGCTGCTAGATGTAATGGGGTCCTTCCATCGGACGTCTGGCAGTTAAGATTGGCCTTACATTGCTTGGCAAGAAGCTTTACAATATTTAGGTGACCCTGCCAAGCAGCATAGTGTAAGGACACCCAGTTTTCCAGTCCTTGGACATTAATGTCCGCACCTCGTCGGAGGAAAAGCCTTACTATACTTTCTTGACCATGTTGGCATGCAACATGAAGAGGTGTTCGGCCTTTAACGTCAACCTCACACAAAGAGGCATTTTTCTCCAACAGTAGCCGAGTTATAACCTCATCTCCATTTTGAGCAGCAAAGTGAAGGGCTGTGAAGTAATCCTCATCCTTGGCATTGATGTTTATCTTTTTCAAAAGGAGTAGTTCTGCAATGCCTTTGTGTTTCTTTTCAGCAGCAATGTGGAGTGGGGTGGAACCCTTCAAGTTGGTCATGTTGGGGCTGGCATTGTAGAGAAGAAGCATCTTGGCACACTCCTCCTGTCCAGCCTCTGCTGCCAAGTGAAGAAGGCTGGACCTCCCTTCCAACACCAAGTCAACATCTTGAGGCTGGAGAATCTTCAGGAGCTTGGCATTGTCTCCAGTCATAATGGCATCAATTAGCTTCTTTTTCTGGATCTCAGTGGTACTAAGGTCTGCAATTAGAAGAGAAGGAGAAAAAGATACTAATCAATGGTTAATTTCTACTGTGTAAGTGCTGCAAGACAATAAGACACCTGCAGCCAGGTTTCAGAGAAATAAAACTTACTGATGTCTCAAAAGAAATGCTGTGATCAGCTCACCAGAGGATGAGAACAATGTGGAAAAATTGCTAAAGAATGAGGTCACCCTGATCACCAACTGATCTCTGCAGGTCCCCCTTTTCTAAACCATGCGATTCCTCCTCAGAAGATATATAATATAATAAAATATATTATAATCCACCATTTAAATAAACAGGTGGCCATATCAAACATCGTTGAGACAGACTTTTTTTTTCCAGAAACTGTTTGCTCTAGCCATAGATGCCCATATACTTTCAATAGCTGTCGGTTTAAGTTCACTCGTTCTCCCCACAGAGATGAATGTTCTTGTGATGGCTTGCCTCCCTTAAAACCAAAGCCCAACATGGCCAACACTTCTCTTTACCAAAACCATCTGCCAAGAGGAATCAGGAGGCCTCCATATACATTAGTTGGTTAGGTGGTCCCATCAAAAATGGCAAATTCAGCCTACTTTTCTATAATGTATATATTAATAGTAGGGGAACATATGGAAGAAGGGGTTGTCCATACTGGAGCCCAACGGTCAACTTTTTTAAAATGGCAGAAATACTAATTGGATCTTATTATATCCTATTTAATATTTAACCTACCTTCTACTGAGCCATCTTTTTCGAAGGACAAGTTGAGGGAGCCTCTAGACGAAAAGGCGGAGTCAATAGAAGAGATTCCGGAGAGGCGCTTGTCGCTCTGCGCCAGCTCCGGCTCAGACGCACTATGACACAAGCTTTCAGGACCTTCTATAGTTTGTGAGATTCCAGAATCCAGCTGGGAGAGAAGTTCAGAGAGACTGTAGTCTTTATCATACGCTGGATAGCCTTTGGGTGCTGACTGGTTGGCCAAATCCTTTGACTGAAAACAGAGTAAAATATAATAATTAATATTTACTTTACTATACTGCAAAAGCAATAAAGGCTGTTTACACAGCAACATATCATTTTGTATCTCTAGGACTGACTATGAAAGCAAAGGTAGACCCTCCAATTAAACTTAACCAGAGCATAGACTTTTAAAAGGGTTATCCAGTGCTACAAAAACATGGCCACTTTCTTCCAGAGACAGCCCCATTCTTGTCTCCAGCTTGGGCGGGATTTTGCTGCTCAGTTCCATTGAAGTGAATGGAGCTTAATTGCAAACCGCACCTGAACTGGAGACAAGAGTCATGCTGTCTCTGAAAGAAAGTGGCCATGTTTTTGTAGCACTGGATAACCCCTTTAAGGCCACTAGACTTCAAAAAAAAATTTGGCATGTCACAAAGTTTTTAATCTGTAGGGGTCTAGGTGACAAGCATTTGGTAAGGTCTTCATGCACAACACAGACTTAACCTTGAGCTAGACCTTACATTTTAGTGATCGGTGGACTAACACTTTAAGTAATGTTTCGAAAAGCTCTACCTATCTCGGATGTATTTCTTAGAACAATCTCATTAAAAATGCCATGGCTTGGGGCTACTAACATTATAGATCATACAACTGCATAATCCCATACCTGCTCTTTGGTGTCTGCAGTTGCTTGGGCCATTGATTCTTGACCAGTCATTGAAATGGCCTCATCTTCATGTTTTGTACACAACAACTCAGTCTCTGAGGTAATTTCTAGTGAGAATAAAAGAAGAAAAGAAGAAAAGATGAAAAGATGTCAGGGTGTATGCTGACAGTATGACATGATGGAGAATGAGATGTAAAGAATCCTAACCTAAGTATGAATGGACATTGGCATCAGACAATATGACTACCACCCTGAAAGGCTATTTACAAGTTTGCAACCTAAACTTAAAAATAAAGCAACCCTAATGCCCCTAAAGCTCTAATTCCCATCCATGTGTCTCCACGTTTACAGAACAGACATTTCTGCAGTGTAATCTAGTAAAGTTATCTATAGAAAATAAGTAGATGGCCAGACTACATTTGGATTCCTTGTAGTCTGTAACCATGGAGACACCTAGGATTTGTATATGCAAAATGGGAGGAGTTGATCCTTTTTCATTTTAGATACAATGGAACAATAACTAAAAGGTTACAGAACTATAAATACCCTTTAAGCAGCCAAAGTGAACACAACCTTTTTAGCCTGACTGATCTCAAGGCTTTCAGAACGTGTGTATTAAACCTTAAACTATTGCAACATGGACATTCCTGATACACAAGAGGTGCACTGTCAGGACTTGTCGTTGTGGATCGGCCACATTCCTGACTGTGAGAATCAGGCACAGAAGTTCAGCCCTGTGATTGAGGAAAAAACTGCTAAACCAACAACAATGCTGCAACCGCATCCAGCTATATTTATACAGAATAAACTTTTATTCAACTCTGCAGGTCAACATGAGGAAGATTTGCTTCCTCCTAGATTCCTGCTAGGTATTTACTTATTATAAAGAAATCAAAATACACAGGGTGTGTTGTCAAGGTCATTGAAATTATCTAATTAGTGCCCTGTAAGGACCTCCTTTCTCAATGACATCATCTGAAAGGTAACTTCAATAGTGGGCAGACAACTTCTCTTCCTCCATTTACCCCCATTTTCAATGCCTACCAGAGACAAAGCCGCAGCCAGAGAGCTCTGGCGGGTTTTCTCTCCACAAGGATGAAAGGACCAGATGATGGAACTCAACATGCCCGATCCTGGCATCATCTGTTAGGAAAGAGTCAGGAGGCTCCTATACAGTTCAAATGGTTGGCCATTCTTGCTGAAACCAGTGCATTAGGTCAACTATTCTCTGATGTGTATTAGGCTCATGAATGAACAGACCTGGAAAGGTCATAAATGTCCATGACCATAACCCCCCACAGCGATCATGAAGCTGCAACCATCCATACATTTCAGCTACAACAGCCACTACAGAGGAAGCGCAGTATAACATGTAATCTAACTGAATGACTGTAAACATAATATATCCTCAAATGGGGTCCTCCGTAGCAAGACCTGTTAACAGAATGGGGTCTCCACTATCCTAACACTTTAACCTACCTTGAAATGTTGGCCGCCTGTTAGGCTTGTCCTGCCAGCACTGCTGCATCAGTTTGATCATCTCGTCACACTGCTGGGGTCGAGCCCTCGGTATCTGCAATAGGTCAGGACGCAGACCACCGCCTACTTTTACCATAATGTGCAAAATATTTTTCTCATCTGCAAAGACAAAACATACATTTTTGTGAAAATTGCAAAAAAAAAAAGTTAAACAAATTACTCCAGCCTGCCAGACATTCCTCTGCCCCCGCACAACACGTCAAACATCCTGCACAGCCTAGGAGTCGCTATGTGCCTCAGCTTGTAGAAAGCTCCCGGAAAGTGCTGACTAGGCTGTGCAAGGTGTCACTTTTTTACTAAAGTTCTGGAGAGTCCTTCGAGAGTTAAAATAATTTAAAAAAAAAATTAGATCACAAATGCAAATAAAACTGCGGAGATGGACTGATGATTGACTCCTCGAATTAAAAAAGGTCACTCTTGTCTAGTATATTATCTTGGCCCCGTCAAAGCTGCAATACAACATACAGCCTATGGACTGGAGGGCTGCTGTTTTTGTGTACAAAAATCTGTCACACAACCCCTTTAAACAAAGCCAAACCTACATCTTGGTTTAAGACCCTTACACTTTATTAGTCTGATGGCTTACCTGCGAAGGGCTTCTGCTGGGTGAGGATCCCCCAAACTACAATAGCAAAACTGGAAAAGAAAGAAAATCATAGTTACACTTCTTGAAGATGAAAAATACATGACGTCACATTACATTACTCTAAAGAGTTGCAACAGATTAACACATTTTTGAAAAGTTTTTAGAATTTACACATTTTACCATATCTGCTAAAAACAAAAGTATACCGATAATATGAAGATTGCTGTCTGGCTTTATTCACCTGTATACATCATGCTTAGTGTCAAAGCTCCTGTTCTTCTCCTTAAAGCGTTCAGGTGGGAGGTAGGCGATGGTCCCGCAGATCCCATCCAAGCTTAGCTCATGGGAATTAGACAAGCCGTTCCACTTGGCAAGTCCAAAATCTGATATCTGCAATAAACAGGAATGGAGGGTAGATGTAATAAAGTTCTCTCCAGACATCATCTACAAATGTACTAACAAGAGGTTATGCAACTATAGGATATTGTTAGCATCCTTACATCTATATAATTTGATATGGAGAGGGTCATTAATGTCTATACCCTTCATAGAGGGACCCAGGTCTATGCTTACATAGGGTTTTTTTTTTGGGGGGGGGGGTTGGGTGACATACAGACATCTCCATCTGCGAACCCAAGTATATATGTGGCAAGGTGCAGAAATATAGTGGGTATCCAGCGTAACAGCATAATCAGGACCTAGATACCAATCAGACTTGCATATGAGTATTGAAAATTTTATTTCCTTTGCCAAGGTGAGTGCACATATCTACCTTAAAGCACTCCTCACCACAGGTAATCATGCACATACAGCGCCTCCTGTTCTTTTTCCTATGTTTTCTTCAACACATGTATATAGTTATAGGTAAACAATACCAAACCCATCCTCCCATATATGGCCAAAAATACAAGAGCATCTGGGTATAGGCTTACCAAAAACTCAGCTTCCCTGGGGCAAAATCTATTCTACCCAACCACCAGTGAGGCTAGTATGACAGGTCACTGCACCAGGCTATCCACACCCGCCACTGCCCCAGGGATCGCAAGACAGAGGTTGAGATTCAGCACCAAATTATGATTTGTTTTTTTGGCAAGTATAGGCAGATGAAACAAGAATTCAGTCAAGACTTTATACAAAGTCTATTTGCTACTATTCGGTTCCTTTGGATGGATTTTTGGAGTAAAGATTCCAAAGATCTTCTTCTGTCTTCACGACCCATGGATAGTGGGATTTGTTGCTATAAATTGACAGCAAAGGCCACTTAAAACATGGGAGCTGGCCCCACTCAAAAATTGGAAAATGTATGTGGACCTAGGCCATTGAAGACTCATCCTACCTAATCTGAGGATTTGTTCACTGTCTGCACCATAAACCCTGTTAATGCCCTGGGGGTTGACAGCTAGTGCCTGTCAATAAGGTGTAAATATTATACTAGAACAGGATAAACCTTGTAACAAACAGGACAAAAGACACTACAGGGTGATAGATCAAATACTCTGGTTAACTGACATTAGACGTTACCCTCGCTACTCCTGGTGACTCATTAGGTTGTTATTATAAAGAATGATAATTTTACAGCCCTAAAGAGCATTCCATTCATACCGATCTAGTTATAAAACATAGCTGAGGCTAAAACACGGTGTTACATAAAAGCCTCGGAACCAGAAGAAAGTGCTGCTACTAAAGGGACAAGGAGATTTACAAGAACACTTTACTAGGTCTAGGACTTACATACACGGTAGCCGGGTTGTAGCAATAGAAATTCAACTGGTTTCTAAACCTAGGGTGCCAAGACGACAATGGAGAGTCCCAAAAATACAAAGCCATACAGTCTGAAAGTATGTCCAAAAAGAACTTCTTTAGGGGAAGGGCGAAGATGCTTGGGAGTATCCGGTACATATCATCATCTTAGTTTTTTTTTTGTCCGTAATTGATCCATAAAATTGTAGGGGTCCACATTTGTAATTCATGGACATGGTTGGTCTGGCTAACATTTGGGATGGTCTACATGAATAAGAGACAATTAATTCTAATCCAGAATTAGGAAGTATTCAATCATGGAAGGCCAGACACAACCAACTAGGCTTTCCTGGTGGCCAGACAGTAAGGACATGGACAAGGAAATTATACAGATGATTAAACAAAAGTAAAACATTTCCAGGAGCATTGGCTGCCTGGCTCCAGGGATATGTTCATCTCTGATATCTATAGGCTTTATGGAAGAAGGTTACATAAAACCCAAGATGCCAAGCTCAAAACAACATATATAACTAGATAAAACAATCCGTAAGGGGCCCAACCACCACAATGCCTGACTATATAGAGAACAATCACATCAAAGAAAATGCTGTAATCCTGAGATCCTGCACAGGTTCTCCAGAACAGGATGTGACATGTAACCGACCCACATCAAAAACATGCGAGTGAAAACGACACGCACTCAAGCAATTCGACCCTCAAAGTTTCTATTAGCAGCAACAACAACAAAAAAAATTCCACAATTCAAAGTAGAAATAAAAGGTAATTATAAACTTTAATGTATAAGAACCCCTTCAACTGAGCTAGGTGATATTTAAAGGGATTGTTCACTTTGAATAACCCCCAATCATACATACAGCTGCTATTAGACTTATTCATAAAGTGTGTGTGGGGGGGGGGTCACAGTGTGAGCTGACCTTACCCAACTTCACAATGGGCACCATGAGCCCACACAGGGCTCTAGAAACATGGCTGTGAACTTCTCGTTCCCGATGCAAAGTTTGCTATAATGCCCCTGACTTCAAATTATTATTCATAATAATGATGTCTTCTAATATGGCAGAAGTGACTTTAGGTCCATGAACATGGGTGTGACTAGTAGTAGCACCTTTTATAGCTCTACCCCTGCAGAGCCTCTAAGCTCCAATTTGGCAAAATGAGGAGGTAAAAAAAGCAATGCCTAAAGCCCTAGGCTACTTAAATTATCCATCATCCAAGTAATTTAAATATTTACTATGGTCTTCAAACCTCAATGGAGACAATGCAATGCCATGATGGGTTTTTAAAATCAAATAAATGTATGAAAGCCCCATACCTTGACATGGTAATGTTCATCAAGCAGGATATTCGCTGGCTTCAGGTCAAGATGAAGAAGAGGAGGGTTCATGCAATGAAGAAAGTTCATCCCTACCGCCGTCTCATGAATAATCCTAAATCTTAAGTCCCATGGCAGACGTTCTGAAGCAAGAAGCTTCTCCAGAGATCCAGCCTCCATATATTCCATGACAAGACCAACTGGGTCACTGCAGATCCCGTACACTGGTAAGATACAGCGAAACTTGGCCATCTCCATCTTCTTAGCCTCTTCAACCAGCTCGACGCGTTCTCTGTGGAGGAAAGAGACACCAGAGATCAAATGTGCGCTTATAATAGTTACATATATTATCAACTTTGTATATTTCTTCACAGAACATGAAATATGGAAACTATAGTTTACATTTTGTGCCCCATTAACCACAGCAGGGCCCAATCAAAAGTAAAATATCCTTATTTTTATAGTTGGCAGTATGCACCAGCCATACATCCTGTGTTATGTTCCCACAGGTGTATCTACAATCATCTCTGCAGCCCATGGCTCTTCAATATTCATCAGGCAGGTAGGGCAGGGGATCCACCCAAACACTTTCTCCGGCTTGCAGATTAAGTTTGCAAATGGCATTGATTCTTTTTTTTTTTTTAAAACCCTATTGCGAATGCAGCTCTGACACAGACCTATGTGTCTCCATGGTAACAGACTGCACACATTTTGTAGTCTGATGCTCTAGACTCCAGAACAGTAAATTTACACAGCCGCGCAGTGAAACATCCTGTGCTTATACCGCACTGCATTATTGCATCATCAAGCAGATTTTCACACAGGAGTCTGGGGGGATCTGGGTGTCAAGCTGTTTTTTTAATGGTTGTAGCCCAGTTGTTGAATATATAAAGGGCTAAATTCTTGCTCTCTCTGTGTACACACACACACACACACACACACACATACACATATACGCACACGCTGTTGATGCTCTTCAATAGGTTTGAAGAAAAACAAGACATTACTGCGCCATCAGGCATTTCCTTTTATCCAATGTTTGGTTCTTATGTTGATTTAGTACAAGTTGTTACTAGGTGCAAGAAAAAAATCCAAAGATGATAATAATAGACCATTTGCAACCAAGCAGGACCATACAGGGACCTCACTAGGGTGACGGCAAGGAAACATCCAGTATTAATTATAATAGGAGATCAAGTGACCATTACAGAACCACTAAAAGAGACAATAGGATGGAAGCCGGATAGATTACACTCTGTACAGAGTCACTGACCCATACCTGGTTACCGGAAGTCTGCACATCCCTGGCCACAGCCACAAAGGTGTTAGATTATAGGCACACTTAGTATTTTTCACCTCAGAAAACTGCTGTTTTTCATGCAGAAACAGCTGTAAATTTCAGCATTTTTTTGCCATTTGGCACTTAAGGATTTTATTTTATTAAAAAAAAAACTAAAAACCATGCTAAAAAAAAGCTATAAAATTATTGTTTCACGACCAAAAACTGTGTGTGAACATCTCTCTACAGGAACCTTAAGGAAAACAGCAAGCAATACTAGGGCCCCTTAGCTAGAATGGGCCTATATGCGACTGTAAACTTTGCACCCACTATAGCTACACCAGAAAAATACACTTAAAGGGGTTATCTAAAAATTTTAAAAAAATATAGCTGCTTTTTTCCAAAAACAGTATCGCACCTGTTCTCTGGTATTACAGCTCAGCCTGATTAAATTTAATGGAACTGGGCTGCTATACCAAACACACACAGGGGACAAGAGTTGTGCTGTTTCTGAAAGGAAGCAGCTATATTTTTTATAATCTAAGGGCCCTATTTCACGGGAACGATTATCGTTAAGTCACTCAAATCTAAACGATAATCGTTAAGTTGAATAGCAGTTAACGATTAACGAATGAACGAACGAGAAATCGTTGATCGTTTAATAAGACCTAAACCTATTTTTATTGTTGCTCATTCGCATTGAATAAGATGGCGTTCGGTCGTTCGCAGTAGTGACGAACGCAATAGCGATGACAAGACGACCGCAAGAACGGTCATAAGTAACGATTATCGTTCCATGTAAATGGGTGAACAATTTCAGGTCTTTCGCAATGGCTGTCGCTTGTATCGTTTATCGTTAACAATTATGCGAACGATAATCGTCACGTGGAATAGGGCCCTAAGGGGCAGCTCCATGCCAAACAATCCCTTTGATCAGCTGATTGTGCCCTGGGAAGTTACACTGAGCTGCACATTTCCTCCACAGCGGCCACTACAGGTGAAATGTAGTATTACATGTAGCCATTCAAATGAATAGGTTCTGGACTTTCAGAACAAGAGATATTTTGTTAAAGGCTCTACACTCATAACGTGGGGTCCAAAAATGGTGACTGACATCTCTGTGCCCTAATGGAACTCAAGCAGAGAAAAATGCTAACTGGCGCCCATTGCCATTGTGATTCCCATTGCTTCTATATTGCGACATGCACAGATAGCCATTACAACCCTGTCCCTGCTGCGGCTCAAACCACAGGAAGCCAAAGAGCATGTGGGGAGAACACAGGAAACCCCAGTTGCTAAGTATTTGTTGCTTGACAACCCCATATATAAAACACAGTGGTTGTTAGGCAGGATCTCCCTAGCAACCACTTTGACAGATGTACCAAGAAACAGAAGGAGGTGGTGAAGTGTTAGGTACATGGCTTCCTAGCAGTCACAGCATGTCCTTCTCCCTCCTGGCCTCCACTATTAACCATCATTCACATGTCCGTGGAATTCTGTCTGCACACGGATGGTGTTCCGCAGTGCCAGTACATGAGTGCGACACTCTAAATTGTTTAGGAGCTTCTGTCATCATAATTAATCATGATGCTGGGAGCTCCCAGGTCCAGTGCACAGAAAACTGTCTGTGTACGAATGTTATTCTACGGACGTGTGAACGACCTATAATGGGTCAATGGCAAACTGGGGCACTACAACGAGTCAGATCAATAGTAATACTACAAAACATGTGTGTGTGTGTGTGTGGGGGGGGGGGGGGTTATTAGAGAAACACCGCTGCTTTCCTCTAAAAAGAGTGTCCCCCATGTCCTAAGGTTGTGCAGGGTATTGCAGCTCCCCTGAAGTGAATAAAGTTGAGTTGCAGTACCATACACAACCTATGAGCAGATGTGGCACTGTTTTTGCAGAGAAAACAAAAGCAGCCATGTTTTCCTAAATCTGGAAAGCCCTCTAAATACAGTAGCTCACAGCCCTCTTTTGTCATTCAGCTCTCCCTGTAAGCCATTGTTTGGTGATTACATATACATATGAAATGCGAACAGAGAAGTCT
Source organism: Dendropsophus ebraccatus (assembly GCF_027789765.1). Taxonomy (NCBI): domain Eukaryota; kingdom Metazoa; phylum Chordata; class Amphibia; order Anura; family Hylidae; genus Dendropsophus; species Dendropsophus ebraccatus. The sequence continues at coordinate 58,665,491 of NC_091464.1, read as the reverse complement.
GCAAATCCAATCCAAAATGGAATGACGGTCACACGACAGTAGTGCAAATGTCTGCAACCAGTTCTCATTCCCGCGCCATTGATCCTTAACCTGTCCTTCTTGTTTGTCAGCTGTACGTGATGGCGTCACATGATTGCATGATGTCACATGACATCATCAAGGCTGAAATGTCAGTGATGGGTCTTGATTATGGTCCGTTTACATGAAGCGATAATTCGCCCATTCGATCCTTTAACGATTTTGAAGCAACGATTTGGTTTTTATAATGATCAGCATTTAGATGGAAAAAATCGTTAGAAAAATTGTTATTGCCATCATTTTTAAGATCGCTTAAGCCCATCTCACACATAGAGTGAATCTTTGAAAAACTCTTTAAACACAGCGCCATCTGCGAATTTTTAGCGAACGACCAACAACGATTTGAGAACATGTTGAAAGATCACAATGCGCGATTTTTCGCTCGTTGTTTGATCGTTCGCTGTGGTTACATGAGCCGTTTAAATGCGATGGCTATAGAGAAAATTCGAACGATAATCGTTCCGTGTAAATGCACCATTAGCTGCAGCAATCATGTGGTGTTACACCATTACTTATTAATAAACCAAAAGGATCAGGACTGGGAGGGATCAGCAGTGCTGGATCAGCAAAGGGTTGCTAAAGTAAGGAGGATTTGGAGATATTGGACACGAACATTGTCTTACAGACCCCACTGACTAACCAGGATTAGAAAAACATGACCAATTTCATCGAGAAACAGCGCCACTCTTGTCCTCAGGTTGTGTGAGGTATTGCAGCTCAGTGCCATTAAAGTGAATGGAGTTTTAATACTACACACAACCTCAGGAGAGAGGGTTGTGCAGTTTTTCTAATTCTGGATGACCTCTTTACATAGACAAAAAAGGGTACTACTATCATGTATGTAAAGCAAATCACAAACTCCAGAGCCCTGCTGTTCCCCCTGTATTATCATGCGCCGGGCGCACACATCTACTTCACAGTATGTTAGGATCTTAGGGAAGCAGATTAGCACATCGCATGTCAACATCAGATTTACAAGGAAATTTGCTGGGTGTGACTTGGGGGACAGGTAAAGCCTCCTCTCCTCCTGAGCTCGGAGCCGCACACATCATCCGTACAGACGGGAAACAAGTCCAGGCAGCTATCACCTCCATTATAGGAATCATGGGATTGATCCACTAGGAATAGGGATCAATTCCTGCAATTTGTTATGGTGAAGAAGGCTGAACACCAGCCCCATGTCAATATGAGTAAGCATGCCCTAGTCTTGTGATCCAGCACTACAAAAACATGGCCACTTTCTTCCAGAGACAGCCCCACTCTTGTCTCCAGCTTCGGCGGGGTTTTGCTTCTCAGTTCCATTGAAGTGAATGGAGCTTAATTGCAAACCGCACCTGAACTAGAGACAAGAGTCGTGTTGTCTCTGAAAGAAAGTGGCCATGTTTTTATAGCACTGGACAAGGGGCCCACTGTTACTTCTCCAAGGGCCCATATATATCTCGAGACCTTTCCTAGTATAGAGAAAGTTGGGTACCAATCAATATGGCCTCCCATCAGAACCATATCGTGTACTTACCAACAGGAATCCTGCTAAATTGAGAATCTTGGGGGCAGTACCGAGCAGCTCACTAACGTACCTCAGGAGCGGGGCCCAATTGTCCTGATTTGCCCAAATATAATAATGGCAAAACTGCCAAACTAAGCAGTGATGCATCATGTGCCTCCAAAGGGATGGATGAAAATGTGTAAGCCCTCATGTTAACCCTATCCCAACCTCAATGCGTTTAACCCTTCAGAGTAACATTGATTCCAGAAACAGCGCCACTCTTGTCCAATTAAGTTAATAGAGCTGAAGTGTAATATCACACACAACCTGAGGACAGGGGTGGCGCTGTTTTAGGAAAAAGCATATACATTTTTCTAATTTTGGATAACCCCTTTAAGACTGGCGTATCTGACCCCAGTGTTAGTAAATTTACCCTTTTGTATTCAGAATTCTCAGCATGTTACAATCTGTACTTGCTGTCAGTGAATGGGCTCAATCTTGTTTACATCCAGAGGCTGAAAACTCTTGCTCTGGCAGTTTGCTACACTGTATCAGTCCACAGAGGACGCACATCTCCATGCCGCCATCTCCTCCTCAGGGATCACATACAAGAATGAAAACATGAAAGCTTTGCAGGGAATTCGGCGACGCTTTAGGGCACTCACAAATCTTAAAATGACTTAATAGCAGAGGAGAATATGAGCCGCAGCATGCAAAGCGAGAAAAATACGCATAATTATCTTCTTAAAGACATAAAGCGATCCGAGGATTGTGAGACAGGACGTAAATAGGCCGGGATCTCGCTCCACCTTCACAAAGATGGGGCCTGTGCACACACGCACTGCCTGTGCTGCCCAATGGACACTCACAGAGGAAGCAGCCACGAGTATGAACCAGCTAGGTTTTTCTAATCCTGGATAACCCCTTTAAATTTCACCTTTCTACAACTCTGGTTAGGCCTGTGTTGTTCTCCCTGAATCACAGCTAATAGAAGTGAATGCAGTCGTGTTGTGACCTGCAAGGTGCGACCACTAACCCATCCTGGTTGGATTTCTGGCAACCATCAAAGTTTCAGCAACTTATGTTATAAAAGTAAATTTCTGGAGGAAATTGTGACCCCGTTCATCCAGAGCTTCCTGATTCACAAAGAAAACTAAAACTAATGCAAACATATAAAACACCAAAGCAATAGTGGTGTAGCATTACTGCACTGCTGCAAAGCATATGTAAATAGATTTGGAAAGAGGGGGGAGGGGGGTCCACATATGGTTTTGCAGCATTGCAGTAAAGAAAATGAAGGTCTAGAATCTGATTGGTTTCTATAGGGATTTACTTATGTTTGCTTTGCATTAGTTTTGATAAATCTCTCCGATATGAGATCTAGAATGTGGGGCAGATGATGAGCGTAATGTGTCAACACCTTCTGACCTCACTCATAGTCACGTCATGTGATGACCTGATCATTGCTGATCACATCATGGCCGTGCATGGGATTGTTTCAGGGTCACACATCCCAAATAATTATCCAATGGATTTGTAATGAATCACCTCGGTATGTGTGGCCGCCATTACACACCTGGCATCAATGCAAAATTAACATTGTACCAGTCGCTGTCAGTGTCATGGGTGATTGTCCCAACATCTCTATAGGTCATAGGTGAGGGTGGGCCCAAAACCTGTGGCATTAATGTACCTAGCCATAGCATTGGTACACAGAGAGAAAATACTAAGTATTTGAGATCTCCATTCATTCATTTCAAGCCTACTCTGTATGTTTCCCTGCAGTCCTATGTAAAACAATGTGTGCCTAATGACAAACTCAACTCTGCTACACTGACCGATATTGACTAAGAATACTTATATACCACATCATACACTTGTAAGATCCCAATTACCACTGAACCTGGGTGAAATATATATATTCCAAGATATATCCAAGCCTGATATAGGCCCAGGTGCGTCAGGAACCATTAGTCTCAGCATGCCCTGAGCCTGCGGCCAATCAGGAATACTAGAATTCAGTGCCACAATAGGAGTACCAGGCATTGCCTAATCACTTAATATTCATCTTTACTCTAATAACACATTAGAAGAATAATCAAGTCCGCACCCACAAGATTTCCACCCTAAGTGGTTTGTTTTTTATCTGTATTTACTTTGTCTTCAGACTAAAATCACTGACGTCCTGCAAAACAGCAGCCCGTAAAATAAATCTATAACTATATACAACATATAAAAGATATAGAATTAAAGAAGTAAAGAATTATAGAATTATAGAAGATATAGAATTAAAGATTTATAATATGTGAAAAGAAAAATACAAAAATATATGTAAAAAAAGCTCAAAAACTTTATAAACAAAACAGAAATGTGAAAGCTATATAAAAATATATAAAAAAAATTGAAATATATATATATATAAATATCATGTGTAAGACATTACAATTTTTAAACTACATAAAGTATATGTAAAAAAAAAAAACAATATAATCTGTAAAAAAAAATTAAAATATGTAAAAAATAAATGTAAATAAAATTTCTATAATTTTTATTATGTTATACAATGTGTTTATTTTAGCTATGAGTTGCCTTTTACATACTAACATCACCCTAGGTCACATCTCAGACATGTAGATAAAAATAGAGCAAAGAAAGTGGCTGAACTTTACGGCACACATAAAACCACCACCTTGCCTGTGACAGTGTAAAACTTTTACATGGACAGATGCAATAGGCCGGAGTTTGTCATTTAGCACTACTCAAGGTGATATAGTTTCCCTAAATGTCACCATACAAAAGTTATTACCATGCACTAAAGAACCAGATCAATTGCAAACCCAGCTCTGCTATATACAGTATATATGTCACCCATGCTGCCAGAATTCAAGAACTATCTATGATTACATAGAGCTGCCCTGGTTGTTTACCTTCAGCCATAATGGCTCAGTCCTGGGAATATTAGTGACAGCTACAGCTGGTGATATCAGCCACACAAGCTGCACCACACTCTGGGACCTTCCTGCTAAATCCACAATTACAGTAAAATCACTGGAGACTGGAAATGCATAAAAATAACCACAATGAAATATACAAGTAACATTCTCAGCTCACTAACAACTACAAAGATCTACTACAACCCTTCCAAAAACACAGGTAACTCAGCTACATGTGTACAGATTTAATACACATCCATAACACAGCAAACTCAGCTCCCCTATATTGCATAAGGTCATTACATGTTCATAATATAACAATAATATAAGAAAACCAGCCTGCTATATGTGCACAGACTGACTACACACCAAGACATGAAAATCAGTTTTCCTACCCCTGCATAGATTTAGAACACATCCATGTCCCAACAAATTCAACTATTTTCCTGTATGGATTCACTACCCACTAACTCAGGTCTTCTACATCTGCAAAGGGTCACTACACTTCCATAATACAACACATTCAACATATGCAGATGTATTGCACAGCTGCAGGACAACAAACTCAGCTCTAATACACCTGCACAGAGGCACTACACCTTCATAACACACACTCAGCTCTGCTACATCTGCATAGAGGCACTACACCTTCATAACACACACTCAGCTCTGCTACATCTGCATAGAGGCACTACACCTTCATAACACACACTCAGCTCTGCTACATCTGCATAGAGGCACTACACCTTCATAACACACACTCAGCTCTTCTACATCTGCTCAGATATAGTACACATCCATAAAATATAAAAACTACTGCTAAATCCACAAACTCAGCTCTCCCACACCAGCTGAAATGCACACATTCATAGTTAAGCAAATCAGCTCAGCTACATCTGTACATATTTACAATACAGCCATAAAGCAGACAGATATGTTTACAACCGCAGGTCCCTGTTCACATTCATATAAATACTGCAGTGCACCTTTCAGGCAGAGTTTATAGTTAACAGGTCTTATCCTGTCCCTCAGATCATTGCATCCCCCCAGCCCCCCTGCACACCCTGCCTTGTTGCTTCCTGTATAGAACGTTCCAATGTTTCTATTTACAAACACAAGGTAACATTGTAACAAAATACAACAAACACAAAGTAGCATGAATTGTTAACTCTTCAGCTGCCACCACTGTCTTGCACTGAGCTTCTGCCACTTACTTCTCATCCACATGCAGGCTGGGAGGACACTTGATGGCCAGCCATGTCTTCCAGGAGATGTGCTTCACCTTATAGACATGTCCAAACCCTCCTGAGCCTATCTTCTCCCATCCACAGAACTCTTTGGAGTCAAATGTCCTAAGAAGCCCCATATCCCATGGGGAAGAGGCCTCCTTGTCCATGGTGCTGCTCCCTGTCTCCCCCTCTGTGGCAGCTCTGACTGTGGGAAGCCTTCAGCTCCCTGCCCAGGTGAATAAGGTGTGTTCATTGCCCAGGAGCTGACATCATTTCCTGACTCCTTCTACCTTTACTCCTCTAGGGCTAATGGGGATTTTCAGGGACATGCTGCTGCCATCTAACGGTGGAGTGGTGCAACTGCATGATGTTATGAATGCACAACCAGCTCTGCTACAATTGTGGAACATTTCTTTGGTTGCCAGAGCTGTACATGGTGTCTATTCACTCCCATCACTTATGTATCCAGTGTGATTACCTAAATAACTGCATAGGAAGCTAGTTCATTTACAGTGTTCTTAGGAAACATGGGGAGAACTCACTTAATGAAAGGGTTATTCAGGATTAGAAAATTATAGCTGCTTTCTTGCAAAAATAGCTCCACACCTGTCCCCAGGTTGTGTGCGGTATTACAACTTGCATTTACTCCAATGGAACTGAGGTGCAATACTAAACACACACAAATGGAGGACAAGAGGAGGTGCTGTGTGTGGGAATGGGAAATAAGTTCTAGCTAATGCAAGGGACCCCATGTTCAGGGATGGTGATGTCTGGTGTGAGTGGGGGTGCATGGCACCAGCAACAAGAACTGCACACTCCATCTATATGTCCTACTAAAGAGGATTAGAAAAATAGGGTTGATTTCTTCTCAAACCTCACAGTAAATGTATAAGCGGGATCGGGATACGGAATAAAAAAAAAAACTTCTATAAACTTTCTTCTAAAACAAGCCCCATTCCTGTCTACATGCTCTGTGTTGAATTGCAGGTGCATTATAGTAAAAGTTGTTATACCACATACAACCTGAGGACAGGGGTGGCACTGTTTTGGAGGGTAAAAAATAAAGAGCTATGTTTTTTTAATTCTGGATAATTCATTTTAGGAATATGTGCACCATACCCATCATGCGGCTCTTCACCACTACCAGCATGCCCTGACAGCGTTCAGCTTAAGAGTATTTAGGGCTCACAGTAGTAGTAATAGCCACTGTAGCTGGCACTGTTAATGGGCACTACTATAGCTGACACCATCTGTCAGGGCATGCTGGGATGTGTAGTTTTCCAGCAGTTGGAGAGTGACAGGCTGAGGAACATTGCCATATTCCAAAAAAAAGTCTTCCAGACACTGAATATAATGAGTGTGATCCTGCACTGGGATCACTGGGAACTGTCAGGGACATGAAAAGAAATGAGTGGGACTGTCTGTGTTATCAGGAGGATGTGACAATGGGATCAGACAGTGAAAGCAGTAAAAGTGGAGGAGCCATCAGCACATCAAAGCCTCCGAACAAGGACAACAAGCAACCAGGTGAGGGGCTGCCAGGGGGCGACGACTACCTGATAGATCCTGCCAGTAACCTAATGGCCCTATTCCACGGAACGTTTGTCGTTCATAAATTCGCTAAAACGACCGCTCGTTAACAATTAATTCACGACTATATTTTGCGAACGACAACATATAACACGTGAACGATAACGATTACTTTGCGGTCGTTACATGCTCGTTTAAAACGTTCGCCGGGGTGATAATTTGAATACAACACACCTAGTTTTTCAACACATTGGGTGAACGATTTCACGATTTCTAATTCAACAAAACGATTAGCGAATTATCGTTGAAAGACTAACGATTTTTTTTCGACATGTTGAAAAACATTTTATAACGACTGAACGACGATTTTGCTGTAGTCGTTCGATCGTTTACATCTATTCCACGGAACGATTATCGTTAACGAGCGGTCGTTTTAGCGAATTTATGAACGACAAACGTTCCGTGGAATAGGGCCATAACACAAGAAGAGCACCAATACAAGGAAGATCAACATCAGTAATAGGATACTAGGGGGGATAAGTGTATGGTCAGGGGGCCTCACCGCTGTATGACTGCTGGGACTCTGAGATTTTCCATTGGACTGGTCACATATGCACACTGCCGCTCCATTCACTGTCTATGGAACAGATAGCCGAGTACAGCGCTCACTTATTAACAGCACTCCTATAAACAAAGACTGGAGTGGCAGTGTACACACATGACTACGGAGGGGGGGTTAACATAGAAGATTGTCATCAGTAAAGGCCCCCCTGGCAGTTATTGTAGATTTACCTACCACCTCTGCTGGAAGTTTCCTTCAAGCATCTACTACTAAGAGGGTAGGTACCCACGTAGCCGAAGGGTGCTAGCTAGAGATGAGCGAACCTCGAGCATGCTTGAGTCGATCCGAACCCGAACTTTCTGCATTTGATTAGCGGTGGCTGCTGAACTTGGATAAAGCCCTAAGGCTATGTGGAAATCATGGATCGACTCGAACCTGAACCCGATTCGCTCATCTCTAGTGCTAGCGACTGCAGCTTGCAGGTGAAAGCCAACAAAGTGGGGAACCTCACACTATCAATTACCCTATAGTACACAGGAGCTCTGCGTTCCGGTTCTAGCTTAAGTCCTATTACACAAAATGAATATTGGACGTATTCGGCTGATTTTGGCCGTTACGGCGGATAATCGTCTTGTGTAATAGAAGGCAACGATCAGCCGACAAGAACAGCAGTCGTTTGTCTTTCAACATGTTGAAAGACAAATGACTATATAGCAACGACCTGCTGCCATCGCTCCGTGGAATAGGAGTGGCGGCAGCAGATCGCTGCTATCTGTCATGGGCTGCCTGGACAATCTAGCAATCACCCAGGCAGGCCACCCTGCAGCTCCCCACGGTCCCTCCTGTACTCACCCGCCGTGTGTAATAGCGTCAACAGCAAGCGGGGAACGAGGATCAAATCAGCGCTGAGGGGCACCTATCTTCCCAGGGGAGGGGAACTACTGTTAGAAATCAGCTGTTGTCTTACCCCCTGTGAACATGGCTTACCACATAAAACATTGGACTATTTATGCCAGGACTAGAAGCATGGCCTCTTATTTCTAAAGCAGTGTGTGCACTTTAAGGCTATGTTCACACTACGTAAAAGTACGGCCGGTGTTGCCATCGGCAACAACGGCCGTACTTTAAGTAGAGTGGAACATTGCCTACATTTCTATGGGATCCCGGCAGGAGCGTATATGCGTCGTATACGCTCCGGACAGGATCGCATGCGGACCCGCAAATAACTGACATGTCAGTTTTCTGCGGCCGCAATTCAATGAATTGCGGTCTCAGGAAACCCTGTGAGTTCACACAATGAAGCGAGCGGCATTAGAACCCTAGATCCAGAAAGATCATCTGGCCGGTACTTAAGTGCCGGCCGTGATGATACGGGCAGAGACTGGCCGTTTAGTGACCCGGCCGGGTCACGGAACAGCCAGTCTCACACGTTGTGTGAGCATAGACTAAAAGTGCCACAATGCTGTTAAAGGGGTATTCCCATCTGACAAAGTTATACCAATACTGTGCTAATTAGTTAAAACAGGGGTCTTACTGCAGTCTTACAGTGAATAAAAAAGCAAGGCTGTTTTCTTTCAGAAACAGCACCACACCAGTCCATGGGTCTTCTCTGGTATTGCAGCTCAGTCCCATTCAATTACAACAGAGGTAAACTGTAATAGCAGACACAATGATGTTCCTTGCAGGAGAAATAGGGGGAGAGCTTGTAATATCGCCTTGCATCACACAGCTTTATAAAGTCATCTTTGAGGCCTCAACCCTTCATCGCACCAGATTATGGGACACTCTTGAAGGTCAATTCACTGTATATCTGTGTTTGCAGTGTGTATATACAGAGCTCTTCATCCATCACTATGTAGCTATGAGCGTATAGAAGGATTGTTAATGTCTGGCTGATAACACTTATCTGATCTCCAGCAATGAGATATAGACCGGGCATCAGTCACTGCTGGAACATTATCAAGTCCTCCAAGTATGAGACAATGGCGTCTATCAGATGTGACCCACACACAATGGAATACAGGCACACAAGGGGATAAAGCCATTCATGTAACAGTAACAAAATGCAATATCCTATCAGCTGCTGTATGTCCTGCTTGAAGTGGTGTATTCTTTCCAGTCTGTCACTGCGCTCTCTGCTGCCACCTCTGTCCGTGTCAGGAACTGTCCAGAATAGCAGCAAATCCCAATAGAAAACCTCTCCTGCTCTGGACAGTTCCTGACATGGACAGAGGTGGCAGCAGAGAGCACTGTGTCAGAATGGAAACAATACACCACTTCCTGCAGGGCTTACATCAGCTGATAAGTACTGAAAGACTTGAGGATTTAACATAGAAGTAAATTACAAATCTACCAGTTGATAAAAAGAAATTCACCAGAGTACCCCTTTAAAAGAGGTTATCCCCTAACCAGGTAACTGGCGTGGATGTGATTGGACAGTGTCAGATTTCTCATTGGTAATAACTACCCACTTATTCCACATGGACAGAGGTGGCAGCAGAGAGCACTGTGTCAGACTGGAAAGAATACACTGCTTTGTATTTATTTAGGGGGGCTGTGGTCTCTATTTAGAGCTTGAGAGGTCTGATCTGGGGTCTGTATTGGGGTCTGGGGTCTCTATTTCATTATACTTTGGAGTCTGTATTTTGAGGTGGGGTCTGTATTTAGGGGGGGTCTGTGTTAGTTTTGGGGCCTGATCTGGGCTTGTAGTCAGTAGTTATTACTCAAATGCCTTTAAGGCCTTTCCTATATAAATGGGCGGCAGGCACATGGTAAAAACTTTTGCTCATGTCTTTATACGTCACTTCTGGGAAATTTCCTGATGTCACTGTATGGAAATGAGCCATGACATGGACTTTCATATGTGTTAATAGGAGGCAGAGATTTATAAATCAATAAGTAATCCAGACAGTCAAGTATTGATACTGGTGTATGGAGGATGGTGGCCTTAAGAAATGGTTGCCACAAGTCATGAAATCCCCTCTCAAGAAAACCCCATGCAGGTAGAGCAGGGACTGGACCATCAGCAGGAGACAGTGTTCTTCAGGATGTGACAAATACAGTAACTGGACTGGGTCTAACCATGACAGGAACTGTCCAGAGCAGAAGCAAAGCCCCAAAGAAAACCACTCCTGCACTGGGCAGTTCCTGATATGGACAGAGGTGGCAGCAGAGAGCACTGTGTCAGACTGGAAAGAATGCACCACTTCCTGCAGGGCATATAGCAGCTGATAAGTACTGGAAGACTAGAGATTTAAAAAAAAAAAGAAAAAAAAAGGAATTTATAATTCTGTATAAATATCTTACACTAGGTGATTTCAAAGATTTTTTTTTTTTTTTTTTGCTGGAGTACCCCCTTAACTCACACTGGTCCAATCAAAGCTGCCCTGGGACTGGTTGAGGCGGGTCTCTGTCAGTGAGACCCCCAGACTAAGCAAATCTCCCAAGTGTCCTGTGACCCGACATAATACTCATCTCTCCTTGTTGCTACAGTCCTCTCCTTGAGTGCTGACACATACAATGTCCTCAAGTCTGGGGTCTGTTTTTATTAAGGAGAACTGGTCTGAAGTCTGTATTTGTTTATATAATTTTGGGTCCGTATTTGTTTAGAGGGTCTGGTCTGGGGTCTGTATTTATTTAGGTCTGCTTGTGGGTCTCTGTTAGTTTTGAGGAGTGCAGTCTGCTGTCTGTATTTGTTAAGGGGGAGTCTAGTCTATGGGTCTGTATTAGTTTAGGGGGTCAGGTCTGGGGTCTGCATTAACCACTTTGAAGGGTTATATTTAAATACTTTAGCATTTTATTAGAATCCTTTCGGGGTGTGTTTATATATATATATATATATATATATATATATATATATATATAATATATGCTGTTTAAAAAAGAAAGGGAACACTCAAATAACACATCCTAGATCTGAATGAATGAAATATTCTCCTTGTTCTGTACAATGTTGAATGTGCCGACAACAAAATCACACAAACATCATCAATGGAAAGAACACACTACAGGCTGATCCAACTTTGATGTCCTTTAGTAAAACAAGTCAAAACAAGGCTGAGTATTGTGTGTGGCCTCCACGTGCCTGTATGACCTCCCTACAAGGCCCGGGCATGCTCCTGGTGAGGTGCCGGATGGTCTCCTGAGGGATCTCCTCCCAGACCTGGACTAAAGCATCAGCCAACTCCTAGACAGTCCGTGTGCAACATGACGTTGGTGGATGGAGTGAGACGTGATGTCCCAGATGTTCTTGATTGGATTCAGATCTGGGGAACGAGCCTTCGAGTCCATAGCTTCAATGCTTTCATCTTGCAGGAACTGCTGACAGACTCCAGCCACATGAGGTCTAGCATTGTCCTGCATTAGGAGGAACCCAGGGCCAACTGCACCAGTATATGGTCTCACAAGGGGTCTAAGGATTAGAGATGAGCAAACCTGCCGAGGTACGGGTTCGTATGAACCTGAACTCTCGGCGTCTGATTCCCGCTGTCTGTCCGCTCTGTGGAGAGGGTGGATACAGCCTGAGGACCGCCTGGAAAACTGGGATACAGCCATAGCCATAGGCTGTATCCCAGTTTTCTAGGCGGTCCTCAGGCTGTATCCTTCCTCTCCACGGAGCGGCCAGACAGCGGGAATCAGACACCGAGAGTTCAGGTTCATACGAACCCGTACCTCGGCCGCTTCGCTCATCCCTACTGAGGATCTCATCTCAGTATCTAATGGTAGTCAAGCTGTGCGGCCCTCCAAAGAAATGCCGCCCCACACCATTACTTACCCACTGCCAAACCGGTCATGTTCAAAGATGTTGCAGGCAGCAGATCGCTCTTAACGGCGTCTCCAGACTCTGACATGTCTGTTATGTGCTCAGTGTGAACCTGCTTTCATCTGTTAAGAGCGCAGGGCGCCAGGGGCAAATTTGCCAATCCTGGTGTTTTCTGGCAAATGCCAAGCGTCCTGCACAGTGTTGGACTGTGAGCACAACCCAATATGTGAATGTTGGGACTTCATACCATCCTCATGGAGTCTGTTTCTAACCATCTGTGCAGACACATGCACATTTGTTGCCTGCTGGAGGTCATTTTGCAGGACTCTGGCAATGCTCCTCCTGTTCCTCCTTGCACAAAGGTGGAAGTAGTGGTCCTGCTGCTGGGTTGTTGCCCTCCTACAGCCTCCTCCACATCTCCTGGTGTATTGACCTATCTCCTGGTAGCGCCTCCAGCCTCTGGACACTATGCTGACAGACATAGCAAACCTTCTTGCTAAAGCTCGCATTGATGTGCCATCCTGGATGAGCTGCACTACCTGAGCCACTTGTGTGAGTTGTAGAGTCCGTCTCATCCTACGAGTGTGAAAGCACCAGCAACATTCAAAAGTGACCAAAACATCAGCCAGAAAGCATAGGTACTGAGTGGTCTGTAGTCCCCACCTGCAGGACCACTCCTTTATTGAGTGTGTCCTGCTAATTGCCAAAAAATTTCTACCTGTTGTCTATTCCGTTTGCACAACAACATGTGACATTGATTGTCAATCCATGTTTCTTCCTAAGTGGGCAGGTTGATTTCACAAAAGTTTGATTTACTTGGAGTTATATTTTGTTGTTTAATGGTGCGTTTACACAGACAGATTTATCTGACAGATCTTTAAAGCCAAAGCCAGGAACAGACTGTAATCAGGGATCAGGTCATATAGGAAAGACTGGGATCTCTCCTCTTTTCTAATCCATTACTGGCTTTGGCTTCCAAAATCTGTCAGATAAATCTCTCTGTGTAAACGCACCTTCATGCCCCTATTCCACGAGTCGTTTGTAGGAGCAAACGAGCGCTATTAGCGCTCGTTTGCTCCTCGTTCCCCGCTCGCTGCCGCCGCTATTCAACGCGGCGTCAGCGAGCGGGTGAGTGCGGGAGGGGCGGCGGGGAGCTGCGGGGGGGGCTGCCCGGGGGATCGCTGATCGTCCGGGCAGCCCATAGGATATAGCAGCATCTGCTGCCGACGGTCCTATTCAACGGAGCGACGGCAGCAGATCGCTGCTATATCAGTCGCTTGTTTTTCAACATGTTGAAAAACAAGCGACTGCAACGATCAGCCGACATGAACGATGTCGGCTGATCGTTGCACTCTATTCCACGGGACGAATATCGTTCGTAGCGGCCGTTATCGGCCGAATACGAACGATATTGCTCCTCTAAACGACCCGTGGAATAGGGCCTTCAGGGTCCATTTACACAGAAAGATTATCTGACAGATTATCTGCCAAACATTTGAAGCCAAAGCCAGAAACGGACTATAAACAGAGATCAGGTCATAAAGGAAAGCCTGAGATTTCATCTCTTTTGAAATCCATTCCTGGCTTTGGCTTCATATCTTTGGCAGATAATCTGTCAGATAATCTTTCTGTGTAAATGGACCCTAAGGGCTTTCCTTTATGACCTGGTCTCTGTTTATAGTCTGTTGTTCCTTGTTTTGACTTCAAATCTTTGGCACATAATCTTTCTGTGTAAAAGGGCCCTTAGTGTTCCCTTTATTTATATATATATATATATATATATATATATATATATAAATATATATATATATATATATATATATATGGAAGGGCTAATGGTAGAAAATATTGCTTGTTGCTTTATACGTCACTTTTCTGATATTTCCTGATATCACTTCTCAAAAGTTGGAAAGTCAGGAAATGGACCCTGACATGGACTTTCATGTGTGTTCATAGAGAGGGTTACAAATAATTCAGTAATCTGCCACATCCTTATAGATGCCGGTGTATGGATGGTGGTGGCCTCAGAAAACCCCAGAAGTCACCTCTAGAACAGGTGATTACCAGTGAAATCCCCTTGTATGAACAAAAATAGAAAACCCCATACAGGGACCCGGGGCAGCAGGTCCGGACTGTCTATAGAAAGGAATTCTTCTTCAGGATGTGATATATATAGTAACAAGATGCTGTATACTGTACAGGGCGCACACAGCACACACAGCACTTCAAACCTGACACTTTGTTACAGTGTATCAGTGCAGGTACAGTATATGTCAGCAGCTTACAGAGCATTGTCTACACTGGATACTACTGGAGAGAACACACAGCTGTGAGATGTTGATAAAGTAGCAGTTTACAGGGAGGCAAATACATTATGTATATACAGTGGTACCTTGGTTTAAGAGTAACTTGGATTGAGAGCGTTTTGCTCACAGCTTTTCAAAATTGTAACTTGGTTTAAGAGCATTGCTTTGGTTTAAGAGCTCACTGTGCTGGGTGGGGAGGGGAGTGGGGGAGGGGCATGGCCGGCAGAAGGTGGTCTACAGCTCTGTACTCTGACCCAGGAAGTCTCCCTCACCTTCCAAATCATAGCAGATCTGTCAGCCCTTGTGTTTCCTATCCTCTCCATTCCTGCTATAATGTGCCTGCACTCACACTCAGCTATACACACTGTTGCTATAATGTGCCTGCACTTACACCTAGCTATTCACACTGCTGTATAGAGAAGTTTCTATCACTGTCCTTCTGCACAGCTCTGTGATTCTCACTTCCTGATTGGTCCATGCTGAACACCCCCCCTCCCCCATTGCTGTCATGTGACCACGCAGACTTGACAGCAGCCCTGCTTCTCTATTGTAGCCTGTTTTACTAAGCTAGTACATTATGTTGAGCTGCATCCCCATCCTGTAGCTACAAATTGCTGTTTCTCCAGGTTTATGCACTTACTATACACTTACTATTTGCTTTGGTATAAAAGTGGATTTGGATTACAAGCACGGTCCCGGAACGAAGTATGCTCGAAATCCAAGGCACCACACTATATATATTTATTTATTTATTTATAGCTTTATTTATATAAGAACTCCGTTGCACCATAGTCATCCTGGTGCAGAACCTCATAATACACCACAGCCGTTGCAGAACCTCATCATACACCACAGCTGCTGCAGAACATCATTATACACATCCCAGCTGCTGCAGAACCTCATCATACACACCTCAGCTGCTGCAGAACATCATACACACCTCAGCTGCTGCAGAACATCATACACCTCAGCTGCTGCAGAACATCATAATACACCTCAGCTGCTGCGGAACATCATAATACATCTCAGCTGCTGCGGAACATCATCACACACAACTCGGCTACTATTTACCATCCATCACCTCTAGCAACGTGCGTGAGAAGTATCATAGCTGCATGTGTATGTGACGTTACATTACTGGGTAAATAATGGCAGAGCTGTCACTTGTAGCTACAGGCTGTTTGAGGTGACAGTACACAGAGAATGATGCAAGACATGAAAGAATGGTCTGCTGGGATAGAGAGACAGTCAGTATGTGGCCACGCCCACTGCCAGGTTACACCACCCCTGCGGCATTATATACCTTTAGCAGTCCTGCCCTCCATAGAGCCTATAGAAGCTGTAGGGGCCACATAGGTAATACGGGCAGTATGTGGCTCAAGGCTTCTATTACAGCTAGAGCAGGTGCCATGCTTGTGTATTGCATAAAACAGGTCAAGGGTCAGGGTTTATCCAGTACGATATCTGCCACTGTTCACATCATACTGGACACACTGTCCAGGGTTAGAAAAATATGGCTACCCCCAGATCCACCCTCTGGATGACACGTGTCAAACTCAGGCCCTCAAGCGGTTACACATCTACAATTCCCATCATACCTGGGCAACCATGTCCAGGCATGATGGCAATTGTATTTTGCAACAGCTGGAGGGCCTGAGTTTGACACCTCTGCTCTGGATGATATCATGGTGTAAAAGAGCTTGTGATCAGCTGATCTGGCCGTTCTAACCAGCAGGAAAATCGGACATCGACAGGACATCTAATAGCTAGGGGTTGTCTGACAGCTGATTGTTGGAAAGAGCCATATGACTGATCTTTTTAAAGTCACTATAAACCAGTGTCAATCACAAGATGTATGTTCATGTACAGATCTAATATGGCTCTTGCCTATTGCCAATTTACTTTTCACCTAGTAGGAGTCACCACTTTTGGCTGAGGTTTGAGACTCTCCTGCTGCCCCCTTGTGGCTACTGTTGTCATTTTGCATAAAAACCAATAAAGTATCTTACTGACATCTAGTGGTCATTGTAGTTATCACACTCACTCCTGAAGAGAAACATTCTGCTGTATTACAGGGATAAGAAACCTGCGGCCCTCCAACTGTCCAGGCATGACTGGAATTTTAGTTTTGCAACAGTTAGAGGGCCGTAGGATCCCCTTTCCATATATTCTGTAGGAGACAAATTCTTGTTACTCCAGTATGAAGCTCTCTCTGAACATTCAGATGCCCAGCGGGATTACACTACTTACAATACACACTTCAGATTGTTATAATATGCCCTTGAGGAGCCCCTAGCTGGCATAGGGAGTCTCAAAGGCCAAGGATGGGGAACCTTTGGTCCTCCAGCTGTTGCAAAAATACAATTCCCATCATGCCTGGACAGCCAAAGGTAAAAATTGTAGTATTGCAACAGCTGGAGGGCTGAAGGTTCCCCATCCCTATCAGTCGTATGCCATACAATGCTCCCTGGGAAAGAATATGCAAATAAACATACCTGAAGGAGCTGGCCCTCTAGCACCTCCTATTGGAGGTATCTGGAAGGAAATCAGACTGTATAAAAAGATACCAGGATGCACTCATCTCCACCCCCCACAGCGAGATGGATCATTTATTAGGAATTTCACACTTTCCAGGTATAATAAAGAATGTGACACATTGTCGACAATAAATTATATTTTACATAGTAAAAAAGGAGGAAGGAGAGAAAAAAAAAAAAAAAAAAAAAAAGCTGCACAATATTTTGTTCCATGATCGGTCCTGGAAGTGTCTTTGTAGGATTTCCACCCCCCAAAAAAATCCCCAGTAAATATAAGCTGGATGACGACCAATATGGCCACCACTACAGCTCCCAGCGCAACTTTTCCAGAATCCTTCATGAAAAGTACTGCCAGGGGAATGCTGGGTGACAACCACTGCACTGGTGGCCATATTGGTTGTCACCTAACTATTCCCAGATACAGAACTAAGTAGGAAGACTGAAAAAGTTCAATCACTGGGGATTTTTTTTTATTATTATTTATTTAAAGGGGAAATGTCCATTATTAACATTAATACTGAGAATTATTTCCTGGTCTTCTCAACCGCTTGGGTTTCCTTAAATTTTATAACTGCATTAAGAAAAAGAAAAAAAAAAAACACATAACTTTGCAGTAACCGTTAATTCCAGCTTAGTCAGTGACTAATAGTTTAGTAAGTGTACATCTGTTCTTGTGAGTCCGCTTCCCCCGGTTCTCCGTCCTGTGTGGGAGAAGTGTGAGGGTCCTGGTCTGTCTGCTCCGGAGGCGGATCTTCTTCTGTTGGAGGCGAAGTTTCACCCACAGGTACCGCCCTCCATGTCAGTGGTCCCTCTGTTGCGATCTGCCCTCCCAGCGGGGCTATGGAATTGACAAATGTGGTAAGGTTGATGAAGTGAGCAACTGGGTGTGGGCCGGCAGCCTCCTGGGCTGCGGTTATTGCCAGCTCAGCTGGTCTGTTGTGGAGCACAGCACTGCCGCTCACAGCGTCGAAGGTTACAGTTAATATGGAGCTGTCGAGCTGGAGCTGGCGGTCAGGAGCAGTCAGGTGACCCACTGCCACCGGCTGTAAGCTAGCGAACTGCGCCCCTGCCGTTGTGGTGATGGGTGTGACGGTGATGTTGGTCAGACCCACTGTGCAGGATGGAGCAGGGACATTTCCATCGCTGATCGTCACCACAACCTAAAAGAAGAAAAAGTCACTGATCCCTTCCATTATCAGCAAACATGCCCCTGACAGGACACAGGACACTTACCCTCTCAGTTATACAACATATACCACTTTAAAGAAGAACTCCAGGAAAGAGAAATAATTTCTTTCAAATTAACCAATGTCAGAAAGATATATAGATTTCTAAGTTACTTCTATGTAAAAATCTCAAGTCTTCCAGTACTTATCAGCTGCTGTATGTCCTGCAGGAAGTGGTGTATTCTTTCCAGTCTGACATGGTGCTCTCTGCTGCCACCTCTGTCCCTGTCAGGAACTGTCCAGAGCAGTAGCAAATCCCCATAGAAAAGATACAGTAAATCAGTATCACTCCTTAGGCCAAACAACTAATTAGAAACACTAGCACTTTTTCCAGCCTCCCTAAAAGGGCCATCTCTAAACTTTATCACCACCTTACAACCATGAATAAGGATAGTAAACCACGCCGTATTTTAGCCTGGGAAAAGGAGCTCCAGATAGTCTTCTCAGAAGAACAGGTGAAATTTATGGCGACTCACTCTCATGGCTTCTCCACATGTGTAGAAGTACAAGAGGCCTCCTACAAGTTGTTTGCTGGGTGGTATAGAACCCCAGCCTTCTTGTTTGATCATGGACTCACACCCAATGACACATGTTAGAGATGCATTAGAGAAAGAGGTTCACTATCCCATATCTGGTGGTTTTGTAGTGCCATTCGCCCATTCTGGGAACAAGTGTCCTTCTGGATCTCCAAACTACCCAATTCAAATTCCCCACTTTCCCCCGAATATGTACTCTTATGGGCACCAACCCCCTCTCTCTGTCCGAATAAATGTTCTACCCCTTCCCTCATTTCCCTCTCTTCTCCTCTGTTTCATATACAACTTCCCCCTCCCAACCCATGGTTCTATTGGTTTCTCCCCCCCCCCCCTCTCACCTAAGACCCTCTCTATATTTTATATCTCTGTAAAGATTGAAAAGAAAAGAATCCTGCTCTGGACAGTTCTTGTCAGGGACAGAGGTAAAATTTCAAATCTACCAGTTGATTTGAAAGAAAGAAATTCATGAGTGTACCCCTTTAAAAGAGGTTATCCCCTAACCAGCTAACTGGTGTGGATGTGATTGAACAGTGTCAGATTGCTGTTACTATTCCCCTTCTCAATGGAGTAGGACGACCACCATCACTGTGTAAGGATGCACCTTTTGAAGGGGGAATGGTAACACCCAGCTATCAGTTTAGCTGTACATTTCTAGGAGGAATAACAGAAGAGCAGCACAATGCTCCACACTCACTAGGGAACATGTCATTACCACAGGTAGATCATTTGTGCAAAATATCACATCTCTAACCTGCTGCAGGGTCTCCACCGCAGAGCCATCTTCCTCTCCGGGGCCGCTGGTGAACTCCACCTCCTTGTTACTATACTGCACATACTCAGAGTCCCCGTGTACCACCTCTTCCACCTCGCCACCATCTTTGTCATGAGCAGCCACCAGCCGCATCTGTTTGGCCCTTGGCATGTCTTCATCCTCTTCACCTAACCCTGGCTGTGAGGAGACACAATTACAGCCGCCGGGTAAACCCCACATGTATACAGCAGCATACAAACGCTACAATGGGGACAGATCTAGAAACCCAATTGCGCTATGGTTGTCCTGGCAAGTAAAGAGAAGTTGCCCCACCAGAAAGACTTTCCTTTCCCTACTGGAAAGTTGATAAACTTAAAATCACTGGGTTCCAGCAGTCACACTAAGTAATCATAGGATTGGGGAGTCCCCAGTCTCTCATTTGAATGGAGCAGTGGTTTCTATGGGAGCTGACAGATATAGCCAGGTGATCTCAGGTGGTCCCACACACAATGAATGGAGCTATAAAATGCATGTGGCTGCTGGAGACTCAGGACATCCACAGGGAGACAGGGTACAGGGGCCACAAGGAGACGGGGTACAGGGGACACAAGCAGCACACATTTCCTAGGACAAACAACAGACTTCAAAACGCAAGAAAGAGAAAAGAAGTAGTGAAATACAGCAGCATCAGGGGAAAAATAAAGGAAATTGTTGTATGCAGACTTAAAGGAGAAGTCCGTCCAAAACTATTTTTTAATATGTTATTACTTATGGAAAGCTAGACAAATTTCTAATGTACATTAATTATAGGAAATGCACATATAGGGCTATTTCCCTTAATTTAGTAGATCAGGGAGACACAGATTCTCTAAAATACTGTGGCGTCACGAACAGAGGTAGATGCATAGACACATCCCTCCCTCCCTTCTCGGTGCCCTCCAAATGTACTGTTAAATACATTTATTATTTTGGGGAGCAAGAACACTTGCTCCCCAAAGTATTCCATAAATGTATTCAACCAAAAACACTGTATATTACATTTACATACACATCCATTGTAATTCCAATGGAGTGTCCAGCAGGGGCGCACTATATATAGAAGTCAATAGTACTCATTGACTTCTATATATATAGTGCGTCCCCTGCTGGAAACTCCATTATAATTACACCCCCGATTCTTGACGTCACAGTATTTTAGAGACCCTGAAGTCTCCCTGATCTACTAAATTAAGGGAAATAGCCCTATATGTGCAATTCCTATAATTAATGTATATTAGAAATTTGTCTAACTTTCCATAAGAAATAACATATTAAAAAATAGTTTTGGCAGAAGTTGTCCTTTAAAGGCAATCCCAATATTTGTTATCTCGTGACACGTCTTATAGAAGATTTAGGATATTTTCTAGAAATGACGAAATGTCTTCAGGACAGGTTATCAATGTGTGGTTGGTGAGGGTCACATAGTATTTATTGCTCCATACATGTAAAGCATGAAGCATGGTGCTATTACACGGCCCCAGCTGTAGCACACTGCTGGAATGATCTCATACATCCACAGCTTACTGGACTCTTAAAGAGTCACTGTCGTATTTTTTTTTTTGCAGAAATCAATAGTCCAGGCGATTTTAAGAAACTTTGTAATTGGGTTTATTAGCCAAATCTGCCATTATCTGCATGTAAAAAGCCTTTTCCCAGGTCCCCCCTCCTTCCTCTTTTTCATCCACTCCAAAAAATCTGAAAATTGTGACTTGTTGCAGGAGACGTACCCTGTCTGCTCTAGGGAGAGGGGAGGGGGGAGGAGGAAGGAGGGAGTTAGTCGGCAGCAGAAAGCAGATAACAGAGGATTACAGGCACGGAGCTGGGTGACAGCTGTAATCCGAGCTCAGACAGGTCACTGGTGATGGTCAGTAGAGATATCCCGTGAGGGATTTGTAGATTAACTCTTTATTGTCCTGTTTTGGTCTTTTCTTTAGCTCTCTCCATAGGAGAACAATGAAGACAGGGGGGAGAGCTTCAAACTGCTTTTTAATGATAAAAATGCATTTTTCGGATAATAAACCCAATTACAAAGTTTCTTAAAATCGCCTGGACTATTGATTTCTGCAAAAAAAAATTTCACGACAGTGACACTTTAAAGGGATATCCAGTGCTACAAAAACATGGCCACTTTCTTTCAGAGACAGCACGACTCTTGTCTCCAGTTCAGGTGTGGTTTGCAATTAAGCTCCATTTACTTCAATGGAACGGAGCAGCAAAACTCCGCCCAAGCTGGTGACAAGAGCAGTGCTGTCTCTGGAAGAAAGTGGCCATGTTTTTGTAGCGCTGGATAACCCCTTCAATGTGATCCCTTCATTACAAACAGCTGAACATGCTCTTTTAATACAGGGAGATGAGGGGACAATAGCTGAAGATTTTTTTCGGAACAACAAAACTACCCAACAGCCGAACAAGCACTGACTCCTAATACGATCTGTATCGATCACTAATAAAATGTGATCTATGTTATCCAAGTTACCTTTTCTCCCCACCCTCTGTGTGCTTGATAAAGAACGTGGATGTTGAAACCTTGCTTCTGCCGATAATCGGCAGCGATCAGCTGAGGGGTGGCAAGATGCTTCATCGGAAGATCAGACAAAATTTGTTCAGCTCTCCTATTCACAGGAGCACGTTTTTTTCTGTGTTTCAGATGGGTGCACTCCACCTATCCCACCCAGGTGGTGTAATTACTTGTGCCGATATAAGACAGAACTTGCATGCCCAGAGCATAGGCCATGGAGAGGCCGTAGTACAGTGTAGGACTGCCCTGTGTATGAGGCCACCATAACGTGGTGGGGTAGTTTACACCATTTTCAAATGGTAACCAAGAGCCTCATTGTTGTGGAAGGTTTTTTTTGGCAGTTGGGGGGGGGGGGCTGTTTTAACTATTTTCATGTTTGTAGTGGGTCTGTATCTTGTGTTTTTGTGCGTTTTCATCGGAAGATCGCATATTGTGTGATCACTGATATACTGAAATGGGCGCACGGACCATGCAGTGATCATTCATGCAGCCCGGCTGCTCAATTAATTGTGCAGTCTAAAGACACACCAGTGCCAATTTCAACGATCAGTACTTGGTGGCAGCCACGAACAGCCAGAGATTGTTATGTCTAAAAAGGATCCTTACAGTCAGATCACATATTAGCAGTCAGTGCAGAAAGCCAGGTGATTCCAAATGGACCATAAAGCTGCTGGCACAAGGTCGTGGGAATACTTGCCTCCCCCAAGCTGTTACAAAACTACAGCAACCATCATGCCTGGGCAGTGAATGATAAAGCTTTGGCTGTCCAAGCATGATGGAAGTTGTAGTTTTGCAACAACTGGAGAACTACAGGTTCCCTATCCCTGACCTTGCAAGTGGAGCAGCTTCTTCCCTCTAAAGAATCCCCCACCATTCACACATTGATAGTCTATTGCAGCCCCTTTATTCTGAGTTTAAAGGGGTTATCCAGCGCTACAAAAACATGGCCACTTTTCCCCCTACTGTTGTCTCCAGTTCAGGTGTGGTTTGCAATTAAGCTCCATTTACTTCAATGGAACTGAGTTTCAAAACCCCACCCAAACTGGAGACAACAGTAGGGGGAAAGTGGCCATGTTTTTGTAGCGCTGGATAACCCCTTTAAGCTCCATTTACTTCAATGGAACAGAGTTTGAAACCCCACCCAATCTGGAGACAAGAGAGGGGGAAAAGTAGTCATGTTTTTGTAGCGCTGGATAACCCTTTTAATGTAAAGTCACAGATAACCCAATGAGATTATCCTCACAGTAAAAGATAACAAAAAGCTGGAATCCCCCTTCAATATGGATCATTTTACTAAGAAGCTGTGCATCAGAACATTACAGAAGACTGGTAAGTAGACCCCCACCACTATAGAGGGGGTAGATGGGACATATCTGCCCCAGAGCCTTGTACTGGTTACCTGTATGACTGAGGCTTCGTCAATGGCTGTCTGCTCTTCTAGATCGTTCAAATCTTCTATCCGCAAAGATAGGACCTGATGTGGATTAGGTTTATCTTATTACATTTTTACATGGAAGGTCTATTATATATAGGTGCATTAGAGGGCCGGCTCACCTTATATCAGCCATAGCTGGGTCCCCCTACTGATCACTAGAATGATGGGGTCCAGTAAACGCATTCAGCTCCGCTACATTCATAGCACTGAATACATAGACCTCATTATTCTATTACCTGTGGGGGTTTCGGCTCCACCTTTGCCCCAATACATGTAAGGTTAAGTGAAGGACAAAAAGTCATTGTGCGCTTTTCTGAAAGTCAAAGCCTTTGTTGGGGAAGCGAATATTAACACATTGTTGAGAAATTTTAAAAGGGGTTAGAAAAATATGCCTGCTTTCTCCCCAAAACAGCACCACCCCATGTCCTCAAGTTGTGTGTGGTATCACAACTTAACTCTATTCACTTCAATAGAAAAAGTGATGCTTTTCTGGAAGAAAGCAGCCTTGTTTATGTAAAGAAGAAATTATGGCTTTCTGAGGTCTTAATATATCTTTATAGTACAAGAGCTCTACTAAATAAATAAATAAAAATATTATATATCTCCAAATTTCTGCATAGATACAGAATAATATGCTAACATATTGGCTGCCCACAGTCACCACTAGGGGGAGCTTAGGAGCTTCCTGTATACTGCGTTATTGGTGGTGGAGCCATAGCTCTTAAAGGGACTGTCATCAGGGCCCTCCAATTATTAGCGTTATGAGCTGCTGTGTCACATGAATAAATTATAATAACATATAGCTTCCCAGACATGGGACATTATGTGAGATTACTGCATTATTATCTTGGATTACAGCGGCCTCCTCCATCATAGTGGATCTGCCTAATGATGGGAGTTCTCCTGATGTGACAAGCCCTATGATGACCCGGATGCAGCCTGGTCAGAGACTAGTCATGCGATTTCAGTGACTAACCTCAGGATGTTTGCGCCGCAGGTGGCGGCTCATGGAGGCACGGGTGGAGACCTTGGTTCCGCAGAGATGACAGCTCTGAGCCTCCACCTTGTCATGTGTGAGCTGGACGTGCTTCTGGAGCATGTATTCTGTGACGTACTTCTTATCACACACCAGACAGGCCCACTGCTTGCCCACTGCAGTAGAACCAAACACATGACATAAAGCCTCCATGTACAGAAGGTGTAATCGCTATAGTATGCATACAGGTTATAAGATGGGAGTGCATGCACTTCTAGGGTCCTGATCACATGCGGACTCACATGCGGACTCACCATAGCCTAGATAGAATCATCAGCCAGGCCAGAGATACAACAACACCACATGCTCAGCTCTGCTACAAAATACAATGCTAGCTCCAAGCACACAATACCGATATGAGTTCAAGGACTATGGGGTCTGCCGGATGATACCGATGTCAGGGGAAACATGGATTCAGAAGTGATGTCATCTGGTGCACCATGACCCCTGACGTTAGCTGTGTATGGGGGAGAGGAACAAACAATATATACTTACCAGTATGCACCAGTTTATGGGTCTCCATTGTGTTCTTCTCACTGAACGTTCTCCCGCACACCTCACACATGAAGTCCTTCATACCTGAGCAGAAAAATAGATTTTACACAAGCTTGACATTCAGAGCAATACAAAAAGATAGTAGATGGTATATACTCTGATCAGCCATAACATTACAATCACTGTGTGTATAATGGTCAGTTAGGTGGTATGTGTCACAGTAACATGCGTATGATGCCAGGACACAAGGTCTTTAGCAGAACATTGCCCATCACGCTGCCCCCACACCATCTTGTCTTCTTCCCGCAGTGTATCCTATTGCCATCTCTTCCCCAGGTAATTGACGCACATGCACACAATGGAGAACCCCGGTGACTCTGATTGCAGATCAGTCCTCTGTAGGCAGGTTATGTCTGAAAGAAACACTCAGATAGGGCGGGTTCAAACTACAGAATTCTCGCGGACAATGTCCGCAGAATTCCGTCAGCTGTCCGCCCGCACGCCTTTCCGCCAGTCCCATAGACACCATTCTATGGGCCGCCGTATTCCGCTATACGCTGAAAGAAGTGTCATGTCACTTCTTTTAGCGGATCGCGGAATACGCCGGCCCATAGAATGGTGTCTATGGAGCCGGCGGAAAAGCGCGTGCCCGTGTGGGCGGACAGCTGAGGGAATTCCGGGGACATTGTCCGTGAGAATTCCGTAGTGTGTTGGAGCTGTGCTGGAGGTGTGGTCTAGAGGTAACTCTTCTTTCTAGAGACCTGCCAGCAAATCTGTTGAAATTTAGTGGTTGGTCGCCATTTAATGGTAAATAATTGCTGTAATATTAAAACAGCAGTTTTGAAATAATGGCCGCTATTTGCCATTAAATGGGGGCCATCCACTCAATTTAAACAGTGTGTGAACATAGCCTTTCTGGGTTTTCAATCCACTCAGAGTTTTGGTTCCAAAAATATTGACCAAAATACTTACCAAAAATACTGAGTGTGATCATAGCCTTAAAAATGATACTATAATGAGAAAAAAATAAAGACCTATATTTAATTTCCATCAGCGGATTTGAACCAAAGAATGAACTTCTGGCAGGTCGCTAGACAGGCGAGTTACCCCTAGACCACAGCTCCAACACATTTGGGTTCAGAGATTCAACTATAGCTGAGTGTTTCTTTCAGACATAACCTGCCTACAGAGTACTGTTATGCAATCAGAGACACTTTCTGACAGCTGAGCGTGCAGGAAGCTGGGCACCATTGATTATTCATGAAGAGGAAGGAGTGGTGAGGTGTGTCAGAGTCTGGCACAAACAATCCTCTTTGACACTTTATTACAGTAGGACTGTGCATAATACCACGCTCACTAGGGGACTGCCAGCTACAGCACACTGTTGGCACCTTAGGTAGGGCTCGGGTGCTGACAGTTTCCATTTAAAGAGATGTTCCTGATGCTTTAACCACTGATAATCTATCTTCTAGATAGATCATCACTATGTGATCAGACACAGTTATTCTGCCAATCACATTGATTGCCTGTCATACAAGGTCAGTATAAAGCCTCTATACCACCCCTCACCTGTATGCCGCTTGTAATGCTTTAGCATGTTCACCTTCTGAGCAAACTTGCGGTGGCACTCCATGCACTCGTACTCCTTAATCCCCTTGTGCAACTTCATGTGATGCCGCAGAGCGTGCTTTGTCTTCATCCCTGAGGAGAGAATTGAGAATCTGCATTTTAAAGCCCTTGGGAGACTGATAAGGGTGAAGACTGTTCATTTTACAGTAGGGAACTTGTTTGCCCAGAGTTCTTGCCTCATTCAGTGTTGTTATAAGGACAATGAGTGGAACCAAGTCACCGAAGTGACTGACCCTACTGAAGCCAGATAGGTCATGAATATTGATGTGCATGGTGATTAGGATCCATACTATGTCCCTATGACCACAATAGATGGCTGACATGAAGTGTTGTCATGCAGTGGTGAATCATCAGTCCCATACCTTTCCCGCACTCTGCACACAGGTATTCCCGGATGTTGTCATGGACTCTCATATGTTCCTTTAGCATGTCTTTCCTGGCAAAAGATTTCCCGCACTGTTCACAGCCGTGACTCTTCACCCCTGAAAGACAAGTTTTGTCAGTAGATGGCAGACCCCAATGTAAGCACCCAGGATCCAACACTGACGACAAGAGACATCATAGGATGCAGGTTACCTGAGTGGATAAGTTTGTGTCTTTCCAAGTTTCCTATACTATTAAAGATCCGGCCACAGACCTCACAAGGGTGAATGTACCTGCACAGAGACAAATGTTGCATTAGAGAGAACAAAACCCATCACTCAACCCCCTCCCCTTCATATACCCCAGAAGGATTTCAAATGTAGTAGAGCCAGAGAAACAAGAATAGCAGAGCTGAGTGATACATGTGCATCAGACAGCAGGACACCGCAACGCACTCACTTCTGCACCTCCGGATCTGGTAGATTCTCACGGTGGATCACCATGTGTGCATGATAAGTAGCTTTCAGTGCAAACCTCCTGTGACATATACTGCAGTCATAACCATTCTCAGCGTGGACATCCATGATGTGCTTCAGGTATTCCTTCCCCCGGGCAAAGGAGATCTGAGAAGTGTAATACAACACATCAGAATAAGCAATGTATGCATAGTGTGACCTTACCAGCAGAATAGTGAGTGCAGCTCTAGAGTATAATACAGGATGTAAATCAGGATCAGTACAGGATAAGCAATGTAATGCATGTACACAGTGACTCCAGCAGAATAGTGCAGCTCTGGAGTATAATACAGCTTTAAAAAGATACCTACCTGGCACCTCTTACAGCCATACTTGTGGGGCTCAGAGTCAGCGCTCCCGTCTGAGTTGTCATCGTTGTCCTCAGAAGAGATGCCGATCTTCCCAATAAACTCTTCTCTCTGCTGGTCGTTCATCAGAGCAATATCCTACACATGAAGGAGCGGCATTAGGACTGTCCTGCCCCCGCAGGAAACACTCAGGACAGACAGTCGGACAAGCACAGATACCTTGAAATGAATGTGTATGTGATCCCGCAAAACATCCACCCTAAAGAACTTCCGGCCGCAAATCTCACAGGTGTACTTTTTATCTCCATGTGTGAGGAGGTGTTTGTTCATGTTGCTCCGGCACGAGAACATCTGGGTATAAAGCAAGCATCAAGGGCAATTCATATCAATACGGCGCCATTCCTACAGCAATCCATTACTATACGCATAGTACAAACTTACTTTTCCACAGACAGGACAGGCTGATGGCTCTTTCTTATACTTGATGGTATGGTCAGTTGCCTGCTGGATGGATGACTCCCGCTTCACACGTCTCACTCCTGTAGGTGGAGCCAGCCCAGACAGGAGAATATAACATGGATTAACAGGATATTCCCCTAATACACATATATAAAGATTTGCAATATATTCTCATTATCCTGCATGATGCACATTCAACTGGAGGTCTATCACAATTATCTCAGCTACATCTGCTTAATAACCTACCTGTAGCCTCTTGGATGTTGGGCTTCACAGCCGCACTGTAATAGTCTGAATAGAAGAGGCCATGCTGTGCCAACAGTGTACTCTATAGTGTCACCATCCATACTAAGCTTCTGTGTGTGTATATATAAATTTTATTTTTTTTAACAATGTATTATGCTTCTGGCAGGGCCTATTAGGCTCTTGTACAGTACTGACCACTGCATCTCCATTGTTAAAGGAACTGGAATTTATTCTGATCCCAGCCATTGCAGCAAGGAGTGTATGCGGGGACAGCTATGGAGTGGGGCGAGACAGGATACACATGGTTACTACAACAATGTGAAATCTGAGGTTGGCTGCACACATGTGTGTTTTTCATTACGGATGCAAGTCCTGGCCAGACCGGTAACAGTTTGGTTCATAAGAACAGCGGTCAGGCCAGGACTTGGGTCCACAATATCAAACACATTATGCACAGATGAGATAAGCCCATGTAAAGTATCTACACGAAATCTGTCATGCAGCATATAGTCAAGAAACACTATAGGATTAGAAGTTCTGAAGTCGCAGGACTTGACTCCTTCCACACGGCACTACAGTCACCGACCTTCTAGATGTCTGCGGTGATGTTCCAGCATCACATCCCTCCTGTAGAAGAGTTTGTTACAGATCTCACATGCGAACTTCTTCTCTCCGTGTTTCTTCTTGTGCTTGGAGAGGTTGCTGTTGGTGGAGAAGAATCGGTAGCACATCTCGCACTGGAAAGACTTGTCATCTGTCAAAGTAAGGATGAAAGTCACATAAAATGGACCTAAAAGATTTTCCAGCATTCACCTATATATATATATATATATATATATATATATATATATATATATATATATTATATACACACACACACACACACACACACACACACACACACACAAGGTAGGTTCTGCATACCAAACAGGATGCATTTCGGCTCTCTTGCCTTTCTTAACTAGTTTCTCGATTAGTTGACAAAGGCCAGAGAGCCAAAACGCGTCCTGTTTGATATGCAAAACCATCCCGGCCGTTGGGCAAAGGGCTGCAAGTTTAAAAGTTGTTGTTTTTTAGGACAATAGCTGCATCACCTGCCAAATGGACCCCAGGATAGATCTTGGATTAAAAGCAGTTATCTGAAGGTATAAGCGTTTTATAAGGGGTCAGATTGTGGGTACATAGTTGCTTTAAAGCTTCCTCAAAAGGAAGAAATGAGCCGAGGATCAGGAGTTCTCACTTCTCAGCTGATCACTATCTTTTACACAGGCCAACTAAAGCTCATTTTTTCTAATCTCATAAATTCAGTGTAAGTAAAAGACATAAATGCTCTCTTATAAAACACTGCCACTCCTGTCCACAGGTTCTGTGTGATATAGGACCTCCTATAAGACGCATCTCCTACCTGTCCTGCAGTTGTGGAACTCCAGAAAGGCCTCCACCCTGAACGCCTTTTCACATGTGGCGCAGCGGTATCTGTAATCAGCATCGACCTAGAGATAACAAGAGGATTATTATGTCACTACTGTGGATTACATCTAGGTAAATGTGTATTGGCCACAGCTCCACACTATAGCATCACGAGGATAAAGTAGAAGGGCAATGAGTGATCCGAAATATAGCTGTGCATCCCCTGGTGGGACAATCCCATTAAAGGGCATGTACACATTCATAGGAAACATTGAAGCCGTATACTCAAACCAGTAGCTGATCTACAAAGCTGCATTTCCTTAACAGTAAATTAGACATACTGCAAGCCAGAGACTTCATAGACCCCCAACAAGGAGTTCAGATAAGACGCGGACCACTCACCTCATTCCGGCTGTGCTTGTACGACACATGCTGCTTAAGGCTCTCTTTACGGCTGAAAAGTTTAGCACACTCCTCGCACTTAAAGAGCTTGTCCCCTGCAGAAGGAAAAACAAGAGCGCCCTCTGAAGGTCAGCGCAAGAAAAAAATAAAAAAAAAATACACTATGACCACTATATGGTGGAGCCACAGAAGAAAAAACACACATTTTATTTAAAACTAGAGCAATGTCATTTATTTAAAAGAAAAAAGAAAAAAAAAAAGTTTGTCATAGGTTTTGAATTAGTCATTATCTGGCTACTGAGACCCAAGCGCTAGAACAAGTGGGGGAGAAGGTGCCAACTTAGCGCTTATTCTCCCTGCTGTCTCCATGCACCATAGACTTTTTATAAAGAAGAGCTTAACCTAGTGCTTCTCCTGGTTCGTTCTAGCGATCACCCAAAAATCTTAGTCTTACACGGGACAATTATTGGTCGAAAAATCGTTAGATCGTTTGGATTTAAAGATAATCATTTTATGTAATAGCAGATAACGATTAAACGACCAACGAGAAATCATTTGGTCGTTTGATAGAATTCCGACCTATTTTTATCATTTGATCGTTCAGTGTAATAGGAAGTCATAGCTGAAACGTACGCTATAGCATAGACAAAACGACCACAAGAACGATCATAAGTAACGATCATCGTTCTGTGTAATTGGGCGAATGATTCCGGGTCATTTGCCTTAGCGGTCGTTTATCGTTAATTAGTCAGAGAAAAAATAAATAAAATAAATATATATATATATATATATTTGGTGTAATAGTACCCTTACAGTGACATTTTGTGTGTAACATATCCCAGCCACAAGCCACCTTAAACAGAGTCCAGGTAAACTCTCTTACCATGGGATCGAATGTGTCGGCTCAGGTTGCTGCTGTTGCGGAAAGCCTTGCTGCAAATATTGCATTGAAAAACACGTTTGTGATCTCCCAGCTGCCGCACAAACTTTCTTCTCATGCCGTGCCGGGATCCTGAAAGCAGCAGCCCTCGCTTCATTGTATTGTTCCCCTGATGGAAACCAAACCTGCTGGATACAAGCACACACACAACATTCAGTCATACAGTGGACATCAAGAGCATGGCTCCCCAAAATAAAGGCAAATCTCTATTTACCATAATAGTTGGGTGACACTCACACTTGACGCCAGGGATGTATAGTCTCAGCACATAACATAGTAATTATCACTTGTCCCATTGTAGGTCATTACATTCAAGCTGATAACAGGGAGCAGTAGATTAAATTTACCCGTATAGCATGCTCCCTCTCATGCACTCACTTGGAGACAGGAGGTAAGTGGGCGTTGTTGGCCGCCGGCAGTTTTCCCAGCATCAATTCCATGAACTTGTCATCAGAATCGTGCGGAAGAGGAACGTCATCTGGAGGGATCTCCGTGATTATCTCAGCCACGCGATCCGATGGGAAGACCGGACTGTACAGGATGGGATGGTGCACTGCAGAGAGAGACCGGTGATATACAACGCTCATCTGTCTGATAATAGGGATAAGACAAAACAATCACTGATCTCAGGGGGAACAGCTAAACAAGACAGTGCAGATCACTGTTTAAAGCACCCAACACAGGAACACTAGGTGCACTGCCCCCTGGGAAATATAAATAGCAAAAATACATCAATGGAGTCTCATTCTCAAAACACAGGAATAGGCAGATATCCCTTCAGGGAAAAAAAAACTAGCAAAAGGGTGGCTCCTGTAAGAAGACCACCAAATATGTTTTATTTCATATGTTGCTGCCCATGGTAAGATTAATAATTCCTTCCATACTTGTTATTATCTATTCAATCTCCTTCCCCAATTCTGAGCTGCTACTTTCTGCTGAAGACACAAAAATCTGTGTGTGAGCTTTTCTGTCTCTCCCCCCTCCTCCCTTATGAATCCCTATCTGCAACTTTGTAATGCCTGGAGGATCACAGTGATTTCACCAGCAGCATGACCTCAGGTTAACCCTCCCAGCATTACAAAGAAGCTACAAAGTTGCAGATAAGGATTTGTATACATCAGCCATCTCGGAAGGCAGGAGGGAGGAGGGGGAGATGAAGAGAAAAAAACACAGATTTTTATGTCTTCAGCAGAAAGCAGCAGCGCAGAAATGTGGGAAGGACACAAAATAGATAACAAATATGATAGAAATTGTAAGTCTCACCATGAGCAGCAACATACGATAAAGGGGTATTCCCCTCAAACATAACTTCTCATATGCTGCTACTCATGGTGAGACTAACAATTTCTTCCATACTTGTTATTCTCTATTCTGTGTCCTTCCCCCATTTCTGCGCTGCTTTCTGCTGAAGACATAGAAATCTGTGTGAGTTTTTCTCTCCATCCCCCCCCCTCCTCCCACCTCCCTTCTAAGACAGCTGACGTATACAAATCCTTATCTGCAACATTGTAGCTTCTTTGTAATGCGGGGAGGGTTAATCTGAGGTCAAGTTGCTGGTGAACTCACTGTGATCCTCCAGGCATTAAAAAATTGCAGACAGAGACACGTAAGGGAGGTGGTGGGGGGCGGGGGTGGGGGGGGTGGAGATACACAGAGAGATTTATTAGTCCCACCATGAGCAGCAACATATGATAAGGCTCGGTTCACACTAAGTTTTTGCAATCCGTTTTTTTTATCCATTTTTCCATTTACGGATTAAAATGGATCAGTTTTTTTCTTTTTTTTTTTTAACGGACACAAAAATGAGGACAACTATGTTTTTGTGTACATTAAAAAAAAAACAACCCTTTTTTATAATGGAAGTCAATGGAAAAACGGATGCACACAAATGCATCAGTTTTTCACAAAAAACGTATTGCAAAAACGTAGTGTGAACCCAGCCTTAGGTATGTTTATGTGAACTATCAGTTAACTTCCAAGTCAGTTACAAGCCTAAGGATATGACAAGAGAAATACCAAAGCCAGGTATTGGTCTACAAGGCTTTTCTCCAGTTAGCCAAAACCCGACTCCACCCTGATGAGGGACAACACCCTGAAACAGCTGTCTGTGGAAGGATACCTGGCTTAGGTATGTCTCTTGTCATATCTGTAGACTCGTAAATGAGTAGGATATCGAATGAAAGAGGGTGGTTTTGGTGGTCTCCTTGCTGGGGCCATCCCTTTGCTTGGTTTTCCTTCCCTTTAGGGATATCTGGCTATTCCGGTACTTTAAGATTCATAAATGAGGCTCCGAGGACTCCTTTGGACATCCTTATAGGGATGACAGGGCAAATTATTCTGCTGTAAAAATCATTTGCGGAATACATGATCCTCACTTTCTATGCTGTAAATTTTGGATTGGGCGAAGATACTACACCCATGCAGAATGCATAAGAAAAGCAAATTACGTTACCCTGCAGATTTCAAATGGTGGAAAAACATAAAATATTGCACCGTAGCTCAATGTGAACTACGACGTAAGCTCCCATTGAAAACAATGGGATGCTCATTTCATGCACTGTTCATATGGATTTACAAGAAAGAGGAAAAGCTTTATAAACCCCAATAGATACAGGATGGAACAAGTGGTGGCTCCTCACCGGAGGGGCATCATCCTTACCTGGGGGGCTATCATCCTCCACGATCACTAAGGGAATGTCGCCCTTCACAGCTTTCAATTTGCGGCTTCTCTTCGGCTTCTTTTTCAGGTCGGTCCTGGCGGCAGGAGCGCTACAGACCACAGGCTGCTCTGGTGGAGCAGTCACTGTACCCCCATCTACATATGTGGGATCACATGGTCTGGAAGGAGAGATTCCCTTTGTCCGCTCCAGGTGGCTTAATAAATGTTCTGTATTAAACAAAGTGAAAGTATAAGCTTTGGACAATCACTACATGTCCCAACCATAAACTGATCACAGTGTCAGATCCCGCAGTGATCAGCTCTGATCTGTGCACAGTAACAAGAGAAGGATGTGTGTGTTGTGTAACGCAGGACAGGGCAGATCCTCCAGAACAAGAGAGAAGCTCTTTGTAACCTCTCTCCATCCTGAACAGAGGGATTCCCTACTAGGGTATACGACAATGGGTTTTCTAAACGGACAACCCCTAAAAAGTAATGCAGGCCAATTACAAGCCGGTCAAAGAACCACTCTAAAGTTTTAATATTCAGCATACGTATATAGCAGAGTTCAGCGATGTGGCAGAGTTTGTCATCTCATATATAGCTTCCAGATCATGAGCTTGGGGGGGTCCCCATGTCTGCTGCGTGATGGGAGCAGTAGCCGAGGTCTATGAAATGGACGGGGTTGCAGCTGAGCTCAGCTACATCTACCAGTGATCCGTACCTGTGAGCAGACTGGGCTCTATGAATGTTGTGTTGCACACTTTACACGCCCACTCACACGTCTCCACGTGAATTATGTCGTTGTTCTCCTGGCAGCTCACTAAGAAAAAACAGGTAATAAATATCTAAATATCTGTAAACACCCCCTCCCATGTAAATTTCTGACCAGATATTTACATAGACATCACATTTAGAGATGATCAATGCTATAGAGGTTCTCCAGCAGCTGCAGGAAGCCACACAGTCCTGTGCCCCAGCTGCTGCAGAACATCACAATGCACCATGCTCAATAACAGAGGGCAGTTTACCTGAAGTGAACGCTGCCGGTGGACGGATGATTTTCATCTTCTTGGAGGTCATTGAGGCGAGCTGGTTGCATTTTGAGGAGGTCGCGTTGACTTCTCTCTCGGATGCCAAAAATCCCACCTCTACAGAAAATAGGAAGGGGGGGAGAAAGGAACAGAAAGGAAAAAAAAAAAAGATAGAGAGAGAGAGAGACAAGTTAATCCAATTTAAAAAAAAAAAAAAAGTTAAAAAATGGCACAATTCATAGCATAACCTGGAGTTCTCCACAGTACATGTACACAGTACACTTGCAGCAGATGTAGCAGAGCCCAGCTTGTACACTTGCACCTCATGATAAGAACATTGATACAGCCCTCCCAGAGTTCCATTACCATTGTGAGATGGCATAGGGGGCTTCAGCAGAGGCTTCTCCATCTTCCTTGCATAGAAAGCTGCGTACCACACTCGTAGCTCGGTGCCTGCAGCGATGTCACGGGAGGTAGTGAAGTAGATGTCGTTTCCATGCTGAAAGGCAGTCAGGTTCTGATGGGTGTAATCTGTGGCCGGCCTGACCAGCATCATCCAGTTACAGTCATCCTCATTGGAGGTGTCAAACACCACGACCAGCCCATCCTTCTGGAACACCTAAGATAACGCAGGACATTACCAGCAACCTGTCTGCAAAAACTTCCTTAACCCCTAAAATGTCTGTGTGCAAAACCGAACAGTACAATGCATAGAAGACAGGGAGGAGGGGGATGAAGCTGCAGCTTCAGTCTTATGCAGGACACAAAGTAGGAAGCAGATGCAACTACAGCAACTCTCTCTGAAACATGCAGCAAAGAGAGGGGTGTAAACTGCAGCTTCTTTCTGTGAAACCACACATAGCGAGAAGGGAGGAAACTGCAGTGTCTCTTAGTGAGGCCACACCGAGTGAGAGGGGTGGAGGGGACATCTTATTGGCTCTCCACAGCATGGGATCTGTAATGTTCCTATTACAAGGAGCGATTTTTAACAATTAACAACTAACTATAAACGATCGCAAACGAGATTGTTTATCGTTAACCTTAAATCATTCACCATATTACACAGAACGATCATCATGAGATACGATTGTTACTATGATAGTTATTGCGATCGTTACTATGATTGTTCAATCCATCTGATCCTAGCAAAACAAAGAACAATTTGCAATTACACTGAATGATTAGTATAAAAAAAATGCGGAACTTGAGCGAACGAATGTGGAATTACAGCAAACGATTAACGATAATTTGAGGATCAGATCTAAGGGCACTATTACGCGGGACGATTATCGTGTGAAAAATCGCAACGCAGGCAACGATCGAAAAATCGATCGTATGTCGTTGATCGCTGATTTAGATCTAAACCTAAAATTATCGTTAATCATTCACTAATCGTTCGCTGTAATTCCACATTCATTCGCTGTAATTCCACATTCATTCGCTCAAGTTCCACATTTGTTCACTAATCGTTCAGTGTAATCGCACATTGTTCATTGTTTTGCTGGGATCAGAAGGAGTAAACGATCATAGTAACGATCGCAATAACGATCATAGTAACGATCTTAACTAACCCCCATTGTTCTGTGTAATATGGTGAACGATTTCAGGTTAATGATAAACAATCTTGTTTGCGATTGTTTATCGTTAAAAACGCTCCGAGTAATCATTGCCTGCAATTACACAGAACGATTATCGTTTAAATTCGAACGATATAACGATTTTTTGCACGATAATCATCCCGTGTTATAGGGCCCTAAGCAGATAAATATTACACAACAATAAACCATGCAATGAGATGTAAAGGAAGCAAACTCTGGTTACAATGAATAGACCTTACTTTGAGTGGAAAGAATGGATCTTTGTCCAGTTTCTCAGCTCTCCTACATTCAAATGGGCCAAACTGAGTGCGCTTGACAAGTGGGGTCACTGCAAACACGCCGTCCGTGCCGTCTCCGACGATTTTGATCTCCAGGTTGGTGGGAAGTGATGACCTGAAGATAGAAGAGCGTCATGGCACCTCTACAAAATAGTCTGTGCGTTGTCGTGTCACTGGGCGCTATCTACAGGGCCTGCTACTAATCACATGATGACTCAGCGCAG
Source organism: Dendropsophus ebraccatus (assembly GCF_027789765.1). Lineage (NCBI taxonomy): Eukaryota > Metazoa > Chordata > Amphibia > Anura > Hylidae > Dendropsophus > Dendropsophus ebraccatus. The sequence goes on along the minus strand of NC_091464.1, from coordinate 58,627,967 downwards.
CCAATCACAGCTGTGATAAGTACACAGCACTTCCTGCAGGGTCACCATGTCATCAGAAGAAGCCAAGAGCACTGGGGACCCGAGCGGTAAGGGCAAGTGAATGTTTTCGTTTTCTTGTAACACCCTATGCCCTTTGAAAAAAACACTTTCTCCCAAGACTAACCCTTTAAGAGTCCAAGATGTTACAGGAGTCCCATGCCATCCTGGAGCAGGTGCTAGCCTTTGTGATGCCAAGTTAGCTTTTGCTGTAATAATTTGGATCGGTGAATTCTCTGATCCCAGTAAGAGTCTTTTCACACACACTACAATCACACGGCTGAGGTAAAAAATGGGGGTCAGCTAACATTCTTGTCCTACTCCATGGGACGATTATGGTTCGCATAATCGTTAACAATAAACGTTTTCAAACTACAGCTATCGCGAATGGCCTGAAATCGTTCACCCATTTACATGGAATGATAATAGTTACTTATGATCGTTCTTGCGGTTGTCTTGTCGTTGCTATTGCTTTCGTTGCTACTGCAAACGATGTCTTATTCAATGCGAACGATTTGCGAACGAGCAGCGATAAAAATAGGTCCAGGTCTTATTGAGCGATCAACGATTTCTCGTTCAGAACTATGTAACCATAATTCGAACGATAATCGTCTCGTGGAATAAGGGCCCTTAGGCTGCCTTTACACAGATTTTTAAAGCCAAAACCAGGAATGGATTTGAAAAGAGGAGAAATGTCAGGCTTCCCTTTATGACCTGTTCTCTGTTTATAATCTGTTTCTGGCTTTGGCTTCAACAATCTGCCATTAAATCTTTCTGTGTAAAGGCACCCTTAGTGAATGTCAGAGGACAAAAAAAAAAAACACACAAAAATGCTATGATAAAAAGCATAGAAAACAAAGAATTTTTCTGGAAAACACTGGGTCGCCTAAGGCGCCAAAAGAAATCAGATTAAAAAAAAACATGAATGAAGCCTCAAAGGGGTTATCCAAGATTATAAGAAACACTGCTGCTTTCTTGCATAAACAGTGCCCCCTCGTCCTCAGCTTATGTGTTGTATTACAGTTCAGCTCCGTTGACCTCCGCTCACCTGGCTCTGCTAAGAACAAATGAGTCATGGACGGTCACCACTGGGCCGAGCTCTGGGCACTCCGAGTCGTGATACTGTCCGCAGTCATCGCACCCTGCAAAACAAGGAGCGTGTCAGGTCGAGGTTCATCGATATACAGGAAACATTAGTGGGGGTGGGCACCCCCCTCCTTGGGATCGGGTCTACAGATCCCCACCACCACCATAAAACCGCAGAAGACACTTACATATAAACACCGACTCCTCCATCCCTTCTTGTGCCATTGTGGACACCTGGAAAGAGAAGACATGGCGCTAGTGAGTAATGGAGTGACAGATTTATCTAACAGATTATTGAAGCCTAAGCCAGGAATGGATTTGAAAAGAGGAGAAATCTTTCCTTAAAACCTGTTCTGTTTATAGTCTGTTCCTGGCTTTGGCTTCAATCATCTGTGAGATAATCTGTCCATGTAAACACACTATAATGGGCATAGGGAGTAGCTGCGATATGTCAGCCATATTGGCTCTCATGTAGTGGATTACTTGATCATAAAGTCATCGCGTCCTTGATGTGAGAGTCCTGTACTAAAAACGTTTGCTAAACTCTTATTCCTAGGCTGAGATACAATCACAGGCCGAAGTCTGAGGCTGCAATACTGAGAGGTTGCCATGGAAATTGTGTGGATACAGATTCCACTTATACATGTCCTGATATATAGACACAGGACCAGCACTAGATGGAGGCATTGCTGCTGGATCTACAATGTGAAAACACTTCTAGGCTGAGATAGGACTGCTAGATGTAACAGGCCCCAGGCCTGAGGCTGCACTACTGAGAGATAGCAGTGGCAACATGTTCCTTTCTGATCCCGGTCAGGTGCCATGTTCTTGTGGAAATGTGTGTGTATGCAAATCTCAAAACACAGTGAGGTCCAACTATAGAGAAAAATAACCAGCAAAAGATGATCCATAGATGGTGGATCCAATAAGGTTTCCATGACAACCTGAAAACTGGTTGGTAAAATCTCATTACTAGACTGCGATGGGATGACTTGAAGTGACAGGCCCAAAGCTTGAGGCTGCACTACTGAGAGTCCCTTCTGATCCCTGTCAGATACCATATTGTCATGGGAATAGGTTAGAAGCCAAATGCAGTAATAGGCTATGTTCACACTGCGTATGAGTCAGTCCGTAGTTCGTACGCCGCCGTACATGTGCGGCTGAAACTACGGGCATGGGAAAAAAAAAATCGACATGCGGCCGGATGCGTACGAACCGCTAACATACGCCCGTAGTACAGTTATGCTTCCCTAACTTGATTCGAAGCGATCTGAAACAGGTCATTTACTTGGAAATCTTCGCCCAGTCCAATAAAACTCACAGAACCTTTTGGATCGAAAAATCAAGTTCAATTTCGCTGAAATAAGTACTTCGTACGGGACCGCATGGAAATCCACGGCCGTGAGTTTCAACATTTCAGTCCTCAAACAATGGTCTTGTTCATTTTTCACGGCGCCGCATACGATCCGGCCGTAAGCTCATACGTAGTGTGCATTGTGCGGGCGTATATCGCATACTTTCAAGCAAACGCATCAGCCTCAAAACTACGTGCGTATATTCGCAGTTCGCACTACTGACGGAAAGATACGTAGTGTGAACATAGCCATAAAGTGAATACCAAAGAGAAAGCAACAGGATTCCTTCAGCTCGTTAAAAAATTCAAATTTTTATTGTAGAAATTCTTTAAAAGAAACAGCCGACGCGTTTCGAGCCAACTCGGCTTTTAGTCATGGCATCTGGATTTGGAGTGTATCAAAGGGAAAATATGCATCCTGTGATTACCAGAAAATAAGCTGACTCTATTCAGCCATGTAGATAGCGGCGCTACAATACTCTGTTCCCCTATCTACATGGCTGAATAGAGTCAGCTTACTTTCTGATAATCACAGGATGCATATCTTCCCTTTGATACACTCCAAATCCAGATGCCATGACTAAGGGTACTATTACACCGAACGATAATCGGCCGAATCGGGCAGATTATCGCTCCATGTAATAAATACAACGATCAGCCGATGACAACGATCATCAGCTGATCGTTGATATAGGTTCTGACCTATTTTTGTCGGGCGCTGACCGCACACCGCTACGTGTAATAGCAGTGCGCGGCCGGCGACTGACAATATACATTACCTATCCACGTTCCAGGGCTGCTCCTGCGGTGTTCTCCCCGGGTCCCGCTTGCTCTGGCTTCAGCTGACAGTCCGCCTGGCCAATCACAGGTCGCGGCGGCCCCGGCCTGTGACTGGCTGAGCAGCCTGTCAGCTGACAGGCCACCCTGAAACTAGAACGCGCGAGACCTGTGGAGAAGCGGAACGCAGAAGCAGCCCTGGAGCGTGGATAGGTAATGTATGTAGTTTAAACAAGGGCTGCAAGGACATCGGTAACGATGTCCTTGCAGCCCTTGTTAAACGATTATCGGGCCGTGTAAACTAGCGACGATCTAGCAGATCGCCGCTCGTTTACAGGTATTATCCGGCCCCCATCGGCCTGTGTAATACCACCCTAAGAGCCGGGTTGGCTCGAAACGCGTCGGCTGTTTCTTTTAAAGAATTTCTACAATAAAAATTTTAATGTTTTAACGAGCTGAAGGAATCCTGTTGCTTTCTCTTTGGTATGGACACCCCGGTCTCCAGGGGCTAAAAACTTCGTGCTCAACAAACGTATATATACTTGAGAAGGCATGAACTGATAAAACTGGGTGCTGACCACACCTTCTATCTTGCATATCCAGTAATAAAGTGAAAACTGTCAGTAATCTTTTATTTTTAGGCCAATATATACGATTGAGGTCACAGGTCTGAAGATGGAGGCTGCACTACTGAGAGGTTGTGATGACAACATGTCTCCATAACAGCCAACCAAAGTAGGACATATTAGGAGTAGCGGGTCTCAGTAGTTCAGTCTATAGGGTTACCAAGGCTCTCCTGCTAGTGCCCTGGCATGTAGTTGCTGCAGCTAGGAGTGGGAGCACGTCTGTTTATTTACACCATTGATGGGGAACCTTCGGCCCTCCAGCTGTTGCAAAACTACAACTCCCATCATGCGTGGCCTGGACAGCCGAAGGCTGTCCAGGCCAGGCATGATGGGAGTTGTAGTTTTGCAACAGCTGGAGGGCCGAAGGTTCCCGATCCCTGATTTACACCAATGTTCAATCCATCTAACTGCAGCAAAACTACAACTCCCATCATATCCCTGAGAAAAAAAGCATGATGGGAGTTGTAGTTTTCCAGTGGTGTATTGGCTCAGGATATAGGCAGCATTGCTCCCAGTCTCTGACATGTCCATACACTATACCCGTAGCCTTCCTGCTTATGGGGATCTTTATTTGCGGATATACGCGCCTAAACACATGCACGTAGGATGAGCGGCGCACACACGACACGGACATGTCCGCTGTATATCGGGGCTGGGGGTCCGGCCAGGCGGCGGCGGCTCCGGGATCGGTTGGCACAGCCAGGTTTTGCCTGTGATCCCGCAGCTGCAGGGAAGCCGCCCCCTCCGGCTGCTGCAACAAAGAACAGACGGCCTGGCAGCTGGAGCGGGGGGTGGCGGCTTCCCCATCCTGCCCGCCTCCTCCCCGCACACCGGCCCACACACCCCGGCCGGGCCCGCAGCTTTCCCCTTCCCCCATCCTCTCATCCACCCACCTGCTCCCGGTACCAGCTCTGGGGGAACCCACCGGTAGGAGGAAACCGAATCCGGACTCCGGGTTCCGATCCGTTCCGGAAATCACGCAGGACCGGAAGCGGCGCTGTCAGCGCGCAGGGCCTGCCGGGAAGTGTAGTTTTTGTAGCCTGTGCGCACCTGGCGCCTTTATCATATAGATATTTGGTAATGAGTAGTTTAGCCTGCGCCTTATAACCACAATCACGTGATAAAATAGGATTACAGGACTGGCTGGTGAGTGGTGATCGTGAAAGCAGCTCTCCATGACCCTGAATGGCATCTGCCTGGATATGCTGGCTCACCATACCTCCTAACTTTAGAGAAGAGCAAAGAGGGACATATACATACATACATACATATATATATATATACACGCACACACACACTGTGGTACCTTGGTTTAAGAGTAACTTGGATTAAGAGCGTTTTGCAAGAAGAGCTCCCAGGTTTTCAAACTTGGTTTAAGAACATTGCTTTGGTTTAAGAGCTCCCTGTACTGGGTGGAAGGGAAAGTTGGAGGGGGGCATGGTCTGTAAAGCAGGGTCTACACTGTACTCTGACCCAGGAAGTCTTCCTCTCTTTCTAAATCATAGCAGATCCACTTCAGGCTGGGGCTTGCATCAGGGGACAGGACTGTGGAGGTAATCTCTTCATAGCTGTAATCTCCCCAGACAGAAAGTGCTGCATGTATGTGCCCACATATGTCCTGCTCATTCCTTCATGCTCCCTGCAGTCTCTGTCAGTCCTTGTGTTTCCCATCCTCTCCATTACTGCTATAATGTGCCTGCACTCACACTCAGCTATACACACTGCTGCTATAATGTGCCTGCACTGACACTCAGCTATACACACTGCTACTATAATGTGCCTGCATTTACACTCAGCTATACACACTGCTGGTATAATGTGCCTGCACTTACACTCAGCTATACACACTGCTGGTATAATGTGCCTGCACTTACACTCAGCTATACACACTGCTGGTATAATGTGCCTGCACTTACACTCAGCTATACACACTGCTGGTATAATGTGCCTGCACTTACACTCAGCTATACACACTGCTGGTATAATGTGCCTGCACTTACACTCAGCTATACACACTGCTGGTATAATGTGCCTGCACTTACACTCAGCTATACACACTGCTGGTATAATGTGCCTGCACTTACACTCAGCTATACACACTGCTGCTATAATGTGCCTGCACTTACACTCAGCTATACACACTGCTGCTATAATGTGCCTGCACTTACACTCAGCTATACGCACTACTGCATAGAAAGGTTTCTGACCCTGTCCTCCTGCACAGCTCTGTGATTCTCACCTCCTGATTGGTCCATGCTGAACACACACTCCATTCCCATTGCGGTCATGTGACCATCACGTGCTGATTACTGTACTGTACAGAAAGTTATAATATCACACATTCAGCTGTTTCAAAATGTTTGTTTCATCTGTTCTACATGTTATTCAGAATAGAAAATGATTTTGGGGTGTGTAACCAATTGTCTTCATTTCAATGATTTCTTATGGGAAAATTTGCTTTGGTTTAAGATTTGGATTACAAGCGCGGGCCCGGAACAAATTATCCTCGTAATCCAAGGCACCACTGTATATATATATATGTTTATATACACACACTAGAAAACGTACCTGGCGCTTCCCGGGTATAAAGTGTCAGTGTGTAAATTATTAGATTAGATTTGTTCCAAGGTGCCCAGGAGGCCAATCTATGCTCTCGATTTGTGTTTATGGGGAAATCGTCAGGAGCCCTATATACCCCTATATACTGTTCACCATATACCCCAACAGTTCTGCACTGTTTCTGTAAATTGTAACTTACACACATTAGAAATAAACTAAAAACTTTTAAAATTACTAAACACCTGAAGGCCCTATTACATGAAGTGATTTTCGGCCGTTACAGCTGATAATCGCCTTGTGTAATATATGGCAATGAATGCACGATGTCGGCCGATCATTGTCTTTCAACATGTTGAAAACTAAACGATGACAATAGCAGCAATCTGCTGCCATAGCCCCGTGTAATAGGAGCGGTGGCAGCAGACCAGCACTATCTTTTATGGGCTGCCCAGACGATCTAGCGATTAGTCTAGGTAGATAGTCAGTGTGGGATTAGCCACTCAGATACACTACATATAGTAACAATATATTTGGTAAAGTCAACCCCTAAACAAAAAGCAATTCAGCCAATATGGTGACACACATCAGCCACCATGGTCTCAACGCGTTTCTCCCTCCTTGGGATCATCAGGAGACCGACATTAGAAACATAATGGCCAACAAATGGGTAATACCACTGTCTTCTCTAATATACAGTGTCACTCAAGGCAAATTGATCACAACTGGTCAATATGACAGTGGTTTGCAAATAATATTAATATTGCAATGCTATGCACATCATATACCCAATTTCTCAACCAGCAAGTGTTGTACAATAACAAGCATGGTCAAGTTGAGAACGTTTCAATCAACAATCAATATAGTGAAAAATGAGGTGCCCAGGCTCATCCGAGCCACTCACAGATTCCCGCATTCAGGTCCCGGGGCTGATGTAGTGCAGGGTCCCATTGTGAGTTAGATCTGCACATTCATGTCTCTATAGCTCTGGCTGAGACTTATTCCCTCACCTGTGCATTGCTGGGGAGACATGCAGCTCTAATGATGTCACCAGTGTGCTGGAGATTCTCCCATTCATTTCTATGGAGTGATCTTCCCTATCCCCCGACTTTCCTGTACATCTGGCAAGGATGGGACCTTCGCTCTAGCCTTCTTGGGCACCCGATGTATATGTACTAGTGACGCAGACAGCTTCCCCCAGTGTATTGTCTATCTTAATGGTAACATTAATTATATAGACATCAGAGGAGGCTGCAGCACTAGTGACACAGACAGCTTCCCCCAGTGTAAAGTCTATTTTAATGGTAACATGTATTATATAGACATCAGGGGAGGCTCAGTATCTGCATGCAGCCCTAATGATATGTAACTGCCAGGACTGGGGTCTGTGCAGCCCTGAGGTACAACCCCTTTAACCCATACCTGCTTACAATGCTCTATGGTGCTACACAAGACAGTGGGGGACCTGTAGAGGGGGTCCCACAGACCTCCAGATTTCCTGCATCAATGAGTACCTTCATCAGTGCTTTGCATCTGGATTTGTACATATAACAGCAACAAATCCAGCTGCAAAGCACAAGTGTCTAAAGAAGCAGTTCACAAAAAAATATTATTGCCATCCACCCCACCCCCCATGTGCTGTAAGTGATGCCAAAACAAACTTAAAGTAAGGCCCTCTGAAACTAACAAATGACAGGTAGGGGGGTGCAGGAACATAATAATGTTAATGTTGCTTACTTTGTTTATTATGCTACCACACACCCCTGTCTACCTGTCATTTGTTAGTGTCATGCACTAAAAGATATGCACTACACTTCCGGGGGTGGGGGGGGACACGGGGAAGGGGGCCATTCACTAACATAACATACATTACAAAAGTTGTATAACTTTGTAATGTGTGTTATTTAGTGAATAATTTTCTAATGCCGCACTTCCCCTCTAAGGATAGCTTCACAGACAAGGTATCCACAGAGGATTTCTCGCAGCGAAATCTGCTGCGGATACTTGCCCATTAACTTCAATGGGCTGACATACTCGCAGCTGGATGTCAAACACAGGGCCATTAACCCCCGCGGCACGGATCTGCTGTGTGTGAAGCGGATCCATTTAAACATAAATGGGTCGCTTTAAAATAATAAAGCACATTCCTCCCTGGCGCTCGTCACCACTATCCTGCTGGTTGGCCACATCCAGGTCCTGGGGCCGTGACGTTGCAGGCCTGACCAGTCAATCAGCGACACCCAATTTAAAAAAAAAACACTACAATAAAAAGTGAAATCAGAGCATAGCTATAAGTAGATATAACAGATTAAAGGATAGTAAAACAGACTAGACAAAGGTGTTTTGTAAGAATTGACGAGAACACGGTAAGCAGTGAAGATTTTTTTTTAATACAGAACATATACAATTTATAATCTTAATAATGAGAGAATGAAAGTTAACGTTATAAACTATATAGAATAAAAAAAAAAAATCCTTTACCGAATGTCAAAATGTAAACGCGAGGGGAAAAATAAAACAAGATTCTTCCTATAGTCTATGTATACGGCATTAAATATTATATAAAGTACATTATGGTTTTGCATAATCATTTCATATGGCTATTAATTCTACCGCGGCAATAACGTTTATACAGCAGGACAGTTAACCCCTTCTATATCCGCCTGAGAAGTCCATCCAGCGCCAGCAGCTGAGGGGTTAATCAGTGTTTTGTTTTTTTTCTTCCTGTTACCAGAAGTTGATACCCGCTTTGTATGAATACACATTACCCACTTCACTCGTCATTCATTCACGCATCAGTCGCTACAGAGGTGCCACACTATCCGGCGCCTTTAATGCCACAGGACCCTCGCAGGTACACATTTGGTGCGTTTTCACATTGCGGGTCAAAATTTTAAATTCCTGTCACTTTAAAAAATATAAATACATAAAAATGTCCTTTAGTCTGGCATCTGATAGTCCAGCACCGAACTGTAAAATGAGCTGGAATCTCCCAAAAAGAGAAGATAAGGGGGTTCTGTACTTTGGACTATCTGTTGATCATAAAGACCCGCAGCAATCTGAGTACAGTGTAATATCTAATACCTCCTGCAATAGTACTGCAGGGAAAATAAACACTTGTCTAAATCCCCTGGAGCACCACCACAGGTGAAATGAGGTATTACACTGTACTCAATGTATTCAGATCAAATAAACTGTCTGTGTAATGCAGGACATGACATCTAAGATACTATAATGAAGTTTTCTGCATATGTAACAGGTTGGTTCCTTAAAGGGAAATCACTACTATAGTGATATGTCACATAGATCGCACTCTGTAGTGTTAGTGATCACACTTAAAAGAAGCTGAGGACTCAGAGCAGAGGCAGATGTGAGTGCGCGCCGGATTTGAACGGCGACGCAGGACGTTGATCAGCTGATCACTGATCAAAAACTGGACCACTTCAGAAATTGAGATGGATCATGCTCTTCAATGCAGATACTCCACCATTTCCAGTTTGAGCGAGTCAACAATGTGATCTCAGAAGAGCAATTTAGATGAAGTTCCCCGTAAAGTGCCCCAGTAGTCTGAAATGTAGTGTCTGACAGAAATCCTTCATTTGCGCCAACTCCGATGTGTAAGCACACACGCTGCATAGATGCTAAAATGAGATGAGCGAATCTCGAGCACGCTCAGGTTCGTCCGAACGCAAGCATGAAACATTTGATTAACGGTGGCTGAAGAAGATGGATGCAGCCCTAGGGAGTCCCATAAAATATGTATACAGCCATAGGCTGTATCCATGTTTTCCAGGCAGCCTTAGGGCTGTATCCAACTTCTTAAGCCACAGGTATCCAAAAGCCGCAGGCTCGGGTTCCAGGTTCACTCAACTCTAATACCAAATTCCTACAGAGCAAGGGTGCATTCTCACATCTCATGCCTGAAATAATTCCTAGAACTGCTCCTTTAAGAAAATACACAGTAGTAATGCAGCGCCCTGTTCCACCACTAACCCCATGAGTGAATGCACCCTTGAAGTGAAAGTTTCTCTTTAACATGACCAAATGCAAAATCGAGCATTCATATAATTATGCCCTGTTAGATGGAAACCATCAGCATGGCCATTTCCATTTTTACAGTTTAATCGAATGCGTGTGTGTGTATAATGTTAATTTTCATTTATTTATACAAAATGCCCATGTTAAGTTCTATAACTTGCCATAAGGCATGCAATATTGTTACCTTGAATTGTGTAATTTGCAGCATGGAAACAGCTTGCTGACAGTTTTCTACAGCATTAGTTTTTTAATAGCTATTTTCACCCAGGTTGATCTGACGGTTAAAAAAAATAATATTATAAAAAATGACCTTTGAAAATTTTTAGCAAATAAAAACAAAACAAAAAAAACATCTGAAAAACAGCTGTAAAGTGAAACAAAAACATCTACTGGAAACTGTCAGCAAGAGGAAAGAAATGAACTATAAAGCAAATGTAGCTGAATTTTAAATTTGCAGACCTATAGGTCAATATCAGTTAAAGGAGAAACTTCCCTTTCAAGGGATTGTCCAGGCTTAGAAAAACCTGGCAGCTTTCTTCTAGAAACAGCACCATGCTTATCCTCACTTTTGGTGTAGTTTTGCAGCTTAAAGGGGTTATCTGGGTAACAAAAACAATATTCTAAACAATCCCCCTCCCAATACCACCCTATGTCTAATATACATGTATAACCTATCTTGCACCCTTTGGGTAGCTTCACACGGGCGGGCTCGCAGCGAGATTCTCGCTGCGAGCCCGGCAGGTCCTGGCAGTTCCCATAAACTACATACTTGCTGCGGACCGCAGCGAGTATGTAATTGTTCCGCGCTTAACTCCTTCTACTCCCGCCGGCTTCCCCGCTGTAAGCAGCATACATTACCTGTCCTTGCTGCACGGGTCCGGCGTCCTGCTCTCCCGTCCGGCCAATTAGTGTGTTGCCTAGCCGCAGCCACTGATTGGCCGGGCGGGAGAGCAGGACGCCGGACCCGTGCAGCAAGGACAGGTAATGTATGCTGCTTACAGCGGGGGAGCCGGCGGGAGTAGAAGGGGTTAAGCGCGGTACAATTACATACTCGCTGCGGTCCGCAGCAAGTATGTAGTTTATGGAAACTGACAGGACCTGCCGGGCTCGCAGCGAGAATCTCGCTGCGAGCCCGCCCGTGTGAAGCTACCCTTTCCCAGTTTTTTTTCTTATTCTTATCCACTCTGGAAGTCTAAAATCCTCTACTCTGGGTCCACTCTGACCACCCTCAGTTCGCTCTTCACCCTCCCTTTGTAGTCACAGGACATGTGATCCCCTCTCTGGGTGCCGGGTAAGCTGTCTATTGACTTGGTAACCCGACCCCCCAGGAGACATTATCTCCAACTTCTCCATGCACCTGTGCTGCTTCCATAGACTTACATGTGGTTTATGTAATATGAAAAATTATAGTGCTATCTATGCTTGCTGTCAGTGAATGCAGTCATATGTGCCTGTCTTTGTGTCTCAGCTCTGGATATTGTAAGGGTTATAGATTTTCTTAGAGTCTAAATGGAACTAGAAGAATGTTTTCATTTACAGCCAGCAAGCAGAGATATAAACAGACACTACACCCCCATCCCCAGTAAACAGATGCCCATTATGAAGGACATAGCTACACCATGAGCACGTCAGTTCTGCTACACCGTACATGCGTCAACTCTGCTACATCATCAGCTAGTATGGAATACATATTGGGGTAATGTGATGCAAAATCTGTGAAAAAAACTGTCCTGTGTTTACTGTGCAATAGTAATGACAGCAGTGGGCAGGAAAAAAAGCTAAGGGGGAGAGTACTCAAATGGACCAATTAGGGAAATGCATGATGGGAAATGTAGTTTCCTATCTTGGTTATAGATTGGCTTTTAGAAAAACTTGTAGCCCAGGAATGGCAGCAGCTAGAAATACAGGAGATGGCTCAAAATACCCAGGGGGTCTTGGTAAGTAAGACCAGCTACCATTTCATTTTTTTTTGCTCTTAGGTGGATAACCCTTTAATTGCAATATCACACACAGCCTGAGGAAAGGGTGGCGCTGTTTTTGTAAGAAAGTCGTTTTGTTTTTTTAAATGCGTATAACCCCTTTAATATGCCCCATGGAGGAAATTCCTAAAAAAGAAGCAGACCATTCGAAAATGTGACACATTGAAAATACAGTTGGTTGTATAAATGGTATTTTCCCACAAAGCCTTCTGTGCCCATCACCACAGCGTGGGGCGGCCATTTTGTGCAGAAAAAGTGCTATAGGCCTCAGTGATGTCACCAGTTCCTAGTCAAACAATAAATGGTTTTGTCATGGTAATTGCTCTGTCCATGGAGGTCAGATAAACATAACACTATATGTGGAGTGCTTAGTGAGGAGAGCAACGTGGTGGCCGGGTCATCATGCAGCCGCCATCTTAAAGTGCAGGCAGGATAAGTGAAGGGCTACAGGAAGTGCTTTGGTAAGTATTTTTTTTATGGTAAAACTGTGTGCAATGAGGTGGTAGATTTGCACAGTGGTTTTGCTATGGGGGGGGGGGGGGGGTGCAGAGGCATAACCCACACATCACAAAATCAACCATTTTGGCACATTTGTAAAAGCCTGCCCATTTAAGGTCCACAATGTGAAGGTATAGGCCCACACAGTAGCATTCTCTGTACCACATAAAGGGGTTATCCAGTGCTACAAAAACATGGCCACTTTCTTTCAGAGACAACACGACTCTTGTCTCCAGTTCAGGTGCAGTTTGCAATTAAGCTCCATTCACTTCAATGGAACGGAGCAAGAAAACCCCGCCCAAGCTGGAGACAAGTGTGGGGCTGTCTCTGGAAGAAAGTGGCCAAGTGGCCTTTAAAGTAACAAGGGCAGTGGGTTTTTGGAGGGTTTCTGATTTTAGGTCTCGGGGATAAAGTGGCCATATTGCGGGTCACATGACAAATTTACACTGTTATCTGATTGGTTGCTATAGGCAACACCAACACATTCACAAGACTCTGGCCCCTATGCATAACAGGTGTCAGGTTGTATGAGCAACTCCGATACTTGGTCCATAGAGTCTAACGTCTCAGAAAATGGTCAGTCTTACCATAGCAACCTCTCCGATATATCTACCAGTTAATTTCAAACCAAAATTGACAGCAGAAATCTGGTTGCTATGGGCAAGACATACTTTTTATGCATAGGGTCCAATGGCTCAAGAAAAAGTCTGTGGTATCCATAGCAACCAGTAAAATCTCTGATAGTTTCAAAGGGAAATTGAAAGATGAGATCTGATTTGTTGTTATAGGCAACATAGACACTTAAAGGGTCAAATGGCTCAAGAAGGGGGAAGTGTTTCCCATAGCAACCAGTGTCTGTCCTGCTCATAGCAACCTACCAAATTACTGTTACAGATCAATAACATGAAAGTTACTCAGCCGTCTATGAGGCCCCTGTACAAAGTCTGTATCACAGGCACCTGCTCACTATGTGCCATTTTTAATACTCATGTGATGTGTCAGAAGGGCCTATGCTGCCCTCCCCCCCCCCCCCCCCTACAGCACCAGGGCATACTTCTTCACCCCTGCATTTCCTAGATCAATCATTTCCTAGATCAACTGGGGCCCAGTTATGTTCGGCTCATTTGGTAACTGGAAAAAAGCAGAACTCTTGCCCAACAATGGCGTTATAGCTATATAAAAACTTATTAATACATCTATTATATACAGAATTAGTGTTCAAGGTGGTCTGTATTGTTATATCTATAGACATGGCACAATCTTATATCAAACAGATCCCCTGCCCCCACCTATTGTGGAGAAAACCATTGGCTCCTATTGAACCTAGATCTAAATGGAGACTTTTGCCATAGGAATGCATTGAGTGCTTCATAAATACAATTTACATGCAACTCCATGACAAAGCATACATTTCGAGGTGAAACAACAATCCACACTCCTTGATGGATGCCATTTTGAAGATCCCCCCCAGAAACCGATAACATCACCGAGGGATGAGGTACATGGCAATCAATGGCTGCCGTGGTTGAGAACTATTAGTATAGATCACAAAATGGCTGCCTGGGCAGTTTGCTAGACTATATAGTCATGAGTATTGCTTTAGCTCATAAAATGGCTGCCTCCATTGTGCATTGGAGACAAGCAACCTTAAAGGACTCCTAAAATCTCACAGTGTGGAGCTAAAATACAGAAAAAAGCTGAATTTTACAAGTTCACTTGGTTCATGAGGGCCATAAAGTACACCTTCAAGTTGGCCTTTTGCCTTGTTTGCCACTCTCCTCATGGACGTGTGTGTTGTCTTGGTCAGCCATCTTGCCTGGCCGGGTTTAGTCATTGTCCGGTTCAGGTTTATTTTTGTGTTTATTTTTGTGGAGAAGCTTCTTGTTCTTGCCTAGGAGCCGTGACAGAGTGGCCCCCTTCTTGCGATGCTCCACTGCCCCTTGCCTTTCTAGGTAGACCAGGTCGTTGTGGGACTGACTCATGCTAGGATCTTTCTGCTGGTGCCTCCGGCGGAAAAATAGCTTTGCTCCTTTGTGTAAAAAGCCACCTGCAAGAAAAAAAATGGATAGTTATAAAAGGCCTCTACTGGTAATAGCCTCTACTGACAAACATAACCAATATATAGGATAATTGAGGGTTCAAACACAGGGTCTACATATTCAGAGATTAAAAGGACTCTCTTAGCATTGCTTCCACCATCAGCGTTATAACTCACTTGTGAATGTGCTGATAACTAAAAGGCGGGAAAGCACTGACAGTCGTACAATTCAGAAGTTGTTCAAATCCCTTTTTAACAATTTTTACATTTTGTTATGTTGCAACGTAAATAAAGTTTTCCCCATTATTCTGCATGCAATACCCCTTGATTAGTGTTGAGCGTTTGGGTTTGGCAATGTTCTCCCAACCTGAGCACTCGCGATTTGACTCCCAGTGGCTGGAGAAGTTAAATGCCAGCCTACGGAGAGCTCAGGTTCTGAGAACATTGCCAAGCCTTAACAGTAGAGATGAGCGAACCTGGAGCATGCTCGAGTCCATCTGAACCCGATCGTTCAGCATTTGATTAGCAGTGGCTGCTGAAGTTGGATAAAGCCCTAAGGCTATGTAGAAAACATGGATATAGTCATTGGCTGTATCCATGTTTTCCAGACAACCTTAGGGCTTTATCCAACTTCAGCAGCCACCGCTAATCAAATGCCGAACGTTCAGGTTCAGATGGACTTCGCTCATCTCTACTTAACAGTTTAGCAACTTTTGTTCCACACTACTCAGGATGAGAAAAAGAAAAAAGGAAAACCTGAAAAGTATTTTGAGCCTTTGCTATAAAAGATGTCATTCAGCTCTGGCTCCTCCCATTTGTATTGATAAGTCTATGAGATGTTTCTGAACCTTGATTAAAATCACTTGTGGTAAATTCAGCTGATTGGATAGGATTTGGAGACGGGGAGATTTATCAAAGGGTTTAAAATTTAGACTGGTGCAAACTGGCCACAACAACCAATCACAGCCCCTCTTTCCTTTCACCAGAGCTGGAAGCTGGGATGTGATTGGTTGCTATGGCCAGTTTGCACCAGTCTAAATTTTACACCCTTTGATAAATCTCCCCCATAGTCTTTTCTATAGAAGGGCTCACAGTTAATGATGTATATCAGAGCAAACACCAAACCATGAAGGAGAAAGAACTGCCTCTAGAGCTCAAAGACAGTATTTGGCAAAAAGGAACAGATCTGCCGAACTAAAAGTTCCCGAGCACAGCAGCCTCCATAATTCTTACAAGAAGTTTGGAACAATCAGGACTATTTCACTAAACTAATTTAAGTAACAGGTGGAGGAGGGCCTTGGTGACCAGGAAGCCAATGGACACATCAAAGATACCGTGTGCAAATGGGAGAAACTTCTAGAACACAGGAGTCAAACTTAGGCCCTCCAACTGTTACAAAACTACTATTCCCATCATGCCTGGACAGCCAAAGCTTTAGCTTTTTAGGAATGAAGGGAATTGTAGTTTTGCAACCGCTGGAGGGCCTGAGTTCGATACCTTTGTTCTAGAAGGTCAACACTACAGCCTCCACCAATCTGGCCAGAAAGAAGCTGCTTCTCTATAACAAACATGAAAATTCCTGGTAGTTTATATAAAAGCAGTTAAAGGAGTATCAGACTGTGAGAAACAAGTCTGATACTCCTCCTCATCATTAGGACTGCTCCAGGCAGATTGCCTCCTATTCGTCAGCTGTATCAGCCTGGCACATGGGCTGGATCGGTAAGACACCTGTGCAAATGTTCAGCATGGAGAAAATGTTCCTGTGGCATTCCTAATGATGAGGAGGGGGGGGGGGGGAGAGGAGGAGTAACGGAAGGGTGGTGCAAAGTTAGGGCACAGATAGTCTAAGCCACGCCCGTAGGGCAAGGGGCTGTAAGTTTAAAAGTTGTTATTTAAGACAATAACTGCATCACCTGCCAAACGGACCCCAGGGAACACGGGTAAGGGGGCCATTCACATACATAACACACATTACAAAGTTGTAAACCTTTGTAATGTGTTGTTTTGTGAATAAATGATTAGCGCCGCACTACCCCTTTAAGCTTTATGGCCTAATTTCTAGGTGTCATGTTTGGAGAAAACCAGCATCATGCTGTAGGGGGACTGGGAGACTGGTAAGGGGTATAGGATATACTTAAAGCGATTCTGTACCCACAATCTGACCCCCCCAAACCACCTTCGGATAGCTGCTTTTAATCCAAGATCTGTCCTGCGGTCCGTTTGGCAGGTGATGCAGTTATTGTCCTAAAAATCAACTTTTAAACTGGCAGCCCTGTGCCCTATGGGAGTGGCCTAGATTGTGTATGCATTAGGCTGCCACAACCTATCTGTCCCTCCTCCCCGCCCTCCGCATCATTAGGACTGCTCCAGGCAGATTGCCTCCTATTCGTCAGCTGTGTCAGCCTGGCACATGGGCTGGATCGTTAAGACACCTGTGCAAATGTTCAGCATGGAGAAAATGTTCCCGTGGCATTCCTAATGATGAAGAGGGGGGGGAGGAGGGACGAAGGGGAGGAGTAACGGAAGGGTGGTGCAAAGTTAGGGCACAGATATTCTAAGCCACGCACGTAGGGCACGGGGCTGTAAGTTTAAAAGTTGTTATTTAAGACAATAACTGCATCACCTGCCAAACGGACCCCAGGACAGGTCTTGGATTAAAAGCAGCTATCTAAATGTACAAGTGGTTTGGGGGGGGGGAGATTGTGGGTACAGAGTCGCTTTAATGGAAACCTGATCCACAGCGCTCTGGACCTGACACCAAGATGAATAACCCTAAGCAAACAGCCAGGACAGCACAGGAGCAGCTTAGGGGCAATTCTGTAAGAATGTCCTGGAGTGTTCCAGCCAGAGCTCTGAACCAAATGAAACCTCTGGAGTGACCTGAAAATGGCGTCCACAACTGTAAACCCCATCCAACCTGACAGAACGTAAAAGGATCTGAAGAGAAGAATAGCTGAACATTCCCAAATCCAGGTGTAAACCTTGTAGCCTCATAGCCAAGACGACTGGAGGAGAAATCACTGCCGAAGGGGCTTCACCTAATACTGAGTGACCACTGAGTTTTTCTTTTTCAATAAATTAATAAAGATTCTGACATTCTGTTCTCATTTATCATTATGCAGTACGGAGAGCAGAAAGATGGGAAAACTAGATTTTTTTTTTCTTAGCACAAGGCGACAATATAACAAAATGTAAAGGGTCTGAAGACTTTCAAAATGCATTGTATTTTAAAGAGAACACTTGGAGAAACAAGAAAAATTAGCTATTACAGTAATACATTGTCCATTCATACTGTGATAGTGAAACATTAGTGAACCATATGAAGTCAATGTAAGGGGTGGTGTTTTCTACTACCTTGGAATTTTGTGGGTAGGGCTAAACATTATGGGCACACAATCTCTCAGCAGTGGGGGCTGGGGTCCTGCTTCCTTGTGTGCAGCCACATACTCAGGATAGCCTATCACGATGGCTTCCCTACTACCGCATGTGCTCAAGAACTGGCGTTAAATCATGGACAGACACCTAATTGTTTGGAAACCTTTTATAAAATTCTGTGTTTATCCCATATTCAATAGTAAAGGACAAGACGAGTCATCAAACAAGAGAGTCAGCAAGCCCATAACCTGAATTTCAGGGATATGTATTGTATAATCATAATACACAACCCTTTATTCATCTGCCAGAAGTTACGATCTTCAGTGAGCGATGTACATGTTACCCCTTATACAACCGATGCTGTGAAAACAAGTATGCCGATGATTATGTCTATTCATGTCTAATAATGCCATCACATCACCATTACATCAATAGTCCTAGGCGAATGAATGGTACCTTGCTAAAAAAAAAGTCACAAAACACAAAACAAAAAGGAAGGCAAATGTGTCGACTTACTGTGTGAGCAATTAATTGGAGTTGGTGAAAAGATCCTCTTAAGGTGACAGAAGAGATGGAAAGAAAGACGATGAGAAAGAGACACAAAACAGGAAAATGACGAATGAGAGATGATAGGACAGACAACATGGAGCTTTCATTTCACACTGTCTCCAATGATCAAAATTCCTAGCACCATATTTATGTGTTTGTTTTTTTTAGATTTTTTTTTTTTTTTTTGTAAAGTTCTTTACATATCAAAATTCTCCTGGATTTTGAAAAAAAAATTCAAAAACAAACAGTTTTCAATCTTAATTTTTGCCCCAACACTTGCCACAGCAGCCTGTATTTGGAAAAGAAAAAGAGAATAGCCATTGCAAGCAGTATAACAAACCTCAGCAAAAGAATGACATCCATACCCCCTGACTTATTTGGGCATTCTTCTGACCTGCTCCATCTAGTTCTTGGCTAGATCTATAGATAGGGGTGTCATGTCATGGACAAAGAAGGCTGGAACTGCCCCTTCCCCAACATCTCTGCACTACAATTCCCAAAGAAAGAAAGATCTGGGGTAGGAGGAGGTGGAAATTGAATCAAACAACCGAAAAGCTTACAAATTTTGCCCAGATCTATAGTGACATACAGTTGGGTCCAGCAAGATGGAGAAGTATAAGTGCGTCCTTTATTTATCTCTCATGGTTAATGAATCCTCTCCTGGCTTTGGCTTAAAAAGCTGCATTCTAAACTTGTGTCAGAAAGTTATGTAGATAATAATAAATATAATTTAAAAATCTCAAGTCTTCCAGTACTATAGCAGTATCAGCTGCTGTATGTCCTGCAGGATCTGTCCAGAACAGTAGAAGTTTTCTATGGAGATTTGCTACCGCTCTGGACAGTTCCTGTCATTGACAGAGGTGGCAGCAGAGAACACTGTGTCAGACTGAAAAGAATACACCACTTCCTGCAGGACATACAGCTGCTATATGTCCTACAGGAAGTACTGGAAGACTGGAGATTTTTAAATAGAAGTAAATTACAAATTTGTACCCCTTTAAAACGGCCTTAAAAACTAATGTGTTTTTCTTGCCTTGACCCTATTACTCTGGGTGATTGCCTCCTAAATAGACCAATATTGTCTGGAGCAACAGGTCCAGCGATCAGCTGATCACATTTTGTATGCATGCTTAAAATCGATGTTCGTCATCAGCACTTTTCTCCATGGAAACGGGGGATGTGCGTCTGACGATAATGGAGGTAAAGAGCTGCATGAACAATTCAGCAATCGCTCATGCAGTCCTTTACAATGTTTAAGCCTTGAAATTTTGTGGTAGGCTCGACAAATAAGCACAAATCTACTAGACTGCACTCATATTGTCTGCCCATTTAAAAGTACCCTAATTCACCCATATGAGTCATCAGTTTCAGAAAGGCACATGTATTACAAGAGGAGTTCATGAAGATTTTTGGGGGGTCTAAAACCCTTCTGGAGAGACAAAGAGACATACACAAGCACTATTTTTGTGACATGACATTTCAGCTAACCTGGAGCATGAAGAGAGATTATATTAAATTCCAAGGAAACCCTTGGTGACCACTTGGTGTTATTAAAGAGAATGTACAAGTAGTTACATCACTAAGATTTACAGGGATGCCCAGGTGGCGGTCCAAAAAAAGGACCGCGGCAGCGGCATCTCTGCGCCAGTCTGTTGATGTAAAAATCTTAGTGATGTACCTGCTAATAAATTCACTTTAAGTTCTTGGCCCAATGGGATTTAGTGCCATGGCCTCAATGGCAACAGTGGTGACCAGCGAGGCACAATTTTAGTCACAGGGTTGGCTTTAGAACTGAAGTAGGGTCTGGTTTAGGTTTAAAAATACTTTTATCTACTGTGCTCCATGTGATGAAACCCATGACCACATGAGCTACACTTAAAGGGGTAGTGCAGCGGTAAAGAATTATTCACAGAATAACACACATTACAAAGTTATACAACTTTGTAATGTATGTTATGTCTGTGAATGGCCCCCTTCCCCATGTCCCACCACCCCCACCCGTGTACTCGGAAGTGTGGTGCATTATACATTACCTGATCCGTGTCGCGCATGTCCTCAATCTTGTGGCAAACGTCATCTTCGGCCGGCCGAATCGCTGCCGCCGTCCCCCCTCTGCCGCGTCATAACTGTGCTCAGCCACGATTGGCTGAGCACAGTTATGCTCAGCCAATCGCGGCTGAGCATCAGATGACGCTGCAGAGGGCGGCCAGCATTCGGGACAGTCTGAGCTGTTCGCCGTCCGTCCGAAGAAGACTTCACTGACTGAAGATCGGAGACGGGGTTCGGCACGTGACAGGTATGTATAGCGCACCACACTTCCGGGTACACGGGTGAGGGTGGTGGGACACGGGGAAGGGGGCCATTCACAGACATAACATACATTACAAAGTTGTATACCTTTGTAATGTGTGTTATTCTGTGAATAATTCTTTACTGCCGCACTACCCCTTTAAGATAGAGCACAAGATCTAGAGATCTTGACATTAAGCTTGCCTTAGCTGGTTTGCTGGTCCAGGTTACGCTGATGACTGGGCCCAGTGCTCAGGTTAGTCCTCTACAACCACAGCCTGAATAGGTTAGCCTGCTCAGAACGGCTAACATTACCGATGCTTGGAATAAAATTATTTTAGCACAGAAATGGAGTAAGATGTTCTCAACTAGCCCCATCTTTGTACCCATACATGTGAACAGGGTTGCAAAAGCCCATTTGCAGTGTCCCAGTACAGGTGTTCTACTAAGTTTTATTACACCAGTATCTTTCAGGTATTGTACAAAGGGGATGATGGCTATGTTGTTATGTCTTTTCCCCACTAGGTGTCACTCTCTTTTTGTTGTATTTTTTTGTATTAAGCACAGCTGAAGGTATAATCGGTTAACTGTTGTTTATCACATGTTCTGTTCTGTCTAGTCACAGGTGCAGGTTCTTTCCCTGATTTTTTCCACCTACATTACCACTTCTCTCATCTCAGTCCACAGCCCACCAATCACCACACAGCTTAGTTTACCCCTATAAAAAGGCAGGCTAGTTCCTGGTGGGAAGTCTTGAGAGGGACTGAGACACTGAAGCAAGCAAACTTTCTTCTATGCAAGTAACTTGCATTAACATGCAGTGCTAAACCCTTGGGAGGGATAGCCGTCCTCTGAGGAAACCTTGTCTACGCCTGGGATTTCTTCACAAGTCAAGGGCAGTAACCTCTACTGTTAGGTACTGACCCCAGTAGGACAAATATATCTAGTGTCTGCACGGCTCTTCTGGGTAGTCTTGGAAAGTCTGCTACTCCCAGTTGTAAAGGCCTGGGGCTCATACTACCCAACCTGGCACTCGCTGAACTGGTTAGGGCAGAAGGCTGACAGATAGCACACTATCTATACGCGAGTACGATTATTTTTCTCTACACACTATCATGGCAGAGTACACAACTACAAGGACAAGGCCCCCAAGATGCATCCCTACTCTTTGCTCTGTACCACTACTCCTAACTACCTCTCACCTGCCCTTCTGCTACTGTATTGTATTGCACTGAAGATCTCAAGTAAACAGTTTTCTGACATCTGTAAACCGTAATCTGGTAAAGTGCTGGACTATTTTTGTCGCACCTACACTTGGCTATCCTCTCCTTCAAGCTCAGTGTTAGTTTGTCCGGGGATGGGTTCCAACGCCACTCCTGGCCGCCTTAACAAGTGCCCAAGTGACCCAACACCCACCTAGCTGCCACAACACCGTATAACTACCCCAGCATACAGCACATTTATTTGCACTGGGGCTGTATACATCAAGACCTGTCTCAGTAGAAATTTCCTAGGGGTTCCCTAGGCTAGCAGTATTAGGATGTATGTAGATGAGAAGCCTCAGAATATGGTAAATAACAGGTACTGTATATAGTTACATGTACTGACAGCAGAGGCAGTAGTGAGCACAGACCTTTTGATTTCCTGACGCTCCCCGTTTCTGAGATGCTCAGGTTACTGATAGATACTAATTCAGAGTCTGGGTCCTCCATTCCATTCTCATTCCACTCCCCGGGCTGACTGCCCTGCTCCCAGGCGCTGTGAAGCTCATCCTCTGAGCCCATGGCTGGCACGGTGGACGTTGACGCCAATGTCAGACCCTTATCACTGGTGACCTTTGTAGTGACTTCATCAAAGGTGAAGGACGAGTTGTTCTGAATTGTGCTGTCCATGGAGGCCGCGTAATTCAACATGAGAGAGGCCTCATCGTCCTGAGTAAGCACAGTCTGCGAAGACACAAGAGTCTTATATTATATTCTGCATTATACATACAGAAGAACATCGCGGACCAGACTGGCCATCATGGTGGGGCATAAGGTACCAGGACCAGGAGAAGCCCACACCCCCTTAGGGAGGTAAATGCTTCTTAAAAGGGTTATCACAATATTAAATGTTATCCACTCTATCTACAGGATAGGAACAGCTAGCCGATTGGTGGGGGGGCCAAATGCTGGGACCTCCACCGATTACAAGAATAAATGGAGCTGCAGCACACCTCATGCGACCACCACTCTATTTATTCATTATTGAGTTTCTGAACAAGGCCAAGTGCCGTGACAGTGAAGGGGCAGTGGTCGAGTATGTGCACTGCTGCTCTTGCTGACAATAAAAGGATCAGCCACTTGAAATCTGAAGATTTGGTGCTTTTTTGGATGATCGCTGAGTCTATTACATAAGGAGACATTCAGCCAATAACAGCTCCTTATAATAGAACCCTAAATGTGTGTGTGTGTGGGGGGGGCGAGGATTAAAGGGAACCAATCAGCATAATTGTGCTGATATAGTTCCCAGCAGCACAGTATAGATCTACTCCAAAGCTCGCGGACCATACCAGCCACAGCTGTAGCAGTAGCTTTACATCGGGGAAAAAGAGGTTTTATAACGCCATGCAAGGCCAGAAGAGGGGCGGCAACTAGTCATCTGGGCGGGAAGCTGCCAGTGACTAGTCACGGCTCTCTGCCTGTCAGCATGCAGTGCAAGGATAATTGACAGACAAAAATACTCATTAGTGGCCTCTCTGCCTGTCAATCATCCCTACACGGTGAGTTGACAGGCAGAGAGCCGAGACCAGTCACCAGCGGCTCCCCTACTAGCCGTAGCTGGTATGCTCCGCGAACTGCAGAGTAGATATATACTTTGCTGCTGGGAACTACATCAGCACAATCGTGCCAATTAGTTCCCTTTGAATATTAAAGGAAAAGTCCTAAGAAATTGAAAAAAAAAAAAAAAAAAACACGGAGGTTGGGGGGGTTATTGGTTGTACTGCTCCCTGGTCAGTAATGGCCGCTGGATGTAATTTTGATTTTGGGTTGGAATACGGAAAAGTCATGTTCCTGGCTCTTCCAGCTGCAGCGCCATGCCCAGACTGAGTGATTACCCACTCAGCTAGTTGGTGACTGGGGCAGGCAATCGTTTAGCTGGGTAAGTTACGCCGCAGTTGGAAGAGCTGGGTATGCAACACTGCAGCTGGAAGAGCTGCCAGGGACCGGCGGCAGTCAATGGGACCTCGGAGCGGCGCTACAGGAACCGGTAAGAATACTTTATTATTTTTCCACACACCCTGACTTTCTCCCTTTTTTAAGTTTCATTGGACTTCTCCTTTAACGTAATACAGGCTAAAGCCTCATATATTTCTGCCTATGGTTATGGCTCTACTTTTCCTTCCACCCTTACGGGTAATATCTAAGAATTTTGGATGAGGGGGCTCCTGTTGACCCTGTAGTAGCCACAATCCACCCAGACCACCAGGCACTCACCTTTGAAATCCCTGATATGATGATGGTGCTCTTCTTCCGAGGAGACTTCAGGGACTGCCTTGAAGACTCCCTCAGCTGTCTTATGGCAACTTCTGCGACCGGGTCAGAGCCGTTCAGCATCAGGAGTTCTGGTTCCAAAAAAATAAAGAAAAGTAAACTTTTTGGGGGCGGAAAAAGTAATACGTCTGGGAAAAAAAACATGATGCGTGAAGGTGTCACCTGTGTCTGAAGAAGAGAGCGCCTTGCTGACCACACCAGTCTGGGAAGGAATGGCTTGTACTGAGAAGTCCCTCTCAATGACTTTTAATTTAGGGGGAGTTATCGAGGGCGAATCTGTAAGGAGAAGGGCCAGAAAGTTGTGAATAAAGATTCAATTTGAAGAGAACTTGTCTTCATGAGTTCAAGTCCCCTACAGCACCCACCACTGTAAAGAAGAAGCATTACACAATTTTCATTGAAATCAATAGTATGGAGATATCAGGACACTCTCCACAATGGCTAACAGAGATGAATAACTAAGGGACCCCCTCTACTAACTCTAACTCCATTCATTGTCAGACATTTAAGTAGTCTCTTACCTGAACAGCAATTTGTGACTTTATTCTCTTTATTTTAACAGTAAAAAGTTCAAAATACAGCAGGACAGCGAAGCGACGCAACGCAAGGGTACACAAAACTCCTAACATCAAGAGCTATCAGAATTCGATGAACAGTTGTAATGTTTTTATTTTAAGAAAATTGTTAGAGAAATCATGCCTCTTAGGCATGGTTATGGCTCTACTTTGAAATGACGAGGGTCCAGGCTATACGGTTCCTGAATTTCCGCCGCTTTGAGCCATCCCATCTCCCCTGGGTGCATTAGCTGCCCTGCTGTTTCTATCCCCTTCATCCTCCATTCCTGGAAGATACCATTATCCTTAGGAGTCATTCATATGTCTGTAGCATTCCGTCCATACACGGACGGTGAATACTTTATCGGTCCGCGCTCCGGCCAACTTCTGGGTAATGTATTCACCAGGCCGCCGCGGGTTAAGGGGCGCTGCGATTCAGTTATGTGTGAAGCTACCCTTACTGTACGTGTAGGGATGGAATTCTAAGGATGTGTGAATGACCCCTACCCTGAGGGAAGACCCCACAAATTTAGCCTCTTGGACATCATGAATGAGATAGCAAAGGCCTTCTGTGCCACCTTCCATGCCATTATTGTGTCACGCAATATCAGAATACTGAAGAGGAGGGAGCGAGGGAATCTGCACATGTATACATGAACAGATAATTTGTGTCTTTTTACACCAGTTTTTACCACCGACCCTCACAGAGGTGTCTCTCATATGACTGAGCGTAACCTGTGGTGCGATCATTGAGAATAACATACCTGATGTCTTATCACTGTACCCGGCAGCAGCTGGACTCTTTCCCTCAACCCGCGGCTTTGAAGTGACAGAAGTGATGGTGGTGACCACGGTACCACAAGGCATCACCGTCCGGTCCTTCTCTACTTTTTTCGCAGGGACTGGCACCGACCAGGATTTCAATTCATTCGGTTCCACAAACAAGAACTGAAATCAATCACACAGATCATATGTCACCAGATAATCCTATGTCCGTGCAAACTAGTCCCTAAGGGACCAAAGCTCAAATTTAAAGCAGAATTCCACTTTGGATCAACCATTATATATATTTTCAATGCCTATTTATTTGTATACATGACACCTACCTGGGCGCTGATTGACCCAGACAAGTGGTTGTTGGGGTCGAGGGAATAGTTCTGCCTTCCTGAGGGGTTCTTCCTGAACAGATCTAAGGGCACAGAAGTGCAGGCCAATGTGGGACCTTCAAGAAAAGCAAAAGATATAAATGACAGTATGTAACCAATTGGAGAAAGGGCTACATGTAAATTGTGCAGCTATCCCTTAATGGCCAGGGTGAACAAGGTCTGGGATCATGGGGTCTGTTATGATCATGGGTCTCGCACATACCATAGTCAACCCAGAGCTAAGACATTGAACTGCTCCCCCATCTGTGGCACTTCAACTGTTACAAAACTACAACTCCAATAAAACTACAATGAATGATAATCTAGAATATATGACAATGTAGTATGAATGGTGCCAGATTATCAAATATTCTGGATTATCAGACAGCAATAGACATGAATATTACTGTGTACTACAATACAATCCTGAAGTGTCTATAGCCATCGTACTTACTCCCGTCTGGTTTCTCAGAATCAGAAATCTGTAGCTGCAGCTCTCGGGATTTTGCATTGAGTTCACTGCAATAAAGGAGAAGAAAAGGAAGAAGGTGATTTCCAATTCTCTATCTGTTTGATGGAAGCAGCAATAGTGTTAGATCTACTATGGAATTTCCATATAGAAGATATTTCTGTATGCCCAAAATAGATTGTATGAAACATAATATAGCTTTGAATATAGAAAAGCTTCTATCCTGCACTGGTGCTAGACCATTGTTTTTGGATAATATAGCTTTTACAGTATTTTTATATGTAATATAATATAGATGGCACTGCTTTATGTGATATAAGCAGTATTGTTATATGTAATATAAAATAGATGGCTTGTAATATGGAACATTAGAGATGGTACAGCTATATTGGACCTAAAATGGATGGTATTGCTATAAAGGATCTAATATACATGGTTTTGCTATATGGGAAATAATATAGACGGTATTGCTATATAGGATCTGATATAGATGGTACTACTATGGGATTAGCATAGAGACCTAACAAAGATATTACTGCTATATAGGGCCTAAAATAGATAGTTTTGCTATATGGGACATAATATAGATATAGATGCTATATGGGAACGAACATAAATGATACTGCTATATATGATCTAATATAGATGTTGATGCTATATAGGAGATCATACAAATGATATAGCAGTGCCATATATATTAGTTCCTATGTAGCAATAAGAAACCCAATGTAGATTGCTATTTGGACAGAATATAGACAGAACTGCTATATCGGCATAATATAAACATGATTGGTATATGGGACCTAACATAAATTATATTGCTATATATTGGTCTTATAAGGTAGCCAATATAAATGGTATTGTTATATGTGCTGGTACTGTTACTGATACAAATGATATGGATATACAGGCCCTAATCTAGATGATATTGTTATATAGGGACCCTGGTAGATAGTTACACGGCTAGTAAAAATATACTATGGAGTGACTTTGTGGACACAGTATATATGGATGATGCTTTATGTATATAGTATCTGATCTTTTTCTCTATTACCCTGTAGAACATTCCCCATACATGAGGCTGTCAGCTGGTCTGGATTATATACCCTCATACAGAGCTGTATACTCTCCCCCACCCCGCAGGTGTAATGAATAGAGCTGCAGCCATGTGTAAAAATGAAAGCCTGGAAATTCCCAGTAACATGAGGGCAGCGGGGACACTACAGCTATTGTGTGTGATACAGTCACCTACAATGTCACACATCCCTGCTCTGCCAACCTGTACCCAGTGCTAGATCAGTGTATATAGAGGCCACCTAAGCCAAGACTACCAAAGGGCTGTGTCCATCACATAATAACCTATCCTCTATGATTTTCCACTGTCTCCATTCCCTTCCCTCATCATCATCACATCACTGCCCCCATAAGATCAGAACTCCCCGCTCCTGAAATACTCTGTGCTACTTAAAAAGATACGAACTAACAGGGAATGTAGTCTGGATCAGGGATGATCTTGAATGCAATGAGGTGGAAGGGAAGTGTCTGGAATGCCAGCAATGTCACATAGACTATTTGTAGAAGAAGGCATTCATTGTCTGGAGAGGTTCTTCATGCCTTGCTCTGCATTCATTGACAGCTATCTGGGTATTGCATCATGGAAGCATGTGCAGGAGTGTGGGCATCATAGCTCTGACAGCTGAGACGATTGTCCATATATATATTATATATGAAAGGTGGCTAGTAGGGGACCAGTCATATCAAAAAGTTTGTGAGGTTAAGATCTCAGTGAATGGAAACGTCATAATTTAAGGGCCTATTACACAGGCCAATGATCAGCCAAGAGTGTTGCTATAGACGCTCCTGTGGCCTGAGTAATAAGGCAGCGATCAGCCAAGGAGCAGTAAAATGCCTGATCCTCGGCTGATCGTATCTTTTAGACTGTAAACCGATGTGCAGCCAATAGCAAAGGGAAACTAAGCAAAGATATGCATATACTGGGTTCTGGGAGATGTATATATCTGTGCCGTCAGTTTCCAGATCACACATGCAGTGAAAATTTACCTTCTGCGCTGCTGTGTGACCTGGCATCCCGCTCTCCGGCTCTCCCATCCAGCCACCACTGTATCTTAAGGCCACCCCGCCTCCCCCAGAATGATTGACAGCTGGGGGAGGAGGCAGTGAGTGGAGAGCAGGATGGGAGAACCAGATGCAAGATCACACAGCAGCAAAAGGTAAGTGTGTGCTTATGTGATCTGGAAACTGACAGCAAGGATATATAAATTTCTGTACTGTCAGTTTACATGGTCGCATGAACGATACAAGGATTGTTTGAGCTGCAAGGTTAATTTGCAGCTTGCAGCTTACTTGCTCACTCAAGATATGGTCTATAGACGTTCTATGGAGCCTCTCTTCAGTGAGCGCTCAACAGTAAGAAGCACCCAGACCCCCACTGATGGTAACTCTTCATATGTCTTTATGACTTGTCAAAAGCCTTCTGAAATGGTACTTACACTCTAAAAAGTTGCTAAATTTTTGCACAACTCTACTCAATAGGTTGCATACAAACCACACATAAAGAAACATGCAAATTAATCATATCGTAAGAGAATTTGATATATATTTGCACAAATTAAAATGCATAAAGGAGAAAGGGTAAGCTTGAAAAAAAGTTTTAAAACATTGCAAATTATATATTGCTCCAACAATAAAATGTAGACAGCACAAATACAAAAATAAATAGAAATAAAAGAAAAAGCCACACCAAAAAAGTATGTCCACAGCATTTTTTTTAATGTTCCTGTGGCCTTACAGGGTTTTTTTTTTTTTTGTGCTAATTTTTTCAGGTATCTCCCCATAGGTATGGGAAATCACACAATTTTTTTCTCTGTTTTTAAATATTTTAAATTTTTTTAACTGGGATATATATTTTGTACATTTTTTAATGGACTCTGACATAAAAATACTAGTCACAAGGACATGTAAAAGGTTTTGAAGGCCGGGGGTTTCACTGCGGATACCCCCATTGATCAGGAGAATGAATGCATGGCAACATCAAGGCTCACAACCATCTCTGTCTAGGCAGCTCCATTATAAGTCTATGGGGCTGCCTGGATGGAGACGACTGACAGTGGAAGTGGGCTGCCACATGCCAATCCCCATTTGTTCTGGTGATCAGCAGCAAGACTCTGACCATTCAAAACTTTTGAAATACTCCCAAGTCATAAGTGGATTTTATTTGCAGCACATAGGCCTAGAGATGTGGAGGGGCCCGGCTTCCTGCGCTGTCCCCATGGAGGGAAATTCTGAGTATCCAGGCTGGAAAGTCTGACACATTGCTTGGAATCCTACAAGGAGGCATTATGCATTTCTCAGATTCCTGTAATGTGTTCAGTGTTCCAGACACATATCTGTAAGATCATTCACATACATGTATGGAGATGCAAAGTGCTGGGAGCAGGGACTGTTCTGTACTTCCTGTCAGTCCTCTTCAAAGAGGGACACTATACTCCTGTCCGGGTGATAGACTAGAGGCTACATACATAACAGACCTGTGCTGACCATCTACTATATATAAAGTGGCCTCCCAACTCATCTATCAGGGAAAGAGAGGGTTTAACATGCCTGAACCTTTTGTTCTCAGGGAGATAAGCTGCATCCAGGAGGAGTCTAAACCAGGAATCAGGAACCTTCTGCCCACAGCTGTTACAAAACTACAATCCCCATCATGCCTGGGCAGCCAAAACTAAAGCATTGGCTGTCCAGGCATGATGGGAATTGTAGCTTTGCAACAGCTGAAAAGCAGCAGGTTCCCCATTCCTGATGTAAACAGATATATCAGCAGCTTCTATTCATTCCCATAGGACCTCTGTACAATGCTTTGCTTCTATTCTTATT
Organism: Dendropsophus ebraccatus; assembly: GCF_027789765.1. Taxonomy (NCBI): domain Eukaryota; kingdom Metazoa; phylum Chordata; class Amphibia; order Anura; family Hylidae; genus Dendropsophus; species Dendropsophus ebraccatus. The sequence goes on along the minus strand of NC_091464.1, from coordinate 58,597,171 downwards.
GATGTTCTCTCTCATCATGTTCCCATAGAAATGAATAGGATATATCGATGATTTAACAGGAAGCCGTCTTTTACTGGCCCAGATAATGAAAACTGACGCATCATAATCTGTCACAGTCATTGACTTTAAAGAGACATAAAACCCAAGGCTCAGCAAATCCCATAGTAATATTTATTATACTGATGTGAACACTTCTCAGAGAAGCCTGCAGGGTTAATAACTTATATTACAGTGTAGGCCAATTGAATTCCAGTATGAAGACATAGATGTGACCCACTGCTATAGGAAGCGCCATCATCCCCAGTATACTTACAATACAAACTCATCCTCCCAGCTAGGGCTCAGGCTATGCTGTATAGCTGCGGTAGTGAACCTCTGGACGGGGTCATTGAGCTGTGCCGAGCACACCACCATCCCTGCAGGGAGATCAACACTACAGTCTATGTACAGTACATGATAATATTGTATGCAGAAATAACAAGGAGATAAAAGACGACTGTAGGCAAAAAGTGATGAACTATGTCCTGTGTCATGTAGGGCTGCAGGGGTGGTGTGTGACCTAGAAGTCTAAGAAAGTCAAAGGAGGAGAATGAGAGAGAGAAAAGGAGGGAAGAAGGTAGGGAAAGGAAATAAGGAAAGGAAGGAACAAACAAAGCAAACAAAGGAAGGAAAGAAGGAGATAGATGGGAGGGAAGGAATAGAAGGATAGAAGGACGGAAATGTAGGAATAAAAGAAAGGAAGGAGCTAATGAAATGGGAGGAAAGTAAACTAAAAGGAAAATTAATAGAAAAAATGTTTGAAAAGTTTTAAAGTGACTCTGCACCCGCAATCTGACCCCCCCAAACCACTTGTACCTTCGGATAGCTGCTTTTAATCCAAGATCTGTCCTGGGGTCCGTTCGGCAGGTGATGCAGTTATTGTCCTAAAAACAACTTTTAAACTTGCAGCCCGTGCCCAACGGCCGGTGCCCTAACTTTGCACTACCTCTCCGTCCCTCCTCCCCACCCTCTTCATCATTAGGAATGCCACTGAAACATTTTCCCCTGTCTGAACATTGCACAAGTGACTTAACAATCCAGCCTATGTTCCGGGCTGACACAGGTGATGAATAGTAGACAATCTGGAGCATTTCTAATCATGAGGAGGGTGGGGAGGATTGACAGAGAGGGTGTGGGCCAGCCTAATGCATACACAATCTAAGCACCGACCTTTGGGCACGGGGCTACCAGTTTAAAAGTTGTTTTTTAGGACAATAACTACATCACCTGCTGAACGGACCTCAGGACAGATCTTGGATTAAAAGCAGCTATCCGAAGGTACAAGTGGTTTGGGGGGGGGGGGGGGGGGTCAGATTGTGAATACAGAGTTTTAAAAGGAAAGCAGAAGTAAAAAAAAAAAAAAAAAAAACTTAAAGAAAAAAAAAAGATAACCTTGATTTAAATGATTAGAAAAGCTGTGCTCCACAAAAAAACACAAAAAACAGTGCCATTCCTGTCCACAGGTTGTGAGTGCTCAGCCCTTTCTCTACCATGAACCCTGTGGAGGGTGTTCCGAGTAGTTATGGGTACGGGGCCCTTTTGCCCATAAGATATGATCTTCATCACTTACCTGAGGTGTCGACATTTCCTGCCAGCACAGCTTTAATATTGCGCACTTGAAGCTTCAGCTCATGAGCTCGGGGCGGTTTTGGAGGACAGATTACTGGGGAATGGATGCCAGGAATATTCTGGAAATGTATAGAGGAGGGTATCATGTAACTTTGTGAAGGCAGAGCTTTATGCAAGGTCACAGAACGAGAAGAAAAAAAAAAAAAAATTATAATTTTATATATATATATATATATATATATATATATATAGATTAAAGATTTGGGGACCCCTATGCTACATGTGCCCCTTCTCTGCCTCCATGGTATGCCGCCCCCCCCCCCATCCCCAGTGTTCGCTCATAGTTGGACCGAGAGGTGATCATATACCTGATACTCCTTGACGTCTGTAGGCTTGCTGCTCAGGTCTACTTGAGGTCTCACACAGCCCATGAGGTTCTTCAGAATGTCCTCCAGTGTCTCCCTGATTGCACTTGCTCCAGGGGTCTGCCAATGTGACACATATATGAGAGGGAGTCAAACCTATAGATACACAAGCTGATATTTCCCCAAGTTCATACATGTTTGCCATCTCCAGACTCCACATCAGAACTTGGCTCAGTCATCAAGGAAACAGCCAACATGGAGGAGATAAAACAGCACAACTTACTGACTGACCTCCAGATTATTTTTTGGTTGAACTTGAAGATCGAGATCGCAGAAGTTTCCCATGGACCAGGTGACCTGGACGTCTCTTCCTTCCCCTTCCTTTATACGAAGCTCCAACTAGAAGGGGAGAAAGATGGAACCAAGATACAAAGAGTAAACATCCAGGAGCCGTATACTATATATCCCAGTGTATAATGAAAAATCTACAACTTTCTAATTTGCATTTCAAGTCTGAAGTCCAGGCTGTTTAGCTCACAGAGCATTGTCTAGACTGGATACAACTGTATCACTTTTCAGCTGAGAGCAGTACTAGCTATGTACAGTGTTGTTCTCCATCAATACCAAGAGCTGTAGAGTTATGACACTACACACTTACATTTATATGTAGCGGTGTGATGCGAACGCTGTACACCTGGCATCCCGAGTTGGCTGGAAGGGTCCGGGTAACCCGCACGGCAAATTGTAGACAGTCACCTACTACACTGCAGCAGACAACCTGACAACGAAGCAGAGAGATTTTATATATTTCTTTTAAATATTATAACAGCCACAATATTTATTGGTCAATGTCATATTCAGGTTGTACTTTGCTGAACCTCATGGGCAGGGCTACCACAAGGACTTGTGTAAGAAACTAAAACTGCTTTAGGGTATAAACCCACACACCGTATACACAGCGTATTTACTGCTGCGATACGCAGCAAATTCGCAGCAAATACGCAGCAGATTAGATCTAAATAACTGAACACAACATCAAATCTTCACCATCAAACTGCTGCGTATTTGCTGCGTATACGGTGTGTGGGTTTGTACCCTTATAATCTTTTGGACCTAATCCAGGAGCAGATCTTGTGGGCTCCAACAACAGCAAAGCTTGTTTACATACCTATTGCCATGAGGCATCTACAGCTATATATCTATCCCACAAGCTCGCCCTTTGTTGGACAAATTCCTGCTATGTAAGGAGATTGTCCCTATTTAGAAGAGTCTTGGGAATTCAGGAAAGCAGGCAAGTATGGTCAAACATGATCTGCCTACAATTATTTAAACGGCCCCTGACAACAGGTGATTTATTCTATGGTCAGGTTCTGATGGGGTTGTCCTTTGCGGAACCTCATGGGTGGGGTTATCAGCTAGAACCTGAAAATCTCTGAAGGATCTTTTGCAGATCTTGGGGACTATACCATACATCAGTATCCAGACGTGTGCACAGATAAGAGGCCACATAAAAAAAAGACAGCACCCCTTCCTGTGCTTGTCCACCTCCTCTTCCATCCGCTGTTAGAAGCATGGCCCTTAGAACTATAGTCCACCCAACTCATGAAGAGCGGGGATAGAAAACCCTCTTCATGCACTTTTTTTGGGTTGCATACTCCACCACAATCAGGAGTTCGTAAGGTAACAGGCTGGAGCTACTGCATCTATTTCTCTGGGCAAGGATAACTACACTGTGCGTCCATCTGTGTATCCCCCCTGGCAACCCTTGGTGGACCGCCATTTACAAGGATGACAGATGTTTGGATCTCACACGGCTGGAGTTTATAAAGGTCATGAGAATGATTTTTTTGGACAGCAGAGCGAATGCATGGGCCCTCAAAACTTTTTCACTAAAAGAAAGTTATTTCTTAGGAAAATACATTCTTAATTGGACTGCGACACTAAATATAACATTTATTTTATTTGCCTCTCACACCGCTACATCCTACAGCTTCCCGTATATGGGTTTGGACATGGTTCAAGAATAGGCTACAGGAATGACAGTAAACACTGACACAGCGTCAGATAACACAAAGGCTATCATAGCTACCAAGTGTTAGCCAAACCCAATCCAATCCAGCTGGAACAATTGACTATCTAATGTCTATGGGAGCCTCCTGACAGTTCCCAGTTGTCTGAGAGAGAGAAGGGGTGGGGGGATTTCAAGGGCCCAGTCCTATTGTTCTTGAGGAACACTACTAGAAGACTCTAGCATTCTCCTTTCTCCCCACAGAGAACACATGCTCAGTGGAGGAAACAGGAGACATAGATGTTGGCCAAACAGTAATCTTATGTGTATGCCTGGCTTTATTTACAACTACCACTGGCCGGGGCCTACTCCCAACCCGAAACCTCAAAACTCACAACTACTGAGAAGATACAGAAGAATCGAGGAATCTATGAAACCCACAACCTTACTACATCTCAAGACTACCAGGTATTCAGCAGTATTGATATACAGACATACATTGAGAAGGCTACGCTGGCGCAAACCTATCATTCAATGTGACCTCGCGGATGGAGCACACATCGGCATTACCGACAGGCCGGGGGGTACCCAGGTTGTGATGCCACTCTCTTCTAGGATTGTTACAATAGTTACTGAGTACTATTTACTCCCCAGCAGCACATTAGCAAAGTGAATGGTTTTACACTAGCTTTACATCATCAGCGTATACATTGTGTTCTACACAGTAGTTTCAATACCTATACATTTAAGGGAAGGCAGGGAAACATACTTTAGAAAAGATCCATTCTTATAGCACAGTATCTTTCAGTAAACTATTTTGGATCATTTAAGCATACACTGTAGCGCTATACAGTAAGTGAACACACATTATTTGTGGATTTAAAGACAGTTCGGCCTCCCTGACTGTAGATTTATAGTCTTTTTTTAGAGATATGTAGAGATGAGGATTATTACACTGCCCCCCCCCCCCCCCCCCAACTCCCTTCCCCTCTCAGCAGGTAGATATGGTACTTGCCATATCTGCCCATGTGATGCTGATGTATCATGGGATTGATAGCAGATTTGAAAGGAGAGGATGAGGTTTGAAAACTGAAAATCAAGATAGTGGCCGATCAGAGGTCACATGACCCAGGTAAAATAATAAAATGAATGGATGTAGCTGAGCTGGGATGAAACAAATGACACAGCAGGAGTGATGATGAGTGCTTCTTCAAGTACTTGTATATCATTGTACACTGCTGGCTTCCCCGTAGTGGTGGCTTCACATATCCAGAATTATATTTTTTATCAAAAAGAGAAACTCCTTTACAAATATACACAGTGGTGCAATATGCAGTTATAAACAGCACTGTGGATAGGGCCCAGAGTGAATAGATAGATATAGATGGAGGGAAAGAAGCCAATCGTAGTAGATATCGCAACCTAATGGAGGTCAATTTGATGTGTTATGATTCCATTAAAAGGTACGGTCACACATAACCAGGAATCATGCACTGCAATTCGCTCACAGCAAAATAGCATCCAATTCATTCCCATTGGATCTTAAGGAACTAGGAACAATTGTTTTGTTATGGAAGCATAATCTACCGTTTTTCACACACAGCTCCTATGCAGAACTATGGTCATAATGTTAAAGAGTGGGAACACAGAGGAGACTATAGAGGGTAGTGTTCCCAAACTTGGACTGTTGCAAAATTACAACTCCCATTATGCAATAGCTGGACTGCATTGATGTATGTGTGGTGTGGTACTACTGGTCACACACTGAGGTGGTAGCGGTGATGCCACTTCTATGGTGGTTGGTAGTGCAGTACAGCCTAGCCAGTGATGGTACTGTCATAACGCCAGTACTAGTTTAGCACACAGGTTTGGTGTTACGCCTGCATTTATGTTAAGGCTGGCTATACTGTTCCCCAATGATCGGTGACCTGCCGGGTTGTGATGGGTCCCTTGGCCCCTTGTCACAGTGGTCCATAGTGAGGAGATAACCCCCCCGGACTATTGGTACCGCCACCTACAGAAAGGGGAGAGTGACCCAAGGAATGTGTAGCCGATGTGTGTATGTGCTCGTGCAATGATTACCGAGCCCCAGTAAAATAAATAGAATGGCTTTACTAATAGTCTGTTGTGATACAGGATACGCTGGTAATAGACAACTTCTTTGGTACAGACTTGGATTCACTGGATCTGTACTGGGAGATACTTTAAGTGCTGAGGTAGAATAGCAGTGCTGGTGTAGCTTACAGTTGAGCAGTGAGGAGAAGAGTTTGTCGTGAGAGCCCAACCCAGGGTAGTAGTGTGCTCTGCCGAAACTTGAGATACTTGAGAGAAAAAAAAGGAGAAGAATACTTGTCCCCATGTTTTACTAACCCCCTTCTGCCCTGCAATGTCGGGGTACCCATCCTATCAGGGTGACACAAGCCCAAGTCTTAGTTACCTGAGATTAGCGAAATTATCCGATGTCGTCTGGACTGCGAGATAGAGAACATAGACATTTGTACTGTTGCTTTGCTCTAAATAGGGTCAGTTCCTCTGTCCTAGGATACCGCCCTGCATTGTTTTTAGAGGTTCACGGCATTGGTTGGGGTGATCTCTGACTTGTCCTCCTGTTGGGGTCTAACACTCAAAAAAGGTTAGTGTCCACAGCTTCTAAAGTATAAATATTTCTTTATTTGCGCATCAAAACATAAAAGACAAAACAAAAAGTGAGCAGTGAGCTCACTGCAGTTTAGCTCACTGCTCACTTTGTTTTGTCTTTTATGTTTTGATGCGCAAATAAAGAAATATTTATACTTTAGAAGCTGTGGAGGGGCGTGGCTTAGCGATGGAGCCGTGAAGACGTGTTTCACTGGAGCTCCGTTCCAGCGGCCGCCTGCAGACATCGTCAGCGGATACTAATACCGGCTATCTGTCATGCCCAAGCCTCAGGGCATCCCTGCAGACCCCCTGACCCGCCCGATGACCAGGTCTACCACCTCCACCCCTGGCATTGACCGTTTCTTCAGGCCGTCCCCGGCAGCGCTGCAGGCCTCCATGCGCAGCAACATGGCGCCGGCCTCCTCCTCACAGCATAACACCGCGGAATCTAATCCCGATGCTTCCTCAGAGGCTTGGGGTGACCAGCTTCCCTCCGGTTCTGCCAATGCTGAGACCCTGGACTGTTATCCGCCCGCTAGAAGGTCTCCCCCGACACTGGGGGCGACGGACACGGACCCCTCTGGACACGTGCTGCAGGACTCACAGTGAGTTACAGCTGCTTCGCAGCCTAATACAAGCCCTCCCTTCCAAGCAAGACCTGGACCAGGTACTGCAGCGGATAGAGGCTGCACAGCAGCAAGCGTTAGAGGCTGTGAGGGAAGACGTGACAGCATTAGACGTCCGCACCTCGTCTGGGGAAGACGCCATAGCCGCCCTCACCTCCAGAGTCTCCTCCCTAGAAGCTGATTCCACCCGCTCCCGGAGCCACTTGCAAGCTATGGCCCTTTTAGTGGACGATCAGGAGAACCGAGGGAGGCGCAACAACGTCCGGCTGAAGGGCCTTCCTGAACGTGGCCCGCAGGATGACCTACTATCACGGGTCCCCGCCATCTTCAATCTTATTACCCGTCGCCCCGCAGACGCCACCTATGTGATAGACCGTGTGCACCGGGTGGCGAGAACCCAATCCGCAGATGGACCGCCCAGAGACATCCTGTGCAGACTACATTATTATGTGGACAAGGAGGCCATCCTACGAGCTGCACGGGATTACGGGGAGATAAACTTTGAGGATGCGACTATCCGCCTATTCCCTGATGTTTCCTCCCGCACCCTCTCCATGCGCAGGTCCTTGCAGCCTCTCTTAGGGACCATACGAGAAGCGGGAGCCTCGTATAGATGGGGCCATCCTTTTCATGTCATTGTGAAGAAACAGGAGAATACATTCCTGCTCCGCTGTCCGGACGAGCTGCCGAGCCTGTTCGCCTTCCTCGGGGTCCCACCGATCTCTATTCCCGACTGGCTGTCCCTGGATCGACCGCCAGTACCTCAAGGACGTTGCCGTCGCCGCTCATCGTTCCTGTTGGAAGCTCCACTTGCGCCACCGCCTCCGCTGGACTTTAACTCGGGCCCAGACTTATCCGCGCCCCTGCCAAGTGAGGCCTGACTGCCGAACTCTCTCAGGGGTTTGCTGGACTTCGGTTCGGTGTGACGGGTGTCCCCCCTGCCCTATGTTTGTTTGTGGTGTAGTCTTTTGTGGGGGCTTATGACTGGATATTTCTGTTTCCCTTCCATGTTTACCCCATGTCATCTCTCTGCCCTGTCTAAATGTGCCTTACAGTTTCTCTATTAGGGACCTCGTATCACCCACACGGTTATACACCACTGGATGTGGGGCTCCCACTTAGACCCCACCACATTTGTTTCTAGGATAGATAGCTGTTCATTTAAGGTTTCGCTACTCCGCTAAGCATTGTGCCCCGTGGAGCACTGCCCCTCTCCGTTTTTTCGGGGGGGGGGGGGGGGGGGGGGGGGTGCAGTGTTTCCTCGGAGAACGTTCTCGCCAGTTGTGGCGGTCGCTGGATACGGCTCTCCCCATGGTTTTCTGCGCCCTACCTTTTCCTTCTCTTCTCGGGGACCTCAGTTAGGTGGTCTTCGGTGAAGATTCTTTCGGGCGCTGCCCATCTTCTCTTCTTACTTGTTCTTCTTCTGCCTGTGGCAGCTAATACTCTCTCCTTGCTTCTTCTTTCTTTCCCAGTCCATACCCGTTTTGGGTTGAACGGGGTAGCTTGTCCTATTACCCCCTTCCCTTCTCTGCTTCGCCTGTCCCTACCCTTCCCCCCTCCTACCTCGTCCCCTACCTTCCCCTCCTCCCCCTTCCCCCCCCCTCCCTCCCCCACGCCTGGCACTATGTCCTCACCACAGGTCGATCTCCGGGTGGGCTCCTTGAATGTGAAGGGGCTGCACGACCAGGGCAAGCGTTCCATCTTAGCCAACTTCCTGCGGAAACAAAAATTGCACGTAGCCTTCCTGCAGGAGACACACATGATGGAATCCCAACCAGTCTCCATTTCTAACACATATTTTCCTTTTGCCTACCACAGCTTTTCTCCTAATCCGAAATCATGTGGGTCAAGCATCCTGATATCCAAAAATCTTCCGTGGGAACACATGGATACCAGGAGGGACGATGCAGGTAGGATGGTGCTCCTTAAGGGGCGCATTGCTTCACACGTCTTTACATTCGCCTCACTGTACCTCCCCAATGTGGGACAGGCGCAAGCACTTGCCACCATGCTTGACTCCATGGACGACTTTGTGGAAGGGACCCTTGTGGTAGGAGGGGACTTTAATGTGACCCTTGACCCGTCGGTAGACACATCTTCCGGGTCCTCACACCTTAGCCTCGCTATGCTACGCTGATTCCGACAGACGCTACATGACCATCGCCTGGTAGATATATGGCGCCTAGGTCACCCATCTGACAGAGACTTTACCTTCTATTCCCCAGCCCATAAATCCTACTCCAGACTTGACTATTTTTTACTTCGTCATAGGGACCTCTCCCTAGCTAGGACATCATCCATTGACAGTATAACCTTTTCAGACCATGCCTTAGTGACAATCACGCTAGACCTACCCCCATTGCGAGCCTCACAGTGGCAATGGAAACTAAACTCGTCCCTCCTGCAGGACCCCTTGGTTCGGACGGATGTCCAAAACTCGCTGGAAAATTATTTCCAAGAAAACTCTTCCTCCGAGGTTTCTCCCTTGACACTGTGGGAAGCGCATAAATGTGTGGTGAGGGGCGTGCTTATAAAGCACGGTTCCAGACTGAAAAAAGAACACATGGCTAAGACTGAACGTTTACTGTCCCAACTTAAAGATCTTGAGGTTGCGCATAAAAGAGCGCAGGACCCAGACGCTACTGCCACATTGCTGTCTAGGAGAGAGGAGCTGAAAGCTCACTTACAGCACAAGGCAAAAGCCACTCTATCGAAGTGCAAGAGATATTACTATGAGCATGGCGGCAAGCCGGGGCGGGCGCTGGCTCGGGCTCTTAGAGTGCAACAGGCTCGTTCCTACATACCGAAGATACTTTCCGCTGCCCAAGTCCCCCTACACATGCCGGCTGATATTGCAAATGCTTTCAAGGATTTCTACGCCGCGCTATACCACATAGATAATTCGAACCCTAACACCACAGGTCAGGGCTTCCAGGAACGCATCAGACAATATCTTTTGAGTTCAGGGATGCCTCGACTTGCAACAGAGGCGGCAGAGGCGTTAGAGGCCCCCATAACTGGAGAGGAGCTCACCCTGGCGGTCAAGGAATCTCAGACGGGCAAAGCGCCTGGCCCGGACGGGTTTACCCTGGGCTACTATAAAATGTTTCTTGGGAAGTTATCCCCACATTTTTTGTCTGCCTTCAATTCCTTGGCCGCGGGGGGAGAATTGCCTCTGGACGCTACTCGAGCACATATTGTGGTCATCCCTAAGGAGGGGAAGGACGTGGCACTATGTAGTAGTTACCGCCCGATCTCTCTCCTTAACGTTGACCTAAAGCTTTTTTCTAAGATCCTTGCCACCAGACTTGTGGGGCTCCTGGGGGAGGTGATTCACCCGGACCAAGTGGGCTTTATGCCCTGCAGGGAAGCGAGAGACAATACCGTCAGGGCGATTAATCTTCTTCATGTGGCCAAGTCCCGGGACCTTCCACTCATGGTCCTCTCCACCGATGCTGAGAAAGCATTTGATCGTGTGAATTGGTCTTTTATGTCGGAGACGCTCTCTTACATTGGCCTGGGACGGGGCTTCCTGAATTGGATTCTCGCCCTTTATCACACACCATCTGCTAGGGTCAGGGTGAATGGCCTCCTATCGGGAGACTTCCACATTAGGAACGGTACCAGACAAGGGTGCCCCTTGTCACCCCTCATTTTCATACTCACCTTGGAGCCGTTCCTTTGCAGGATACGTGCCAACACTGATGTGGGGGGAGTCCCGGTGCGCAACACCATCCATAAAGTGGCCGCTTATGCCGATGACCTGCTCTTTTTTGTTTCTAACCCCGCTATTTCCTTACCCTCTCTTATTAACGAGATGGACGTCTTCTCCCGCCTCTCCAACTTCAAAGTTAATTTTAGCAAGTCTGAGGCTATGAACGTGGGTCTATCGGACAGGGTGGTGTCTGCGCTCCGCTCCTCCTTCCGCTTCAGATGGGCGTCCGGCGCCCTTAAATATTTGGGCATATCCCTTCCTTCTGACCTCAGAAGACTGTATGAGCTGAACTTTCCCCCCCTCCTGGCCAGTATTCAGGCTAGCTGTTCAGAATGGTCCAGGGGTTACTTCTCCTGGTTTGGCCGTTGTGCCATCCTGAAAATGAATATTCTCCCCAAGCTCTTGTACAGATTCCAGTGTGTGCCTGTGTCCATTCCACCCTCCTTTTTCAAAGCCCTGGTATCCCTGCAAATCAAATTTGTCTGGAATAATAAGGCCTCTCGATTGCAGAGGTCCCTCCTGTGCCGACCCAAGTCTCGTGGGGGGGTGGGCCTCCCGGATATCCGTCTATACCACCAAGCAGCTTTGCTCACGCGTGTGGTGGACTGGTGCAGACTCTCTACTTTTAAGCCATGGGTCGCCCTGGAGCAGTCCTCTCTTGCCTGCCATGGATTCATTTGTCTAATGCGCCCTCCCTAAGAGCTCACCCGACAATCGGCCCCACGCTGTTAGCCTGCGCGACCACTACTAGCAGACAACATCTACTACCTCCCGGGTCACCTTGCTTCCCTGTCCTAGGGAATCCATCCTTCACCCCGGGGTTGGAGGACCCTGTGTTCCGCACATGGGTCAAACACGGTAAGCTCAGAGCTCAGGACTTCCTATCGCGGGCTGAGTGGATCTCCCCGAATGCCCTGGAAGAGATTGCAGAACCAGTGCCGTTGGGCCCTTGGCGTATACAACAACTTCGCCATTTCTTGCTCTCGCTTCCGACGCCGTCCTCATTTGGCTCCTCCAGGACGCCGTTTGAAGCGATGTGTTTGGATAAGGACCCGCTCAGACATTCGCTATCCCTAACGTATTCACTCCTGATCTCCCCCCCGAACCAGGACCATCCCGATTTTTTGCTAAAATGGGAATCTGACCTGAACCTGACACTTACTGACCCCCAACGTGACAGGGTCCTCCTCCTGGTCCACAAGTCGTCCATGAACTCAGGGTATCAGGAAGCGGGCTACAAAATTCTTACCCGTTGGTACAGGGTGCCTACCCGCCTACATGCCATCTGGCCACATGTTGATCCCATGTGCTGGCGCTGTGGCGCGGAGGAGGGCTCCCACCTCCACATTTTTTGGACGTGTGACGCTCTGCGTCCCTTTTGGGACTCAGTCCATAACCTGATTCGGAAGATCACCAATTTTTCCTCGGAGCTGTCCCCTGCGTTGTTCCTCCTGCACCATTGTAATATCCCGACCCGCAGGTACAAACAGTCCTTGCTGTGCTTTTTGGTGATGGCTGCTCGTGCGTGCATCCCCCTTTACTGGAAAAAGACCATGGCCCCACCGGTGTCTCTCTGGATCTCCAAGGTGAATGACCTAATGCTTATGGAGGATCTTACCTCTTCCCTGATGAACTCGAACAAACGGTTCACTCAAACATGGATGGCGTGGCTGGAGTTCCGGGGTACAGCTGAATACGCTGCCCTCCTCGGGAACCCAGGCTAGAATATTCAGTATGGTCCTTACCCCTGGTTGATCCTCTCCTTCCAGACACCGTGGGGATGGGGCTTTCTGGTTGTGCCTCGGGCGGGGGGGCGAGGGGGAGGAGTCCCCCTTCCCTCCGTCTCATCCTTTACCCCTTCCTTTCTTTCCTCCCTGCCTCCTCTTCCCCCTTTGACCCTCTTCACTTTCTCTTGGCTCATCTGGCCTTCTCTGTCCCCTCTTAGACCCCGGGGGCGGGCCCTTTTAGGGTACAGGAACCCCGTCCCTGTTCTTCCTTACTCTATTTTCCTTTAAAGGGGGAAAAAAAAAATTGAGGGATGTGGGGGATGCTGGCGATGCCTGGTGTGTTTTGTATAAGGTTCACTGCTCCGTGATCCCTTTTCTCTCTGTATTCTGTTATATGTAATTGTTATACAGTATATTGTTTTGGTTATGTCCGTGCCATTTGTGTTGATCTCGAGCACATATTTTCTTACATGTTTGGACGCTCCAGCGTGTTGTTGGTTTTCCCTGCTCTTTCTCTAATAAAGTGTTTAAAAAAAAAAGAAGCTGTGGACACTAACCTTTTTTGGATGCCTTACGGGTTGCAGCCCGCTATAATTGCTTTTCCACGTGCTTCAGGATACCACTGCTAACTGAGTTAACCACTACAGCGTGTTTTGGGTGAGCGGACATTTTTTCTTTTATTATTTCATGTGGGGTCTAACACTGCATAGTTTGAATAGTTAGACTATAGGAACTGTAAGTCTCTGGGTTCTCCATACATGTGTGTCTTTAACCAACTCACTAACACACTCGACTATCCCAGACAGGGATCTTGGCAGAGCCAGGTGCTGGCTAGGTTCAGCAGGGATGCCTGTTCTGAGTGTGTGTCCTACTTCCCAAAGAATCAGAGGGAAACTAATGCTACACTTCCTCTTCCTAAGTGACTACTTCCTACAAGGGTATGTAAAAGCCCCTGTGAGTGGTAGAGAAGAAAGTGTGCAAAGAAAGAGGAAGAGAGATAGTTAAAAGAAATTGCAAGTTGCAAAATATTTGTAGTTGCAAAAATGTACACACCCTTTAAGTTATATTTGCTAAATATTATGCTGGGATTTCTTTCCCGCTTTTGTTGATGTGTGATCCAGGATTTCCTGGCAGGCGATTCTTGGCACGGTTCTCTCAGTCTATAACAACATATGTCTATGTGTGAATGTGCTGGGTAAACAATCCTATAGGATGCAGATGATAGTGAAGGACGGTTTACATAAGCAGGAATAACACATAAGCATGTAATGTATCCCGGGTGTCAGCCATATGGATGTTTGTTTTCAGAAAGAAGGGGGGGGGGGGGGTGTTATGGCTTGTTATTCACAATCATAACAGGAGATATCGATTTCAACACGTTCCATCAAAGCAACGCGGAGAGTCACACCCTTCATGGATGCTCGTCCTGAGCTTCCTAGTTCATGAATAGAATTAGGCTACATTCACACGTTAGTATATTTTCAAGGATGAAATTTGTATTTTATGGCGTCTTTATATTTGAAAGGGGTTATAAAGGATTAGAAAAATACAGCTGCTTCCTTCCGGAAACAGCGCCACTCTTGTCCTCAGTTTAAAGTGAATGAAGCTAAGCTGTAATACTACACATAAGCTGAGGACTGGAGTGGCGCTATTTATAAAGAAAGCAGCTATCCTTTTGCTTTGTTTTTTAACCCTGAATAACCCCTTTAAAAAAAAGTGTGTTTAAACTTGCAGAGCGTTCATTGGGACACCCACACTTATTTCCGGGAGATTATTGTAATTCAGAGAGCGGACTCTGACCTTGCCTAAAATGCCCAATATCCTATAGGGAATTCTAAATTAAAAGGGTTTAAAAAAAAAAAAAAAAAATAGCAAAAACAGCACCACCCTTGTCCTCAGGTTGTGTGTGATATTATAATTCAGCTCTATTCCCTTTAATGAAACTAAACTGCAAAACCCTAACTGAGGATCAAAGTGGTTCTGGAAGAAAATGGCCATGTTTTTTATATGCCTTGATAACCCCCTTTAATTAAGTAGTGTCTAGTTTAGGATCTAAAGAGTGTCTCCTTTACTGGAGGACCCAACATATTCACATTAAAAATGCATCCCATTAAATTGAGTGTAATATTTCATTACTCCTGTGGTGGTGCTGCAGGGTAACTAAATACCTCCAGCCTTGTTCCTGATCACCGAAACCTAATCATTTATTCATATGAAGAGGAGGCGAAAAAAAGAAGCAGATAAAGCAAACAAGTTCTAACAACAGATGTTTATAGAGAATCCAGCAACCCAAAAATGGGGCCCCTCCCAAAGTTATCACATCTGGTATCAGATAACACTGACAACTCCACCCAGCAGAGGAGGATATATTGCCTTTAAATTTGTTGGTCTGGTTATTCAAACCACTGCTAAAAGGGGTTAACCAAGCTTTCAAAAACATTCTGAAACAGCGTCACTCTTGCCTTCAGTATTGCAATCCAGTTCTGCTGAAGTAAATGGAGCTTAATTGTAATACCACACTGTACCTGAGGACAGAGGTGGCACTGTTTTTGCAAGAAAGTAAATGTGATTTCTCTAATATTTCCAATTACAGGTGTCAAACTTGTGGCCCTCCAGCTATTGCTGAACTACAACTCCCATTATGCCTGGACAGGAAGAGAAAATTCTGAGAATCTAATTGGAAATTTTAATAGTAAATAGAAATTATGTATTTTTATTTTGATACTTTTGGATTATTTAAAAAAATGTTTACTTTTTTTATTGACATATCTGTATATATATATATATATATATATATATATATATATATTTTTTTTTTTTTTTTTTTTTTTTTGAGAAATATGTTGTGTTTTGATGAACAACAACAACCAAAAATTTTATAATTTTGGGCTGACCTGATATCAGGACGCCAGGATTTAGAGAGTTAAGGAATTATGGGGGAAATAAATAATAAAATAAATAAAGCAGAGTAATTAGGGTTAATAGGATTTTTGTTGCAGGATGTTCTGGCGTTTGAAAGACTCTCCGTATAATCCACTTACAGGGTCGGTGGGACTGGCGGAGAGGAGTTTTGTTTTCAGGAACAGATGGGCGATTAGTGTCCTGTGGGGAGGGGGGGCAGCACTCTCCTGACTATCTGTGCTCTGCGGATTCAGGCCCCATGCCAAGTACTCAGCGTGATGCCTGACAACATACAGATCAATACACACCCAGGTCCCAGATCATCACACGCCTCAAGATGTCTTGTTATGTGGAGAAAATCATATTAGGGAGCTGCAATAACAACAACAAGTCCTTAATATCAGGCATTGACCCCTCTTGGGTTATACAGTCCTAATAGAACAGAGATGTAAAACGACACCCCCTTTAAGGACCTATAATTACTTTAAAACTGTGTGTAAATGTAGGAAGTCTATTGCACATTGTGGGGTCATATGGGGGCAGATACCTCCTATTAGGTGGAGTGTCACAGTGCACACACAGCAGACTATAAAGAGATTGGTCCCCAGAGTGGGTGCACAGCGTCAGTAGTTCTGGTATAACATGGCAGCTTGTAACACCACTCAAACTATACACATGTGCACACTATGGCAGAAGTTTCACATACCCCCCCATGCCCTATAATAAACCACAGTGCCTGATGGAAGCTCAGGTGATACGCATATACACCGGTCTGAGACACACAAACCCAATATGTGCCAGCTATTGTTCTACCGCAGTGCCTTCATATACACCAGGGGTAGTGCCCCATTACTACCAGTCTCATTGACCCCTGAATAGTCTTACCTAGTGGACATTTAGTAGGTGCCCATGTACTCACTGCAGAACTGTGAATTGCGGCTGCACAAAACTGACATGTCAGTTTCACGTGCGGCTGGTTGGAATCTCTGCCGGAGTGTATACTATGTGTATATGCTCCGGCCGGGATTCCATTCATTCACATACAACGTATTTTCTGCATAAATCACGGCCATTGTTGCAAATTGCAACAACGACCGTGATTTATGCAAAAAAAACACGTGTGAACATGGCCATAGAGTGCACATGTAACAGTACCATACTGTTCCCACATAATACTGCCACATGGTAGTGCCATAATAGTGCCATAGAATGCCAATACAATAATGTCACACCAAGCCTAAATAAAAATGTCACACAATAAACATGACAATACCATACAGCACCAATACTACCCTATGAGAAACATTTATTAGTGGCATATAGTGAATATGTAACTACCACATGGAGCCAATGTATCAGCGCTATGGAGTGCTAAAATGATAAAACTTTAGATTCTGTAAATTAGACAGCTAATATATTAGAAGTGTGGTGGGGCGGTCCATGACGGGGCAGACCATAGGGCAGTTGTCCCCTTTGTACATGCTGTAATCCCCCCACCTGATGACTCCCGGCTCACCTTATCATTATGAGATTTCACAACGCTCTCCACCCGCTTCACGGAAAGCTCCAAAGGTCGGGGTCCATTGTCATCTTCGAATGCCAGCCGAAGGGATCCCTACAGAGACAAAAAAGTGATAGCATCACCATGCTGAGATTATACTGGAGATTTAGAGTATTGGAAGCTGGACCCTCATCTATATTATTTCTGATATATACCTAATACAAGGCAGAAGTTAGTTATTTAAAAGTGGAATCCCCTTTAAGTGTGGTTGGGGGGAGTGGCTTGGTTTGTCATAGACTGTCCTGATTTTGGCATAAGCCTGAGCCTAAGACAATCAACAATGTTTAATACAGTGCTCCAATGGGTGACTAGTCAGTGACGAGGTCTGCCTTGTGATCTGGTCACATGACATGACTGGTGATCAGCTGTGTCTAACCGATAAACCAATGCAACCAAACTACAAGTGGAGCCTTGTATGTGGAACATGAAAGTCATCAGCTGCTTTGTAGCCAACCTAATCTTCACTAGCAATGACCGACATGATGGAAGATAAAAAAATCCATCTAAAGGGACACAAAGTTTCACATGATAGGCTGATCACAGGCTCCTCCACTGATCAGCTGTAATCCGAAAGAGAACGCAACAGCAAGCTTTCAATTACCCTACAATGCCTCCACAGGAAAAAAGAGGAATTACACTGCTAGGCCCTCCAGAGAGAGAATGTGAGAGTCTAACAGCTAATAGATGGGGAGAATAATAATAGACATGTGCTGTTTTTTTAATGTTGTAATGTGGAATACAGTCTATTGCTCCCTGTTATCAGCCATTTCAACCTGGAGAGAGGCTGACTGTAGAGTATAGAGAAGGTTTACATTAATGTCGCTGATCCCAGCCGTACCTTTACAACACTGCTACAATGCTATTACTGTATGTAAAATAATACCTTCTCTAAGGTTGGGTCAGCAAGACAGACTGATACATTGTAGTGAACCTTTTCCTGCAAACACAATCACAGACAGCAAGCAAAGATCTTTAAAATAGTGAGAAATTC
The DNA here is from genome assembly GCF_027789765.1 of Dendropsophus ebraccatus. NCBI lineage: Eukaryota > Metazoa > Chordata > Amphibia > Anura > Hylidae > Dendropsophus > Dendropsophus ebraccatus. The sequence goes on along the minus strand of NC_091464.1, from coordinate 58,579,032 downwards.
AAGCACAATTTTTATAATTTCACTTAAAAAACAAAACTTTAAAAACATAAAAAGTTTTGATCAGTCAGGATCTGGGTGTTCAGACCCCCACCCAACCTCTTTCTCTTCTGTAAAAGTCCATGGGACAATGTCCTGCATCGTTGTGCTTCGCCACAGTCAGTTGTGCTTAGTCAGTTTAAAAAACTTTAATATGTCGTAGAGGCAGGTCAAAAGTTTTAAATAGTTGGGGTCCAAGTGTTCAAGTGGGGTAAAAGAGTACGCAAAGCGTGTCCTTCCCCATTGGTGTGCCACATGACCTCAGCTGCACGCTTCTCCCAGCCAGTTCTAGTGATCAGTTGGGATCTGAACACCCAACCAATTAAAACTTATCACATGTCTCGTGGACAAGTACAGTTAAAGCTTCATTTGCGTGAAACTGCAGCGGTCTTGAGTACCTTTCAAAGGTTTTTTTTAAGTGACAGCTCCTGTTTGAAGTTTTGACATGTATCACTCCTAAATCTACTAAGAGATCATTGTCTAGGTTGAAAACGACAGTAGTAAGTTCTTATCTGTGAGAAGTTTTAGAGTTTAAACCCTATGTACGTCACAGACACAGGAGTAAATCATGTTTAACGTTAAGGAATCAAAACAAACAGTATATTATAAAGTTATTGAGGTCCCCATTTTACAATAATTCGGCTTTCTTGGGACACGGCGTCTTGGGACAGGACTGTGAGCTGTAACCAGGACTCAGATCGCTGCGCCATGTTTACTTATCGGATACGGATCATTTACTGCATCTTCACTTTGCATAATGTGAATAGCAGAGCGAGCAGATGGGAAATCAATGCAGGAAAACCTTGAAGGAGTTCTCGCTTCTCAGAGCTACCGCTCCAGAGGCCGTGACCATCTGGATATTTGGTTTGTGCACAAAACTTACAGTGGATAAGGAATACTGGAGATCAGCTGCAAGTATCCGAGCAGGGCTGAATATAGTGGCCCAAAGCTGAATCTGTAATAGGCCATGATCACCAACCATGTGCCATGTGTATTACTGGTGTCTTCTTATGGCAGGGGGACCTTTGGGCCCTCTCAGACACCCAAGCCCAAGTGTGACCACTCTCACTGCACTGTGTATAGTAGTCAGTGTAGGCCCTGCAGCCCTCCAGCTGTTACAAAACTACAATTCCCATTATGCCTAGACAGCCAAAGTGTGGTACACAGCTGTGCTAGGGTGTATGTAGCATGGTGCCACTGGGAGTGAGGTGTTATCAGTGACACTGTACAGCTCAGCCAAAGATGTAACTGTTGTGACGCCAGTGCTAGTCCAGCAGGCAGGTGTGATGATGATACCTGCTTTGTAGAGGGTGGCTGAATGGTCGGTGACCTGCCAGGCTGTGAGGGGTCCGTTGGGCTCTTGTCACGGTAGTCCTGAGTGGCAAATGACCCACCCAGACTACTGGTGCCGCCACCCACAAAAAGGAAAAAATAACCCAAGGTGTGTAGCGGATGTGTATAGGTGCTGGTGCAGAGGAAGAGATGACTGAGTCCCAGTGAATACATAAAACAACTTTACTGTGCAGTCTCTGGATAATACAGAACACTTTGGCAGCAAATAGATAATCTTTGTATAGGTAATAGTGTTCGACTGGGTCTGAGCTGCAGAGATACTGGAAAGTGCTGAATATGGTAGAGGTAGCTGTAGTGGCGCTTGGAGAATTTAGAGAAGAGTGGAGCAGTGTAGAGGAGAGGAGATTGTCAAGGGAGTCCCAACCTAAAGTAGTACTGTGTTCTGCTGCAACTCTAGAGAAATACTTGAGAGTGAGTTAACTTGTACCTGTGTTTAGACTGATGTCTGACCACCTTCTCCCTACATTGTTGAGTTTCCCGTCCTAACAGGGTGATACAAGCCCCAGCCGTGGTTACCTGGGTGAAGGTAAGTGTCCGAGGGTGTCCTGGCGTCATTGCACTGCGAGACATAATACGTAGACCTTCCGGTATCTTTGTTCTATCCAGGCTAGTTCCTCTCATAGCTTAGGATACTGCCCTGCACTTTGTAGATTGGTTCTCGGTGTGGGCTGAGATGATCCCTGACTTTTCCCCCTCTTTGGAGTGTCTAGCACTGCATAGTGGACTTAGACTATAAGAACTGAGTGTTTTTGGCTGTTTCATACACGTGTCTCAACCAACTTGCTAACACGCACTGCACTGTCCCGGACAGGGGTCCTGGCAGAGCCAGGCCCTGGCTTGGCTACAGCAGGGACGTCTGCTCTGTGTGTCCTCCTCCCACGAGAATCTGAGTAAGTCTGAAGCTACACTTCCATCAGTGACTACTACCTTCAGGGGTAAGAGACCCTGTGAGTGGTGGAAAGAAATGTGTGCAAAGAAGAGAAGAGAAAGGATAGTCCAATAGAGATAGAGTCTCTCTATTGGACAATAAAAGTACATAATACACAAGAAACAGTAACCCTTTGCTTACTTCAGCTGTGCAATAGATAAGAGCATACATAGAAAACACTAACATCTAGTGGTGAAATAAACTACCTTCATCACCACTTAGATTTGAGTAAAGGGCTTTTGTGACAGGTGTGACATAAGAAACCCCTGTGGTGGGATACCACAAAAGCTTTGGCTTTGCCTGCCCAGGCATTATGGGCATTGTAGTTTTGCAATGGTTGGAGGGCTGCAGGGTTGACATCTGTGCTCTATAGATATGAAGACCTTTCTTCTCTTTTTGGATCTAAATCATTAAAGAGACTGTCAGCATGTCCTATATAAGGGTAGCATAAACTAGTGACATATTCCTTTTAATGTATCCACATTCTGTACACACACAAAGCTGCCCTTGGTTTAGTCAGGCAGCAGGTAGATATTGATAAAGATGGTGATTTGTATCCGTATTAGGTCTCAATGGCAACACTGTACCAGACAGTAATAGGAAACAGACATGGTGTCATCAGTATTTCTCAGTAGTGCAGCCCCAGGCTTTGGGTCCACAACTTCTAACAATCATATCTCAGCCTTATCATTTCACATTGTCATGGAAAACCTTGTGTGGGTTCATCATTCTTATCAGTATCCCCATCCTGTGTGATTTTGTACATCTATGGCAGGATAGTATGGATCCACACAAGGTCTCCATGGCAACAGGAATCTGATGGGAACATCTCAGTAGTGCAGCCTTAGGCTTCCGGCCTGTAACTTCAAGGGATCCTGACTTGGGCTAGAAGTGAGAATTTTTTTTTTTTTTTTTTTTTACATATTGAGGCTGGGTTCACACTACGTATATTTCAGTCAGTATTGTGGTTCTCATATTGCAACCAAAACCAGGAGTGGATTGAAAACACAGAAAGGCTCTGTTCACACAATGTTGAAATTGAGTGGATGGCCGCCATATAACAGTAAATAACGGCCATTATTTTAATACAACAGCCGTTGTTTTAAAATAACAGCAAATATTTGCCATTAAATGACGGCCATCCACTCAATTTCAACAATGTGTGAACAGATCCTTCCTGTGTTTTTAATCCACTCCTGGTTTTGGTTGCAATATGAGAACCACAATACTGACTGAAATATACGTAGTGTGAACCCAACCTAAGGGTGCCTTCACACCTACCGGATCCACAGCGGATCTCACTTCTGCGGATTCGAAGCGAGAACCGCTGCAAATCCGGTATCAATTCACCCCTATGATAGCACATATTCGCAGCGGGATTGACATCCCGCTGTGAATATGTGCTTTAACTCCCTGGTGCCCGCAGCCCAGCCGTCGCATCCCCCATCCCCGACGGCGGCACATCCCCCCCCATCCCGGCCACATCCCCCCATCAGCCCATCTCTGGCCCGCCGCCGAGAGCATACATTACCTGCTCGGCGGCGCGGCTGCAGTGAGGCTCCCGTCTCTGGTCCCACTCAGCTGATCTGAGCGGGACCGGAGCCGGCAGCCTCACTGCAGCCACGCTGCTGTGCAGGTACTGTATGCTTTCGGCGGCGGGATGCGGGCACCAGGGAGGTAAAGCACATATTCACAGCGGGATGTCAATCCCGCTGCGAATATGTGCTATCATAGGGGTGAATTGATACCGGACCCGCAGCGGTTCACGCTTCGAATCCGCAGAAGTGAAGGCACCCTAAAGGTAAATTTTATGTATTTTCTCCGTAAGTTCCAGTGAATGTAGGATAAAAGCCATAGAGAAGGTGGTGTCACATCACATTAATAGGACAGGAATGTTTGTTGTATTTTACCGCAGCTGTGTACGAGAGGAGAGGACACCTTTATAACGCAGCCGCCAGCGCTCACATCTGCAGAAAACCCTCCGCGCTGGTGATGTATGTGAACAAGCCCAGGGAGATGGCTGACCTAATTGTAGAGAGAACATAAAGCTGGTAAAGGACTCACTCTGTACTATTGTAGTGCTTGGGAGAAGCATTCGGCCCATATTATATTAATTTATATATATATATATATATATATATATATATATATATATATATATATATATATATACACACACCAACAAAACACAACAATCACTGAACTCAGGGAGAACAGTGAAAAATTCCAATGGAGTACTTATTTACGAGTCTCCATTGATTGTCCCATACAAAATTTAAATATGCAAAAAAGGGGTCCGTGGAGCCTCAGTTACGAGTCTCAAAACACGGGAATAGCCAGATATCCCTCTCTCCAGAGAAGGAAGCCCATTGCCAAGGGGTGCCTCCTAGTGGGGAGAGCACCAAACCACCCTGATACGTAGTCCCTCAGGTCCTCACTCTGTTGCGAGCTTTAGGACCTAAATAGGGAAACACCAGGGTGGCCCCTGTGAGTCAAAGTCTAACTCTGTGGCGAGTATGACGACATAAGACAAGGGTTACCAAGGCTAGGCATCCATCCATAGACTGCAGTTTTGGGGTATTTGCCCCTCGTCAGTGTGGAGCAGGATTCTGGCTACTGGGGCAATGATAAATAGACCAACAAAACACAACAATCACTGAACTCAGGGAGAACAGTGAAAAATTCCAATGGAGTACTCATTTACGAGTCTCCATTGATTGTCCCATACAAAATTTAAATATGCAAAAAAGTGGTCCGTGGAGCCTCAGTTACGAGTCTCAAAACACGGAAATAGCCAGATATCCCTCTCTCCAGAGAAGGGATATATATATATATATATATATATATATATATATATATACACACACACACACACACACACACACACACACAGTGGTACATTGGTTTAAGAGTAACTTGGATTAAGAACGTTTTGGTTTAATAGCTCACAGTTTTTAAATATTGCTTTGGTTTAAGAGCTCCCTGTACTGGGTGGGAGTGGAGGGGGGCATGGTCTGCATAGTATGGTCTACAGCCCTGTACTCTGACCAGGAAGTCTCCCTCACCTTTCAAATCATAGCAGATTCACTTCATGCTGGGGCTTACATCAGAGGACAGGACTGTGGAGGTAATCTCTTCGTAGCTGTAACCCCTCTCTCCCCAGACAGAGAGTCCTGCATTATGTGCCCACATATGTCCTGCTCATTCCTTCATGGTCCCTGCAGTCTCTGTCAGTCTCTGTACAGTAACTTATAATAAAACAAACATTCAGAAACATCAGAATATGTGATATCTGTTCTACATGTTATTCTGAATAATAAATCATTATTTTTGGGGTGTAAAACCAATTGTCTGCATTTCTATGGTTTCTAATGGAAAAATTTGCTTTGGTTTAAGAGTGGATTTGGATTACAAGCACGGTCCCAGAACGAATTATGCTCGTAATCCAAGGCACCACTGTGTATATATGAACAGAGTGACCCCCACCAGCAGAATAGTGAGTGTGGCTCTGGAGTATAATACAGGATGTAACTCAGGATCAGTACAGGATAAGTAATGTAACGTATGTACACAGTGACCCCACCAGCAGAATAGTGAGTGCAGCTCTGGAGTATAATACAGGATGTAACTCAGAATCAGTACAGGATAAGTGATATATATAAATTGTACCACATATATGCTTAAATTGGACAATTCCTTTTAACTTTTAACGCGTCTGCTAATTTAAAGACATTCCAAAAAATATATATTTTTCCGAATCCTGTTCACTACCGGGATCACGTCATCATCGTACTGTTCTCTGTACCTTGAAAGCAGTGACAGGACTTGTCACCGCCTGCTGTATGGGGAAAGGAGGTCGGAGGAGACTTCACTACAGAATGTGATAATATGATCAATTACAGGTAATGACAAACTCAGCTCTGCTACATCTGCAATATATACCATGCCAGCCTTTCTCCCGGGCTAATTTGTAAACAGCCTTACACCCACACACCCTGAAAGTAAATCCCCATGAGCCCACACAAGGTAAAATCTCAGCCAAGATCTATAGAAATGTCACAGAATTTCCATCTATTCATTGCTGGTAACAAGCAGCACAGAAACATTAACCCCTTCAGTGGAGGATGAATGGACTCTTATTCTGGCTGGATGTGAGAAGGGCTTAATCTTAATGTCTGTGGTGGTTTATATCCCTGGTGGTCTAGAGTAGTTTAGAAATTAATAGCAAATATCCATGGTACTCTAGAGTGGAGAAGGATCCCTGTAGTCAATAGAGGTTCAGAGGGTTAATTTCTCATATCTTTGAGGGTTAAAGGTGGTCAATGGGTTCATTGTAATATCCCTGATGGTCTAGAGCAGTTTAGGAGGTAATATTCCATATCCCTGGGGGTTCAGGGTGGTGGGAGTGTTACTGGCAATATCCCTGATTCTCTAGAGTGAATAAGAAATAACCGATATCTCTGTAGGTCTAGAAAGGTTTTTTTTTTTCTAATGTCCCCGGGGGTCTAGAGGTTAATATCAATAGTTGATAAAAGGGTAAATGGTATAGTCAGTATATGCCTATGGATAAATATTTCTACCAAATCCCCTGTATAGACATAAAACTGCAAAATTCGACCTGCCTGCAGCCACTACTAGGGGAGCTTTCTGTACACAGACGTATAAACTGCCACTGTAATGAATACTAGCTATAAAGATGCAGAGGTGGCACCATAGAAAAAGATATTAGTATTATAAATTATTATGTATTTTGAACCACCCTCCTGCACCCACCGCCCCTTTGTTCTCGGATAATGGAGGTCCTGGTGGTCGGACCCTTACCAGGTTAGATATTGACAGTCTATCCTGAGTGCCTATATTACTCACGTGTCAAACTCACGGCCCTCCAGCTGTTGTGAAACTACAATTCCCATCATGCCTGGATAGCTAAAGGTTGTACAGCATAATAGGAACTGTAGTCCAGCAAAAGCTGGAGGGCTGCAAGTTTGACACCCTGCTATAACAGATGAATCAGTAAATGGTGGAAAGATGGCGTCACTTCTCCAGTCCGGGGAATAACAGCTGTCTAAAGCCAACGCTTGGCTGAGCAGCTGCGTGCGGATAAAGCCTCTCTTCTCCCTACACAATACATCAGTCATCCCCATACCAAGGCCAAGACTCCCCTCAGGGCGAAGAAAAAAAATCCCTGCCATTGATTTTTTTTTCTCACTCTCGTTTTAATTCCACTTTCCCTTCTCTTAAATATTCAATGTAGGCGACAGCGGATCGATCCCCGGCTGTCCCTGTCCCAGGCTGCCGGCTGTTGCCTTCTGTACAGAGCAGAACCATTGCCTGCTGGCCATCATATGGCAGAGGAGGAGAAGAGAAGCTGGCCGTAAATCAGGCCGCATCTCCCCGGTCCTTTACATTTAATCTGACACTCAATCTCTGCGTTAAATAAAAGCCCCATAAAAGAGGCGGCATCCGTGTATCCTGTCATTTGTCATTGTAATGGACTTTAGCAACGGCGAAAGGCGGTGGCAGGGGGGGGGGGGGGGGGGTGTCAGTGCGATATATGGGGGGGGATATTATAAGATGAGCTGCATCCTAAAATTAAAATACATGTTCCTAGAAAAGCTGGGTGACAGCCAAAAGAGCTGCCCTTCTGGATACTTGGGAAAGCTGAGTGGTAGATGGATCTGCTTAGTAGCACAGTCATATGATATATATTTTTACACTGCTGCAAAACCAGGCATATTTGCTCTTTGGATTCTGGGAAATCTGGTGGCAGGGCTGTAATGTCATCCCTGTTGGTTGTCACCCAAGTATAATATGTTGGGTGACATTATTTACCAATTGGGACCCAGCTTTCCTTAACCTAAGAATGGCAATTCTGCTTAACCATACAGTGAGATTTATCACCAGATTTATAAATCCAGCCATTACAGCAACCAATAGGGATGACATTACAGCCCTGTCACACAGCTTTTCCAGAATCCACATGTGGCAAATTTGCCTGGTTTTGCAGAGATTATATGTATATGGTTATAGGCTTTACAGCTCAGTTCCATCGACATGAATAGAGATAGTTTTTATACCACACATAACCTGAGGTGGTGCTGCCCCTTTAAATGTGCTGACTTTTGCTTTTAGGCTCTGTTCCCACATTGGGAGTTTTATTGTATTTCTCTGCTTACATAATTAGAGCCTGACTGGGCTTCATTATGTGATCAGCGTTACCAGGCTTCATCACATCCTCAGCATTAACGGGTTTCATCACTGGAGTCTTTCTAGTCATAAACAATCTAATAAAGCCCGGTAATGCTGAACACGCGATGAAGCCCGATAATGCTGAACACGCGATGAAGCCCGGTAATGCCGAACACGGGATGAAGCCCGGTAATACCGAACACGGGATGAAGCCCGGTAATGCCGAACACGGGATGAAGCCCGGTAATGCTAAGCACATGGCAGAGCCCAGACAGTCAGTTTAGGCAAAATTCCTTATAATCAATCAGACTCTATGTAAACAAATGCAAACGCAACAAAACAGCAAATGTGTGAAAACAGCCCTGGGGCAGCTCAATGCCAGTAGGCAGAAACTAGATAGTGAACATGACTTACAACCAGATTTCCCTCTCACTGATTATAACTCATCATTGGACAATAATGTTTCAACCACCATTAAAACTTTCATTGCATTGGCCATTACATCTAATATGGTATTCGAAACCTTGACTGCCCTTACTGTAAAGAACCCTTTTCTACATAGATGATAGAAAATCCATTCTTCCACCTACAAATTCTGCATTGCATATGTCTCCATTGAACCTGACAATTTAGGTGGGACTGGTCAACCATCAAATGTGTATGCAGGCTCCCAAAAGAGACAGCTATTGGTTGAACAGCTCTTATGTGTAACACTTAGAGATGAGCGAACCGGGTTCGGGTTCGAGTCTATCCATTCGGTATTTGATTAGCTGGGGCTGCTGAACTTGGATAAAGCTCTAAGGTTGTCTGGAAAACATGGATACAGCCAATGACTATATCCATGATTTCCACATAGCCTTAGGGCTTTATCCAAGTTCAGCAGCCACCGCTAATCAAATGCCGAAAGTTCGGGTTCGGATCGACTCGAGCATGCTCGAGGTTCGGTCATCTCTAGTAACACTCAATATTTAAAACCTTACCCTCTTTGGAACTTCTGGGTCTTAATGCTAAACCTGCATCACTTCCTATGTGTCATCTATATACTGGGGTCTTCATGAGTTTACCCCCAGGGCCCAAGTGCGTCTGCTACCTCTGCACCCCTACAACTATCCTCATACTTACTTCTTGAGTAATTACACCAATATTAAACTTTCTGCACCTACTAATATATTGGCTTTATAGCTGCTGCTTGGCATTGAGCGCTCCTGCATTCTACAAATAGAAATAGATAGATTATTTTGTCCTTATAGTCACAGTCACCTACCCCTCTTTTCCCGGCCTCTTCGTTGAGGGCAGCTATCCATGCCTTTAGCCACTGACTCCTCCAGCTACTGAGAGATAATATCCAAGACAACAGAGAGTCGGCCTCGCCCTGCGCGCCACAATAAGGCGGCTTCCCTTTACGTTTCCACCGACCATTTAGGACATACTGGACCAGATATACAGCGATGGTCACCAGGGAGGCAAAAAAGAGGGTCACCAGGCAAAACCACTGAACTTCTCCAAACCAAGACATGGCTCCACATCTACCAGAAGCTTCATGAAATAAAATATTGTAATTTCCAAAGAGGCTCTGGGTTCCCGGTAAGGGAATCTCAGAAGGGTCAAAACGGAAGGTGGGGTAAATGTTCCATGTCTATTGAGAGGGTCAGAGATCAGATGATGGTTTCACCTTAACCGTAAGGTGATGACAAGCTGGAATTCCCAAGCAGAATGAGCCGGAACAAGTATGAGATGTCCCGGAATTTTTCCCAGCATCCCTGGAGGTGGCAAAACAATCACTGGCATAGACCTAACCGAAAAAAACCCCGTCTTCGGACTATTGGAATATTATCTCCCATGTCATAGCTTCAGGGTAGACGTCAGAAACAATTGGGACCATTCTCTCCTTTCAGGCTGCACAGACGATCCTCAGGAGCCGTGGAAGTATCCGGAAAGTCTGGCTTCTTCCAGGAATGGCGGAGTTTCCCTCTAGCTCCCTTAGAGATAGCAGCTTGGGGCTTTCATTTTTAAAGTCACAGCGTCGTCCAGATGTAGTTGCTGGAGAAGAGATCACATTATTAGTCAGAGGTCAATAAACAGACGGTATTACGTACACCTTGGCTGACCGCACACAGTGTATCTTGGCAAGAGCCATGAGATGTTTTAGCAAACACACCCGACAGCTCACAATCAAAACAGACACAGAGTGGAGAATTGTATCAACAGGTCCTCAGTGGTTTGAAAAACAGCGCCACACCTGTTTACAGGAAAACTGCGGTATTGCAGCTTAACCCTATTCACTACAATACTGGACACAATCCATGATTAGATGGTGTTAGCTGCTATGTTTTTTTTTTTATAAGTAAGAAGGGTAGAATTAAATTCAAAATATAAGACGTTTAATGTTAAGTCAGTTTAAAAAACTAATTTTTTTTAAAAAATAGCTTTAAAGGAAATCTAGCAGACACCTGTTCCATACTAACCTATTGACATGGATAGATTGGCACCATGTTGCAGAGAAGAATGGTGTGCTTTATTTGTAAGCTAGTAATCTGGATCTCGATATATTGCCCTAAAACAATATATGCAAATTAGTGTGCTTCAGGCACTGCAGGCAGTCTGCTAGGACCACCTCCAGTGCACCACGGAAGCTCATTTGCATACACAGTATTAGAGCATTATTTCAGAAACCAAATCACCATCTAAAAAAATGAAGCACTCATTCATCTCAGCAACATAGCGCCAATCTATCCATGCTTACAGGTTCGTATGGAACAGGTGTCTGCTAGATTCCCTTTAAAGTCACGTGGGATGATTTTAATAATTTGCATAAAAAATTTATGGTTTTTTTAAAGATTAGCCCATGTGACTTTAAAGGGAATCTAGCAGATACCTGACCAATACTAACCTGCTAGTAGGGGTAGATTGGCGCTGTGGAGTTGAGAAGAATGAAGAGATTGATGGTTTGGTTCCAGAGATGTTGCCCTAAAACCGTGTATGAAAATGAGCTTTCTTGGTACACTGGAGATAATGCTAGTGGGCCACCTCCAGTGCACCAACAAAGCTCATTTGCATGTAATGTTTAAGGCAGTACTTGGGAACCAGGCCACCGATTTAGAAATGGAGCACAACATTCTTCTCAGCAACATGGCGCTGACCTACCCACACTAGCAGGTTAGTATGAGCCAGCTTTTTGCTAAATTCCCTTTCATAAAATATTTTGCTGCATCAATTCCGCATCACAACTGATACAAGGTGGATTGGATATGGATTTTCTAAGTCCTTCAATGGCAAAAAAAAAAATGCAAAAATTGTCGTCTGATGTGGCCTTGGCCTAAAGGATTTATATACTGGAAAGGTAAAGCGTACGGTTGTGTTCACACATTACATTACTGCAGTGTTTTTTGCTGTGAATGACCAGAAAAAGTTGTAGAAATGATGTTTTTACCAAGATTGCCCAATTTGCTGGACAAAAACACTAGGAATCCATAATGTGTGAACAAGACCTAAAGCGGGAAATCCACATCACATTGATGTCAATGAGAAATTTAGAGACCTCACTTCTTGATGCAAACCTTCCAATCTAAGTCAGCGGAACCGGGAGAAACATAAAAAATGCATAAAGAGCTCAGAAACATTGTATTTCTACAATTAATTGGTGGAGCTTTTCCGATTTCGCTCTATTACTCCACATAAATTTCCATAAACCACCTCTTACGCCTTTATGTAACTTTAGCCGATTGTGAACGTTTTGACAGATTTCATTATTTCATTGCGCTCGGCTTTCGGAAATATGAGTTTTTGTCATGAACCCCTCTGCCGCCCCCTGACGCCGCATGATCCGCTGAGGCTTTTGTTTACTCAGCAGCGCTCTATTTATAGAGAAATACATATCTGTAATGTACGTTTTGTGCATTGCGTTCCCATGACAACCCCATAAAGTGCACCGAGTGCTCACCGAGGTCGACCTTTGTTTTAATAAAATTGCATCAAAGGGAGGGGTGGGGGGGGGTGGGGTTGGTGGTCACTTTATTCTCTTTTTCACCAGCTCAAATGCTCCTTGGTAATAATCTGCCTCTGGTATAGACTTCCTATATAAAAACTGCACTTCCCCTTTAAGTGTGCCTTAAAGGGACAGCGTTGTGAAAATGAAAAACTGAGTAAACTGGATGTAGTTATTTGCAAGGTGCAACCCGCATCTTCCTGGTACTATAAACACCAGGTTGCTATTGCAGCTGTGTATACACTGTATACATCAGGGCGTAGCTGCAATGGGACAAGAAGACGCTATTTACACTACCTGCAATGGGGGTGAATTCATTGTGCAAGAACCAGGTTACACTAGAACTAGAGAATTCAATCAGCGGCATCTAACAAACCTGCAAGGTATGAAAACATGAGCTCCTTAAAGGGCCCATGCACATTTTCCAGAAGGGCCCGGGGTGGGGGTGAATGGTAATGTGCATAGGCCCTTTAAGCATCATCCTGGAAAACGTGTATAAGCCCTTTAAAGAGCTCATGTTTTCATACCTTGTAGGGTTTATAGATGCCACTGATTGAACTCTCTAGTTATATTGTGACCTGGTGCCCGTGCCTGTACACTGAATTCACCCTCATGGCAGGTAGTGTTCACCCATTCCAGCAGCTACAACCTGATGTATACAGTTGCTCCTCGGGAATAAATACATCCAGTTTACTTAGTCTTTAATTTTGAGTGTGCTGTCCCTTTAAGGCACATTTAAAAGGGAAGTACCATTTTATATGGGAGGCCTCTACAAGAGGCAGATTGTTACTATCTGACCATCAATGTTCAGAGAGACTGATCAGTAGGGATGTATCTGCTGGTACCCTTAATCTTAAGAACATCATTTTGTGTTACCCCTAGTTCAGTAGAGCCCTATTATATCAGAAGTAATATATATGGTGGCCTCCTGATTACTCCATCACTCTGGAAGAAAAGCAGTATCAAACATGTTCAGTTTCTTCATCTCAAGATAAGCCACTGCCAGAAGAGAGTAAAGCGTCAGTGGCTTCTTCCCCTTTAAGAACATATGCATGCTCAATAGACCTGAGCATCCATGAGCATCGGGGGAGATAGCTTATTGCCTAACAAGATTTTTGGCCACTCTAAGGCTATGTTCACACTGTGTTAAGTTCCGTAGTAATCACAGCCCATGTAGCCGATTCGCAACAACAGCCGTGATTACTACAGAACTTACTTAGTGCTGTAGGATAAGGCAATCCCGGCCCGATTGTATACACATAGTATATGCTCCGGCTGGGATCCCTCGCGGCGCCGCAAAAAGCAGACATGTCAGTTTTCTGCTGCCGCTATTCAATGAATAGTGGCCGCAGAGAACCTGTCAGTGCACGCAATGGAGCGGGCGGCGCCGGCCGCACGCTCCATTGTGTGCAGCGGCGTATTTGGATGCGGGCCCACGCGGATGCGCCTGCATCCGAATTCAATGGAGCGGGCGGCGCCGGCCGCACGCTCCATTGTGTGCAGCGGCGTATTTGGATGCGGGCCCACGCGGATGCGCCTGCATCCGAATTCAATGGCGGTAAAGCTCATCCGGCCGGTACTGTAGTCACCGAACGGCCGGTTTCTTACACTATGTAAACATAGCCTAAAGTTGCTTAAACCTTTGACATGTGTAAAGTTTTGATCAGACATTGTCCAGGTCTTGATATAGCTAAGAGAAGAGCGGCTTGGTGTTTAACTACTTGTCTCCATTATAAAGATGCCCATACACTTTATACTAAAGTCGACCAAAGCGGCCACATGTACATATACAAAAGTTTTTGCAAATGAGAGGGACACTTTAAGAAACATAAGAGGTGAACCTTAAGTCACATGGTTTCCACCCAGCTCGCCCAGATACAGATATTACAACTAACAGCAGACAGTGGCGACATCACAGATAACCGAATATAACGGGAAACTCTGCATGTAAATATTTACAGAGGCAACTTCACTTTGCCTTATAAACACAATGTAACAAAATACTAATTTCCTCATCAAATATTTGGTCATTAAAAATGTCCATAAAGTGGAAGCGGCTGATATCTAGAGAACAAGAACTGAGATAGGACAAGGACCTGATGGGTACATCACATTCTTTTAACCCTAGCTGTCCTAGCAGATCCTTTCTGTGTTTTTAATCCACTCGTGGTCCTCATATTGCAACCAAAACCAGGAGTGGATTAAAAACACAGAAAGGGTATATTCACACATGCGGGCTCGCAGCGAGATTCTCGCTGCGAGCCCGGCAGGTCCTGGCAGTTCCCATAAACTACATACTTGCTGAGGTCTAAACGACCGCAGCGAGTATGTAATTATACCGCGCTTAACCCCTTCTACTCCCGCCGGCTCCCCCGCTGTAAGCAGCATACATTACCTGTCCTTGCTGCACGGGTCCGGCGTCCTGCTCTCCCGCCCGGCCAATCAGTGGCTGCGGCTGGGCAACACACTAATTGGCCGGACGGGAGAGCAGGACGCCGGACCCGTGCAGCAAGGACAGGTAAAGTATGCTTACAGCGGGGGAGCCGGGCGGGAGCAGAAGGGGTTAAGCGCGGTATAATTACATACTCACTGCGGTCGTTTAGACCGCAGCAAGTATGTAGTGTATGGGAACTGACAGGACCTGCCGGGCTCGCAGCGAGATTCTAGCCCGCCCGTGTGAATATACCCAAAGGCTCTGTCCACACAATGTTGAAATTGAGTGGATGGCCGCCATTTAATGGCAAATATTTGCTGTTATTTTAGAACAACGGCTGTTGTATTGAAATAATGGCCGTTATTTACTGTTATATGGCGGCCATCCACTCAATTTCAACATTGTGTGAACAGATCCTTTCTGTGTTTTTAATCCACTCCTGGTTTTGGTTGCAATATGAGGACCACAATACTGACTGAAATATACGTAGTGTGAACCCAGCGTAAGAGAGAGAGATAACTGTAAGTATCTCCCATGGTCAGGTTCACACACAGCTTTTAGCATATATTCTGGCAATTTATCTTGAGCCAATATACATGTCATATGCACACCATGTTGTTTAACACAGCAGAAAAACATAGGTGCTCTCATCCCAAAACAGTGCCCCCCTTTTTTGCAGTATTGCAGCTCAGTTCTATTGAAGTAAATGTAGCTAAATTGTAACACCATGCCCTAAATCAGAGATGAGGAACCTGCGGCCCTCTAAAACTACAATTCCCATCATGCTTTGGCTGTCCAGGCATGATGGGAATTGGTAGTTTTGCAACAGCTGGAGGGCGGCAGGTTTCCATCCCTGCTCAATATGATGATTTCTGCTCTTGGGCCATTGTGAATGCATGAGTATCCTGTAGGCGGAGGGGTATATATGGGTCTTATGTTACTGGTGGTGATATATAATACTGGCGTGACTACTTCACAGTGCACAAAGGTGAATAGATAAGATATAACTAAGAGGGCGTACTAGAATAATACAATACATAGGGATGGGCCGAACCATTATGTAAGGTGGTATGGGGGCTGATCGCACCGTATAATGGAATGCCACAGGTGCTCCACCTATTCATTATCAGACTATGTAAGTGTTATATAGATGGCAGCCCTGTATTATCCTGTATTAGCTCTCCTTCCTACATTGGATCTGGGTAATAAAACCATGACTGCCGCTTCCAGGCAACTTGATGTAAAACTACAATTACCATCATGCCTTGACAGGTAAAGGCTGCATGAAGGGAGCTGTAGTTTTGCCACAGCTTTAGGTCACTTAAGACACTGCTCTAAGTCAAGTGTACGAACAGGAAAAGATAACATAGCACTGCTTATAATGTGACTTAAAGGGGATCTCCATCTTGCAAAAAAACTTACCTTTATACATAGCAAATGAAAGTCAGAGGTGTTCTATTATTTTTTAGTTTTAACAACATGAAGGAAATCTCGGTGACAACCAAGGTGCCCATCAAGTCAAGCACTATAGGCTATAGTCACCCGACTTTTTCACCGTTCTCTTATGCCAATCTGCCTGGTTATTCCCTTATAAATCCTCTGCTACCCTATGGCTGTGTATAAATGCAGATTCAGGAGTTAGCTTTGGCTGTCCAGGCATGATGGGAATTGTAGTTTTGCAACACCTGGAGGGCTGAAGGTTCCCCATCCCTGCTTTAAATTGAATAGAGCCACATTGTAATACCACGCACAACCTGGAGGACAGGGGTGGCATTGTTTTCAAAAGAAAGTGGTTATGTTTTTCTAATTTTGGAAAACCCCTTGAAGGGCACGGATGGGCCAATCTGATGCAGTCAACACAGCAAAGTACTACTACAAGTCTTCATTGCATTAACCCCTTGCTGACAAAAGTGGAGTTGCCCTTTTAAAATAACTTTTTAAGCAGTATTCTTCCCTATGTCCCTGATATTTTAAAAAATTCAGTTTTTTGAAAAGCTGAATGACAGCTCGGTACCTGTCGTAGCATCCATATTGATCGTCACCCAGCTTTCCCGTAAGCAGGAATAACTTTTTTGAAATTTTCAATAGAGGGAAAATTCTGGACCCAATTCTGAAAGGGTGGAAAAATGTAAAGTGCAGAAAAAAAAAGTCAAAAGAAAGTGAAAGAGGCTGACACGCTATAGTGGGGAGGGGGTCGGGGGTGTCACTATTGTGCTGAGCCCTGTGATCTTTTGATACTTCCTGGTGAAACAAACAGGAACTGAAGTCTCATTGTTACAGAGAGAAGTCACATCCACCTAATGCGAATAGTTACACAATGCCAGGACTATAGTCAGGTCACAGCCTGCGGATAACCCCTTGTGTGCCGCTGATCACACACCATGCAACTTTTTCTCCATTGACTTTTACGTAGCCCATCTCATTGTTAATCTACGGCTGCTGCAAAAGTCTACCCGGTGTTGTGGTAGAGTGCGAAAAAGTGCATGGAAAGGAACATACTGTGCCCGTCTCCCTCTCCGCTACCCACAGCCTGGCACCGCCAGGGACAATCGCCGGTCTTGGCTATGGTGCCCACCACTGGGACACCGTCCTACTTATCCGGCGTCCTCTGCTGCCAGTCCACCCAAGGGCACAGCTCTTGCTGTGTGTCGCCAATGGGCACGACCCCTTCCTACCTGTTCATGTGACTCAGCAAACCCCCGACTGCGAGGCCTTGTGATCCCACACTGCAGAAGCCCAGCACCCGGCTGCTGGCCATAGGAAAGCCCAATACCTGGAGGAGTGGCCGGGATTGTCAGATCTGCATAATGAGGGCCTCCCATAATCCCTGCACTCAGTGTGAGTGGAGGAGGCGGCTGCAGGGGGAGGTTGCACTGTACACACTCAGTGCATGCTTAACCCCTTAGTTGTTGCATTCACCAGCAATGCCTTATGCAGCGTGCTGTCCCCTCTAAACTGTGAATTCCGGGAATTATAGTGTTAACTATTCCCAATCCTGCAGACTGGGAGAGCAGAGATTCTGGGAGGCGACCTCATTAGAATGGCCCTTTAACTCCTTCCTGTCTGGAGTGCATAGCTTACAGAGGAGATGACAATCCCACCAGCTCAGGCAGGGGGGGTCCTGGACTGTTACTTTAGTGTCTCAGACCAAACCCAAGTCAGCTGAAGACTTCACTCCAGTCCTTGTCATTAGACCACCCTCCTTTTAAACTGGACGGAACTACAAATCCCATGATGCAATAGGACATGCCAGAGGATCAGCCAAAGAGACTGGATGGTGCAGAGGGGCAGTGGTGACCTTGTATAGTCACAGTCACATGGGAAGAAGCTGGGACAGGCACAGAGCTGCTGAGGAGACAGTCCTGACCTAGGACACCGGAGATCCACTCTGCCCTATGGCATCTGCGTATAGAGAGGGGGGGCATACATCTGCCTGCTGATTGGCTGCTGACATGTGACTGCCTGCAGAGGGAAAGGCAGGCACATGGGGCATATAAGAGGGTGACACTACAGTGTTTTGAAATAAAGGCCTTTATTTGCCATGAAATGACAGCCATCCACTCAATTTAAACAGGGTGTGAACATAGCCTTTCTGTGTTTTCAGTCCACTCCTGGTTTTGGTTTCAAAATATTGAGCAAAAATACTGTGTGGGAACATAGCCTTATGCTCAGTATAGCGTATTGATTTACACAATGCGCACAATTACCAAGTGCTGCAATAAATATACACGAATATTAAAGATAAAAAGACTTGAAGATGGGAATGTTACAGCATGTATGCTAATTCACTGAATTATTTCTTTCACCATTCCATAACACCCAACTTTTTGGATGGCCAAAGAGGAAACTTGTGGTTCAGTCTAGGAAACGTTTACAGACATTTCTATACTTTTTTAATTCAAGGATGCAGTCTAGGATCTGCTGCAGATTGATGCAATCACACATATAAGGTCTGCTGCAGATTGATGCAATCAAACATCCAGGATCAGATGTAGATTGATGCAATCGCACATCCAGGATCGGCTGCAGATTGATGCAATCACACATACAGGATCTGATGCAGATTGATGCAATCACACATATAAGGTCTGCTGCAGATTGATGCATCCACACATCCAGGATCTGCTGCAGATTGATGCAATCGTACATCCAGGATCTGCTGCAGATTGATGCAATCACACATACAGGATCTGCTGCAGATTGATGCAATCACACATACAGGATCTGATGCAGATTGATGCAATCACACATACATGATCTGATGCAGATTGATGCAATCACACATACAGGATCTGCTGCAGATTGATGCAATCACACATATAGGGTCTGCTGCAGATTGATGCAATCACACATGCAGGATCAGCTGTAGATTGATGCAATCACACATTCAGGATCTGCTGCAGATTGATGCAATCACACATGCAGGATCTGCTGCAGACTGATGCAATCACACATACAGGATCTGCAGATTGATGAAATCACACATACAGGATCTGCTGCAGACTGATGCAATCACACATTCAGGATCTGCTGCAGATTGATGCAATCACACATATAAGGTCTGCTGCAGATTGATGCAATCAAACATCCAGGATCAGATGTAGATTGATGCAAGCACACATCCAGGATCTGCTGCAGATTGATGCAATCACATATATATGATCTGCTGAAGATAGATGCAATCACACATACAGAATCTGCTGCAGATTGATGCAATCACACATACAGGATCTGCTGCAGATTGATGCAATCACACATACAGGATCTGCTGCAGATTGATGCAATCACACATACAGGATCTGCTGCAGATTGATGCAATCACACATATAAGGTCTGCTGCAGATTGATGCATCCACACATCCAGGATCTGCTGCAGATTGATGCAATCGCACATCCAGGATCTGCTGCAGATTGATGCAATCACACATACAGGATCTGCTGCAGATTGATGCAATCACACATACATGATCTGCTGCAGATTGATGCAATCACACATTCAGGATCTGATGCAGATTGATGCAATCACACATATAAGGTCTGCTGCAGATTGATGCAATCAAACATCCAGGATCTGCTGCAGATTGATGCAATCACACATACAGGATCTGCTGCAGATTGATGCAATCACACATACAGGATCTGCTGCAGATTGATGCAATCACACATATATGGTCTGCTGCAGATTGATGCATCCACACATCCAGGATCTGCTGCAGATTGATGCAATCGCACATCCAGGATCTGCTGCAGATTGATGCAATCACACATACAGGATCTGCTGCAGATTGATGCAATCACACATACATGATCTGCTGCAGATTGATGCAATCACACATACAGGATCTGCTGCAGACTGATGCAATCACACATACAGGATCTGCTGCAGATTGATGCAATCACACATACAGGATCTGCTGCAGACTGATGCAATCACACATTCAGGATCTGCTGCAGATTGATGCAATCACACATATAAGGTCTGCTGCAGATTGATGCAATCAAACATCCAGGATCAGATGTAGATTGATGCAAGCACACATTCAGGATCTGCTGCAGATTGATGCAATCACACATATAAGGTCTGCTGCAGATTGATGCAATCAAACATCCAGGATCAGATGTAGATTGATGCAAGCACACATCCAGGATCTGCTGCAGATTGATGCAATCGCACATCCAGGATCGGCTGCAGATTGATGCAATCACACATACAGGATCTGATGCAGATTGATGCAATCACACATATAAGGTCTGCTGCAGATTGATGCATCCACACATCCAGGATCTGCTGCAGATTGATGCAATCGTACATCCAGGATCTGCTGCAGATTGATGCAATCACACATACAGGATCTGCTGCAGATTGATGCAATCACACATACAGGATCTGATGCAGATTGATGCAATCACACATACATGATCTGATGCAGATTGATGCAATCACACATACAGGATCTGCTGCAGATTGATGCAATCACACATATAGGGTCTGCTGCAGATTGATGCAATCACAGGTGCAGGATCAGCTGTAGATTGATGCAATCACACATTCAGGATCTGCTGCAGATTGATGCAATCACACATGCAGGATCTGCTGCAGACTGATGCAATCACACATACAGGATCTGCAGATTGATGAAATCACACATACAGGATCTGCTGCAGACTGATGCAATCACACATTCAGGATCTGCTGCAGATTGATGCAATCACACATATAAGGTCTGCTGCAGATTGATGCAATCAAACATCCAGGATCAGATGTAGATTGATGCAAGCACACATCCAGGATCTGCTGCAGATTGATGCAATCACATATATATGATCTGCTGAAGATAGATGCAATCACACATACAGAATCTGCTGCAGATTGATGCAATCATACATACAGGATCTGCTGCAGATTGATGCAATCACACATACAGGATCTGCTGCAGATTGATGCAATCACACATACAGGATCTGCTGCAGATTGATGCAATCACACATATAAGGTCTGCTGCAGATTGATGCATCCACACATCCAGGATCTGCTGCAGATTGATGCAATCGCACATCCAGGATCTGCTGCAGATTGATGCAATCACACATACAGGATCTGCTGCAGATTGATGCAATCACACATACAGGATCTGCTGCAGATTGATGCAATCACACATACATGATTTGCTGCAGATTGATGCAATCACACATTCAGGATCTGATGCAGATTGATGCAATCACACATATAAGGTCTGCTGCAGATTGATGCAATCAAACATCCAGGATCTGCTGCAGATTGATGCAATCACACATACAGGATCTGCTGCAGATTGATGCAATCACACATACAGGATCTGCTGCAGATTGATGCAATCACACATATAAGGTCTGCTGCAGATTGATGCATCCACACATCCAGGATCTGCTGCAGATTGATGCAATCGCACATCCAGGATCTGCTGCAGATTGATGCAATCACACATACAGGATCTGCTGCAGATTGATGCAATCACACATACATGATCTGCTGCAGATTGATGCAATCACACATACAGGATCTGCTGCAGACTGATGCAATCACACATACAGGATCTGCTGCAGATTGATGCAATCACACATACAGGATCTGCTGCAGACTGATGCAATCACACATTCAGGATCTGCTGCAGATTGATGCAATCACACATATAAGGTCTGCTGCAGATTGATGCAATCAAACATCCAGGATCAGATGTAGATTGATGCAAGCACACATTCAGGATCTGCTGCAGATTGATGCAATCACACATATAAGGTCTGCTGCAGATTGATGCAATCAAACATCCAGGATCAGATGTAGATTGATGCAAGCACACATCCAGGATCTGCTGCAGATTGATGCAATCGCACATCCAGGATCTGCTGCAGATTGATGCAATCACACATCCAGGATCAGCTGTAGATTGATGCAAGCACACATCCAGGATCTGCTGCAGATTGATGCAATCACATATATATGATCTGCTGAAGATAGATGCAATCACACATACAGAATCTGCTGCAGATTGATGCAATCACACATACAGGATCTGCTGCAGATTGATGCAATCACACATACAGGATCTGCTGCAGATTGATGCAATCACACATACAGGATCTGCTGCAGATTGATGCAGTCACACATACAGGATCTGCTGCAGATTGATGCAATCACACATACAGGATCTGCTGCAGATTGATGCAATCACACATACAGGATCTGCTGCAGATTGATGCAATCACACATATAAGGTCTGCTGCAGATTGATGCATCCACACATCCAGGATCTGCTGCAGATTGATGCAATCGCACATCCAGGATCTGCTGCAGATTGATGCAATCACACATACAGGATCTGCTGCAGATTGATGCAATCACACATACATGATCTGCTGCAGATTGATGCAATCACACATACAGGATCTGCTGCAGACTGATGCAATCACACATACAGGATCTGCTGCAGATTGATGCAATCACACATACAGGATCTGCTGCAGACTGATGCAATCACACATTCAGGATCTGCTGCAGATTGATGCAATCACACATATAAGGTCTGCTGCAGATTGATGCAATCGCACATCCAGGATCAGATGTAGATTGATGCAAGCACACATTCAGGATCTGCTGCAGATTGATGCAATCACACATATAAGGTCTGCTGCAGATTGATGCAATCAAACATCCAGGATCAGATGTAGATTGATGCAAGCACACATCCAGGATCTGCTGCAGATTGATGCAATCGCACATCCAGGATCTGCTGCAGATTGATGCAATCACACATCCAGGATCAGCTGTAGATTGATGCAAGCACACATCCAGGATCTGCTGCAGATTGATGCAATCACATATATATGATCTGCTGAAGATAGATGCAATCACACATACAGAATCTGCTGCAGATTGATGCAATCACACATACAGGATCTGCTGCAGATTGATGCAGTCACACATACAGGATCTGCTGCAGATTGATGCAATCACACATACAGGATCTGCTGCAGATTGATGCAATCAGATATATAGGATCTGCTGCAGATCGATGCATTTAGTTACATTGATATTTGTAAATCTGCAGCAGATCCTGTATGTGTGACTGCATCCTTAGGTCCCAGTCACACTTCAGTAACCCTGTCTGTAATTACGCGCCCCCTAAGGAAGATACGAAACGTGCGCTGGGGTCCCATGCGCTTACATAATGAGTAAGGTGCAATACTGAGCATATTGTCAGTGGTTAACAGTGGGGAGCTGTGGGGTTGGAAATAGGATGTATATAGGAGACTGGTATTGAGACACAGATTATTATTTTTTTATAGGGACATGGAGAGAAAGGAGCAGCTGCCACTGCTCAAACTATGATCAAACCATATTGCCTCATGTACCACGTGCAGGTCTCCTGGTTCACATAACCTGCACGTGATACATGAGGCAATATGGTTTTATCAAATTATATACCAACATCCTGGCGATGGTTTTTAAATATAACCGAGAGGCATTAGTGTCAGCCATAGGTGTGAGGTGCAGCTGCTCCTTTCTCTCCATGTCTGTATTTTACTTTTCTCCCTTTTCTGCGTGCTAGACCCATGTGACCCCATGTGACCCCAAGCAGGAAGCACCTATGCACACAAGGTAAGTACCTCCCATTCCACCTCCTGTGCAGTGGTGAGTGGTAAGACCTTGTTTACACTTGTGTTGCTTGTTGACAGCTTTCTCTGCCGCCGGCGTCTGCTGGGTTTGGGGGGGGGGGGCACTTGGGGATTGTGACAGTGGGGTTGCAGGGCCATTCCGTGTCCTTCTTTCCCTGCTTGCGCACGTTTTGCGGGGTTAGCGGTCGCTGACCGACACAGTGTGGAGTTAGTGTAGGGACTCATGTGAACCAGGAGACCTGCACGTGATACATGAGGCAATATGGTTTGATCAAATTATATACCAACATCCTGGCGTTGGTTTTTAAATATAGCCGAGAGGCATTAGTGTCAGCCATAGGTGTGAGGTGCAGCTGCTCCTTTCTCTCCATGTCCGTATTTTTTTAATAGGTGCTTTTCCGACTTAGATATAATATATACCCCCTCCTTGTTATCTATAACTGACTACACTACACTCTGTATTAAAACGAAGTTATACTGATGATTTCAATATGATATATATATATATATATATATATATACCCATTACGCAAGTTATACGATTGAGTGCTGGAGTATTCTTTTCCTTTCTGGTTTTTATGTATTTTACTTGTTTCAATAAAAGTGTATAATTTTTTGGCTATGATCTGGAAATTTATTGGTGTAAATATTTACACCTCATATTTTCTTTTTCTAGATTATTGTTATTGGCAATATTCTGACACGGATGGGTTATGGACTGGTGCCAGTGCTCTACTGAGAAAGCAGTTTTCTTTTTGATTGTAATGAATTGCTACATAACACATAGGGGGAGATTGATCAAACTGGTGTAAAGTAGAATTGTCTTAGTTGACCCTAGCAACCAATCAGATTCCACCTTTCTTTTTTTAAAGAGTCTGTGAGAAATGAAAGGTGGAATCTGATTGGTTGCTCAAGACAATTTTACTTTACACCAGTTTGATAAATCTCCCCCATAGACTTCTATACACACTTTGTGTTTCTGTGCCAGCCTGGAGAGGCCAAATGGCAGGAGGGTGGACTGTGATATACTCACTCGTGCGGTTTTGGATGGTGTGGGTATGATGCAACCCTGAACCAGCGATCTCTTATCCGTATGAGGTTCATTGGCTCTCCTGCTGGATGTTTTTTAATATTGGAACTACTACAGCTGGGTGGAAGACAAATGTGAACAACGCCTTACATGGACATGCTTTTTTATGGACTTTACTATATGGAGTCATTGCTGCATATCAGAGAAGTGTGAGTGAATCCCTTGATTGAGCATAGTGCACACAGGCCAGAATGGTGAAAGAAATAATTCAGTGAATTAGCATACATGCTGTAACATTCCCATCTTCAAGTCTTTTTATCTTTAATATGCGTGTATATTTATTGCAGCACTTGGCAATTGTGCACATTGTGTAAATTTGTATGCTATATTGAGCCTGATCACCGATCATGTCGTGTGACTGTGTGATGTACACGGTTTTTGCTGTGATGAAATAAACCACGCTGGAATTATTTTGGAGTATTTACTACATATCTATCTACTGATAGATGATAGGGGGTTACACATATAATGATAGGACACATGGTGGCTGTAGGTGGGAGCAGCTGTCGGTAGATGACTTCCAGGAGGATCTGTCCATAAGAAATGAAATAACAACCAGACGGTCATTAAAGGGGCTCCGCTGCCTCAGGATAGGCCGTTGTTATTAGATCAAGCTGCCCGCTTATCATGGGACTATGGCACCTATGTGAGCGTCACATTGTCTTCTATGTTTACCAGCTCATACATGTATCACCATTCTATAAGTGGTGGTGGTGGTGCAAGGCCCTGCAGTATTGTCTCATTTCAGTGAACGGGGCACTACTCTAAATATGGCGGTACAGGTGTATGCTCACCCCAATACTGCAGATGACTGATAATTCCAGGTACTCCAGGTGGCCAATATTCCTATAGGAGAATCTATCTTCACTAAGCTTGGAGCGGATGTTGCATTGCAATAGGTAACTGTGTATAAGGCGTATTGTAATACAGGGGCCTTATTACAGATACTATGACTAGTGCTGATCGAATTTGCTGAAGGATCTGCAATGGACGTCCGAGTTAGAAAGCTCATTGTTTGACTCCCGGCAGCTGGAGAAGTTGGATGCCGCCCTAGGGCTGCCAGGAAACCATGGATGTATATGTTTTCCAGGACTTTCTACGGCGGCATCTAACTTCTCCAGACGCTGGCTGAGCATTTTAGTTTGGAGGAACATTGCTGAATCCAAACTTTTAGTGAGTTCGCTCAACACTAATTACGGCCAATAATCCTGACCTGACTGTAGGGTGAACAAGGAGCAACATAAAGAAAATGGTTTAGGGAAGAAGCCATAGACAGCAGCTGAGGGGGCACCTTTACCACAGACAAGGGTCTACCTCAGAGGGGATTTGGTTTTCTAATGGAGAATCTCTATGTCATTGAGGTGGTCCCATTCCTGGCTGCATCCCTCTGCCCCTCGCTGTGCTCCCTGTTGGGTTGCCATGGTGACCAGCACCTTCACATGATATCAGGCCTAGTAGTTTTACTCCTAGATTGTGACCTTAGCATGCGGCTATGCGTTTTACTGTATTGAGCTCACCTCTGTCCTTACCCATCCATGGCACCATGGCTGAGCCAGGAATGCACGAGTTCTATGGGAAACAGACAGAAAGATGCTGCTAGTACAGTATGGGCCCACTGCAGTTAGACCCATATAGCACTGTGTATAACCAGTCACCCTCTTGGTTCAGGATTATACTGCCAGACTTTTATGTTACTATGTGCAATGCTATTTTCCTTAAAGGGGTTGTCCAGCGAAAAACATTTTCTTTCAAATCAACTGGTCTCAGAAAGTTATTTAGATTTGTAACTTACTTCTATTAAAACATTCTTAAGTCTTCCCATACTTATTAGCTACTATATGTCCTGCAGGAAATGTTGTTTTATTTTCAGTCTGACCCAGTGCTCTCTGCTGACATCTCTGGCCGAGACAGGAACAGTGCAGAGCATTAGAGGTTTTCTATGGGGATTCATAGAAAACCGAGACAGACTTCCTGTCTCAGCCAGAGGTGTCAGCAGAGAGCACTGTGTCAGACTGAAAATAAAACACTTCCTGCAGGACATTTAGTAAGTAAATTACAAATCTATATAACTTTCTGATATTAGTTGATTTGAAAGAAAAAGATTTTCGCTGGACAACTCCTTTAACTAGTCTAAGGGTACTATTACACCAACAGATCTGACGAAAGATTATCTGCCAAAGATTTGAAGCCAAACCCAGGAACAGACTATATACAGAGAACAGGTCATAAAGAAAAGACTGGATTTCTCCTCTTTTCAAATCCACTCCTGGGTTTGGCTTCAAATCTTTGGCAGATAATCTTTCGTCAGATCTGTTGGTGTAATAGTACCCTAATGGCCCTATTCCACGGAACGATTATCGTTCATAAACTCGCTCAAACGACCGTTCGTTAACGATAATCGTTACGTTGAATTGATTAAAACGATCGAACGACTCTAGCAAAATGGTCGTTTAATTGTTCGTAAAAGTTTTTCAACATGTCGAAAAAAAATCGTTTGTCTTCCAACGAAAATTCGCTAATCGTTTGGTTGAATTAGAAATCGTTAAATCGTTCGTAAAATGTGTCTAAAAAGTAGGTGTGTTGTATTCAAATTAACAATTACCTCAACCATTTTGATTCGATCGTTTGAACAGTAGCACAGGACCACGTGGAGTAACGTTCGAATTTTTGAGGCGTGTTCTATTGATACGTCACGGGCTTTAAATGGTTTCTATTCGTTCGTTAGGACACGACCAGTTTTTTCCGTGCATTCGCGTCCATTAGATGGTGTTTGTACCGTGCATTCGCTCGCGTCTAGATTCGTTCGTAATTTATTCGATATTTTCTTGGATTACATCGATTTATCAATGGATAATTGTGCTACAAGGTATGTTATCTTTATCATTTTTCTAATTATGTATACGATAACACCTATCATGTGTTAGAAGAATATATGAAGCTTTTCATATTGATTTTAGGTCATTTTCACGATTAAATTTTGCTGTTATATTAACTTTTATCTATATTACCTTTTATATCTGTTAATAGTTTAATTTATTTACCTATATTGCTTTTCTCTATCTCTCTAGCTCTGTATTTTTATCTCAATTTTGATATTTATATATATATATATATATATATATATATATATATATACTAAATATATTGTGTTTGTATATATATATATCTATATATATATATACACATATATAACAAAAGATATTTGAACATTGGTTTAAATTTTTTTTTTTTCATTGTAAAGCATATTAAATCAATGTATAATGCGAAGTGTGCATAAGCATAATCAAGAAGTTAAAGTATATAGTATAGTAAAGTATTTTTTAAAAATAATAATAATTTGTTAATTTTTAATAAACATTTGTTATTTGATATTTGTTTTTCAGAGTTGTAAACGAGAATGACGTCCTGCGTGATTTCATTGAATTATATCGGTCATTTCCTTGCTTATGGCAAGTAAAAAGTGCCGATTATCGTAATCGTTTCAAAAAAATGGATGCATATGATAAGTGCATAACTTTTTTCAAACAATACTATCCTGCTGCGGATCTTAAATTTGTGAAGGCTAAAATCCAAAACATGCGCACAGTTTACAAAAAAGAACTAAACAAAATAGAGATGTTCAAAAAGTCTGGGGCAGGAGCGGAAAACGTCTATGTACCACGTTTGTGGTATTTTGATTTACTATCATTTACACGTGATGACGAAATTGGAAGGACATCTACAGGCTTGTTACTGACTGCGGAGTCCAACGTTGACCAAAATTCAGGACATAGTGCGTCCCTTGAAGAAGAAACAATGAGCGGAAGTGAAAATGTAAGTAGTAAATTATTATTTAATTGTCAATTATTGTTAGAAAATCTACACTGTAGATCAAAGTACAATAATGATGCATATCTTAAAAAATGGCTTTAAAGGGGTACTCCTGCGGGGGGCCACTTTTTACATGGGACCGGGGAGGTGTTGGCTGAGGGAAAAAAAAAAACACTCACCTCCCCGGTTCCAACGTCGGGTCCCGCATCGCTGCTATCCGGTACCCGGTTCCTGGCCGCTTCCTGCTGTCTGATGGGGGACCGAGACGTGACGTCTCTGGTCCACTCAGCCAGTCAGTGAAGGAGGCGGGAACCGTTTCAAGTGCGCTCGAATCCCGGAGCGCAGAGATGCGTGACCCGACGCTGGAACCGGGGTGATGAGCGGACGTCTTTTCCCTCAGCCACAACTTCCCCTGTCCAAGAACCCCCCCCCCCCCCCCGCAGGAGTACCCCTTTAAAGCATTTTTTTTTTCACTGTAAAACTGCTGGCATGCTGCAGTAGCAGAGGACCTCCATAGTAAATTAGTATATTTAAACATGCATATTGGACGTTAGGGAAGGTGACAGCTGTGGCAGAGCATGGTGTTACTTGTGATCTCACAGTATCACCCACAGAAGCTCTAAAAATATTGTGGTAGTGTGGCATATTAGCAGGTTATATGGTAATAACCTGATAATAGTGCCTCTTTAAAGTGTTCAGGAATTCTCAGGTTGTCTAATATTGCCGTGAGTACTGTCATATACCATATGACTATTCCAAGTAAAATATTCTGAGTATATTTTGTTATATTTTTTTTTGCTCTAGGCAGAACAGGAAATACAGATGAACGATAAAATCGGACTACACGACATTTCCAGCAGCAGCTGCAGGACCAGTACTCCCATTGACAGTTCGTCTTCATCTGTTATAAGTACTCTGTCAAATATCCAGTCGACAAAAGAAGTGGAAAATCAACGCTTTAGGAAAAAAAGAAAAATCACGGAACTCCAAAAAAAAACCAATGATATACTCCAAAAAGCGAATTCTTTTTTCTCCGGTGGAGGAATCGATGAGTACGAATATATTGGAGGCAATGTGGCATCAAAAATGCGCCGGATGGAGGAGAATCAAAAGTTTCATTTTGAAAGACTGTTGTCTGAACTACTCTTAAAAGCAGTTTCAAATAAGCTAGATGAAAACACTACCATCAGTCAACGTCCTCCACTTCCTCCTCCTAATCCTACTCCTTCAAATATGATGGCAAGTCCACAAGGACGTCCATATTTACCACCACAGGACTATTTTTATCCGGCTGGATATCAAGGCCACAATTCTAGCCAGGACTACACTTATACGCCTTTGTAATTGTATTAAACATGTTTTTAATATTTTTATATTTAGCACTTTGTTTATTTTGTTTTACCTTTATAATTTTTATGTTATGCTCTTAAGAGGTTTCACCTTTAATCCCATTTATGAGTTATTCACTTTAAAAAAAAATTTTTTTTATTAAACTTTATCACTTATCTGAATGTATACTTGGTCCCTTTGATCAGCATGTACAATATCTGCATGTGTACCATCGTGTGTGGTGGGGCAGTTGATAGGGTCCATAAAAAGAGCATGGGCCCTTGAGTGCCTTGATGTGTGTTGCGGTATTGCCACAAACCATTATTCCTAGGGACAACTCTGATAAGGGAGCATAACTAATACATATATCTTCTGTTTGTACATACTGAGATGGAGATGCAGATCGCCATAATGCTGTGGCAGGCAATGTTCACATGTTTGTTTAAAACATGGCCATTGTATACGCTACGACGTGTACCGCACTTGGCACTACAAAAAAAAAAAAACAAGGCAGTTTACAGTCGCTACTTGTCCAAAAAAACGGCCACAGAAAAAAATTACATTGCACACTATGCACGAGGCGTTGTCAAGGATTTGAATATATGTATAGCTTGCTCTATTTCTCTTCCTCTGTCTCTCTCTCTGTCTGTCTGTCCCTCTCTGTCTATATTTCTCTCTCTATATATATAAATATATATAATTTATGTACAGTAATATATATATATATATATATATATATATATATCTAAATATATATTAAAATAGCTATATATAAATATATATATATAGAGAGAGAGAGAGAGAGAGACAGAGAGAGACAGAGAGGGACAGACAGACAGAGAGAGAGAAATAAATCAATGTAGTGAAATAGATATACACAGACATACATACATACATACATACTGTAAACTTTCGCTGTTGTAAATATAGATTAGTTAACTTTAAACTGCGCCATTAAATTTATTATGGGGGTCTATGGACGCACGATAGGGACGTGGTCTGTGACGTCAATACGCTCCGATTAATATTTTTGCACATGCGCACCATAAAATACTGATTATAAATGTTCGCTTCTGCGAATATGTATTCGTTTAATTATAACTGCGCCATTACATTTATTATGGGGGTTTATGGGCGCACGAATAGGGCGTGGTCAGTTACGTCAATACGCTCCTAATAGTTTTGCACCTGCGCACCAGAAATTACTGATTATAAACGTTCGCTCCAGCGAATATGTATTCTTTGAATAAAAACTGCGCCATTACATTTATTATGGTGGTCTTTGGGCGTACGATTGTGGCGTGGTATGTGACGTCAGTACGTTCGTATGTTTATATAAGCACATGCGCACCAAAAATTACTGATTACACACGTTCGCGCCAGCGAATATGTATTCGTTGAATTAAAACTGCGCCATTACATTTATTATGGGGCTCTATGGGCGCACGATTGGGGCGTGGTATGTGACGTCAGTACGTTCGTATGTTTATATAAGCACATGCGCACCAGAAATGACTGATTACACACGTTCGCTCCAGCGAATATGTATTCGTTGAATTAAAACTGCGCCATTACCTTTATTATGGGGCTCTATGGGCGCACGATTGGGGCGTGGTCTGTGACGTCATTACGTTCGTATGTTTATATAAGCACATGCGCACCAGCCTGTTCTCCATTCTACAATGAGTGAGGAGAAGAAGAGGGCGTCTCCACTGGGCAGGGTGGAGCTATCCATGTTCGTCCAGTTGATGGACGAACAAGATTACGATATGATCAGAAGACCATATGACAGACCGAATTCTCGAAAGGAACGCATTTTAAGAAGAGTTTCCATCAAGCTCTTTGAGAAGTTTGGGGTGATGAGGACCAAGGACCAGCTACAAAAGAAATGGTCCGATCTAAAATTAAAAGAACCAGACAAGCTACTTGAAATAAGAAAAACGTTGCGTAAAAAGAAGCAAAAGAAGGAGGGTAAGAACTTTGTAGATGTTGTCATGCCTGTGGAATGGATGGGTGTTTAATGTTTTTGGTGGCTATGGTGGCAAACTGTGATTGTGTATGTTAAAGGAAGTTTGTAAACTACTACATATTTATAGAGAGAGCGAGTGTGTGTGTGTGTGTGCCTGTGTCTCTTTATCTCTGTTTCTCTTTCTCTCTCTCTCTCTCTCTCTCTCTCTCTCTCTCTCTCTCTCTCT